>NC_090187.1:30417064-30768314 GCF_024679245.1 Pseudorasbora parva | reverse complement strand
GCCCTGGCATGCCACACAGTGTTTGAAAAGTGGATTAGAAGATCCAGGCTCTCCTCACAATTATCTGCCTGATTGTGGGATGATCTATGCAAACAGAGAGAAGATAGACTGGGAACGATGGGCACTTGGGACGGATAGAACCTTGTGAAATGAGAAAACTGACAATATGAGATCTCTTATTGCAAAATCAGTGCGTGGGGATTCTAATGCAACTCTTGCACTCAAAAATGGAGCAAACTCTAGCACAAGTGAGCTTTTATTTCCCCCAGACTTCTCCAAATCAGTTACATTCATAGCATGATTTGGAATTGCTGATATGGTCTTGGTTAAAACGAGCGAACAACTGTCGGACACATTGTCCTATCTTGACCTGAAATTTAAATTCTGTCATCATTTACTCACCCCATGCAGTTTTTGGCACAAAACACAAAAAGCGAAACTTTGAAGAATATACTGGACACTTTATGCCATGTAATTCAAGTAAATAAGGAAAGGTTTGCTCAAGTCCCAAACCAAAATAAAATAATCAATGGTAAGGAAAAAGACACCGTCCGCTGTAGCTATCAGAGGAAATATGACAGCGCAAGATGACATTTGAGACACAGAAGAGGCAATAATATTTGATGGACATCTGAAACGACTAATATCAAACCTGACATGTGACATGTAACAGTGTGTCATATTTGATTTCATAGATGCAAAAACAAAATGCAATTCTACAAAACGGCTAGCTATAGAGGTGGTGATTTTGAAGACACGACCTGAGAAAGATTTATGGTGGGGTGGGGTGGGGTGGGGTGGGAAGGGAAGGGAAGGGAAGGGAAGGGAAGGGAAGGGAAGGGAAGGGAAGGGAAGGGAAGGGAAGGGAAGGGAAGGGAAGGGAAGGGAAGGGAAGGGAAGGGAAGGGAAGGGAAGGGAAGGGAAGGGAAGGGAAGGGAAGGGAGAGTCTGGTACCCCTATGTAAACCATAATCACATGGAGAAAACACAAAGAAATGGGTTCAGAATGATTGTGTGTGTGTGTGTATATCTGTGTATAACATCTTCAAAGCACTTACAGTATTTATAATCTAAAAAGTCTCTACAATTAAATAAATCTCGACCTGTCTGTTTTTAAGGCCAAAAAAGCTGAACAAATCGTTCTGCTTTGATCTCTTTTTCCGTTACCCAAGCCTTTTGACTTAGCGCCTACTCCACCACATACTGTCTACATATAAGCTAAATGCAAATTTGTGCCTTTACAATACAGCTCTTACATGCGCTGTGCTCCCACCCCGGGAGCCAAGAGAGATGCTGTAGGTCAGTGGATCTTGACCTCTGAGAATGTAGACAAGTGTAACATCCCCACCAGGAACGTTCTGTAATCACACATTCTTCACCATCAGCTATAACCCACATGCACGCACAACATATCTGCCTTGAAGGAGTTGCGCAATTAAGACAGAAATCAAGCCTAACCTATGCAGCAAAAGCAGCGACCTTGGTAGAGGATGGGTAGTGAGCACAAAGGAGGGTCAACACAGGGAGCGATCCATTCAGATCCACTGCAGTGCTAATGACTGGGTGCTCTCATTATCTCCATCATTACCAGACCTTCATTTAGCATATTGTGCTCAATAGCTAGTGTGCGAATTAATCAAGATTTCTCACTTTGGTAACACAAGCTTCCATCTAATGGCACATTTTAAAAATGAAAGTAAGTCACAGTACAGTCCCTCTGCAAGGTTAAATAGAAACCATACCTCCCAAATTCGGTCTGTGCTTCAGTACAAGGTCACTTAGGGGCATTGTGAAGACCACAGGGGTCAAGTTAGTGTCGACTGTTAGCTCCTGCTTATAGTGAATGCAGCAATTACACCATTCTGCAAGCCAAAGAGAAACACATGTATTTTTTTTTTTCAAATATAGATTTTTTTATTCTTTACATTATGTTCTGACACCCAAGTTCCAGTTTCCTTGGGAATCGACTAGAATTTTATATGGCTGTATCCCATTGTTATTTTAGTAAAATTTTAATACTATAGTATTCATTCATATTTTGAATTAGCTTTTATTTTTATATGTTATATGTTATATATGTTTAAAATAAAATGAAAATATAAGATATTTAAAAAATATACATTTATAAAAGAATGTATATACATTTATATATATATATATATATATATATATATATATATATATATATATATATATATATATATATATATACACACACACACATATACATATTTTTTTTCATTAACTAAAATAGGTTAAGCTTTAGTTAGTTAACAAGAACTACTTCGTTGCATCCCTACAATTTGTGCAACTTCTAATGGAGAAAGCCAATGTGTTATCGCTAATCAATAGATATAGATCAACAATATTTTGAATCAAAGATGTTGTAACGGCATTCCCGTCTTACATATTTTATTGACCTCCTTGCTGAGAAAACCATGAAATTGCAACATAATGCATTTGTGGTAATCCTAATGTAAAGTAAAGAATCTAAACAGAGTAAATAGTAAACACTTAAATATTTAAGGTGCTATGCTTTTTGACATCATTAATTGGAATATGGATTAAAAATCTCAAGCAACAGGGTAGCTATCTTACTTCACCATTCACGGATACTATAGACATACATACATGCACTCTGTAGCAGGTGATGAGCACCCTAGACACAGAGAGTGGACACAGCTGAAGCCAGCCCTTCTGCATGACTGCCTTTAGGCTTTGCGACTAAAGGGAAAGTGTGATTGTGTGTGTGTGTTTGTGCTGGAGCAATGTGCACCTGTTACCCTGGCCTTGCAATAAATAGAAATGACACCAGCCTAAAGCAGCGCCTCTTTCTCTCATTAAGACTGATGAATCACCAGAGTAACACATAAGTGTCAGCAAAGTCATCAAACGCACACCGTCAGTGTCACACCACAAGGACGTCAAGGGGTAAAGGGATGCAGAAAGAAATTCAAAAGTGTTGAGTGTGGCCTAAGATCTAAAGCCAATATGTGCACCCTGGAGCGAACAACATCCTCTCAAAACTTTAAACGGCCACAATGGCTTATCTATTACCTGAGATATTGGACAGCATGTTCTGTCCCACACAATCCTTGCCACTTAGGGATCTTACAGCAAGTGAGGGGAATTATTTTCCCTTCCATTTCTCTCTTTCTTTTTCCCATTTTCTAACGTCATGCTGGGGGGAACTGGGTAAATAGATAAGTAAATAAAATAAAACACAAAAGCAATAGGGGAGAGAGAGAAAAAGATAAATGTCTGCACCTTACGGGTATGCCACGCTTATTCTGAATCATTGCAGCGGCTCGCGACTGCTTAACGTTTCATTTTGGAAACAGGGATTTATAGAGGGGGAAATTCACAGGCTCCGATACGCAAGGGAAACTTGGCGCCCTACCTGCACGACTATAAATAAGATCCTTCTCACTTGATCACACACGGAGCCAGAGAGGGAAAAAAGGGATTTTACACCACTGGCCAGGTAGATGGAGAGGGCGAGACAACCATGTAGAGCGCATTGTATGACGCTATAATCTATTTAGGGTGGTTTATTAGGAGAGGTAAACCAAGACAACATCTTGCTTACAATGAATTGTTAAAAAGAACATGTTATAATCTCTACAGACTCCCTGAGTATTCAAAGCATTGAGATGCTTTACAACTATAAAAGTAAAAGCGCAGAGACTCATCTAGGAATAGCTAAAATAAGTACAAATGCCTAATAAGTACTAATAATAAGTGCATAATGCTACAATTATTGAAGTTCTCAAGAATAATGTGTCTTTCTTTTAACCAGCGCACAAACCCTAGAGCTTTCCGTGTGATACAGTAAAGATGTATTTAAATTAAATAGTGAATAATGCATATACCACATGCTGAGGCCATGGAAAGATATAAATTACCTTACACACTAATAACTAATCCATAGTAACGTTTATCTAACACAAAACATCCATCAAATGCATGTTATTTTCAAAGGGCCACAGCAGTCACATTTAAGGACTATGAACTGACAGAATTTGAGCATTATCCATCATTTTCTGTGAAAGTAATGGCATTTAATATGTGAGAGGAAAAAAACACCAATAACCACCACACCTGTTGTTCATTATCATGTACAAGGAATTAACTGCTGAGCTGTAGCTTACAAATGAGCTATCAGCATTTTAAATGCAAGACGCCATAACAGTGTCTCCTTCACTCCCAACTGGCTATGTCACTGACTACTGTAATGCCCATGCAAAGAACAAGACAATATAAACTGTCTATTATTAACAGCCTCTGGTGAAAAAAATGACCAAAAGGTGAGCGTTTGTAAAAAGCGGCTGGAAGCTGAAAATGGTGGCTGGTTTCTAGCTGACCTGCTGGTTTGTTGGTGAAAGGTCATTGGCAGCTGGTTAACCAGCTACAAATGTCCCAATAGCCAGCTTGACCACTTGTAGCTGTTTTGTTGCATTTCCAAGATGGTAAACAAACTTGATCCTGCATATGTCCATCTAGGACAAACTAGAAACCAGCCTCAATGTTTTAAAACACATACACATCTACCGCCTTAAACTGAATCGATTTACTTCTTCACACGCTCCATTACTTGATTCCAGCTGTTTGAAGTGAGCGCGCGGTTCTTTTAATAGTCGGTCGAGTTCGTTTAGCAGTTTCGATTATTTCATTTCAGCTCTTCGATTAAAGAGGGACGCAGTCAACCACTTATTGTATTTATCTATTAGTATCGTTTTGAAGCGAATAAAGCGACACTAGGTGATGTCAATGCTAATTTTCTGTTTGATTGCCATTCGTTGATCTTGTCCATTGAGTTTGAATTCCCTCAGAAGTAAACGGAATCTTATCTTTGATTTGGTTGTTAATGGTTTATTTAGTTTTACTGATCTTAAATGTCTAGATAGGGGCTGTTTTTAGTCTTGTATCGTTTATTTGTTCGCTCATTTACTGGCTTTGGTGAATGGCTCCGTGAGTCAGCCCGTCGTGTGAATGTCTCCTGATGAAGGGAGCCAAAGGAGCGCTCAACTTCAGAGCTGAGCGGAATATAGATGCGATCTGAGACTGAGTTTTCGTGATTTGCACCCATCTGAACCCAGTGCATTAGACTGATTCACACGAACGGACTTGACTAAACGTCAGATGTCAACGTTTAATGCATTAGAGACATCGCTACTGGTGACAAATTAATATAAATAAAGAACAAACATGTTTCATTACTCTGATCTCTATTCTTTTTGTCGTTGCATTCAGCTATAAGTGCAACTCCTTCTGCTCGGCGAGTTGTAAATGCGTGCAATGCGCTCACAAAATAATTTCACAATTTTAATTACACTAAATTAATTTTAAAAAAAAAATTAAAAAGCCGCTCAAGCGATATTCCTTAACATAACGGAATGAAACCTCTCGCGCCTACCTGGGAAACGAGGAATGCGATGAAAATGCGGGTTCCGAACTCCATGGTCTCAGATCAGTGGGAATAATGTTTAAAACAAGATGCTGGTCGGACCAGCGCTGTTCATAATTCCAGAGTCGCGAGAGTAAAGCCCCTCTGCCTCGAGCTGCCAACTTCCCAAATAGAACTGCAGCCTCGTGAGCAGAGCATTGGAGTCCACCACCAATAGATTTATAGGAGGGGGGTTCTTCTTTGACGCTCGCGTGAACCTGCCATGCTCGCATTGATGTTCATGAACGAGTCTCATCACCTTTGCATTGCTGATCTAAAACTTTCTGTTTTGAAAGACAATGGATAGTAGTTTAATAGGGCGGCATATGCACATTCACTCACTTAATGGAAACAGAATTATAGAATAATCAGACATGCATGCTTCCAGTAGGCTATAGACTCACTGTGCTTTTAAGGTTTCGTGTTTAATTATTTTTTATAAGATAATAACAGCTTAGACAGGGTTTATGATCATATATCTTAACTTTATAGACTGTCCTCTAGATCAGTGAATCTCAGCTGATGGGCTGTGACATTAAAATGGGTCACAGGTCTGTTATGTTTGGGTTGTGGACAGGAGGAGGTAAAAATCATGCAAATAATAAAATACAACTATGCAAAAAAAAAATCATCTATTACAAAATCTATTTTATTTATATTTTAAATAAAGTATTAAGTAAAAAAAAAATAATAATAATAAACTCTGTGTAATAATAAAATATATTACACACTCTTAGAAAAAGGGGCTGGGGTTCTTTACTCAACTCCAAATAACCTTTTATGCTAAAAAAAAAGGTTATATAATGACAAGAAAAAAACCTTTTGTCAAAAGATTCTTTAGGCTATTATTCATTTATATATTACATTATTCTGCAACATTTTGTAGTAATTGTTTATTAAACTGTTGTAGTAATATCACATTTTAATCATGCTGATTTTTGGAGGAGAAAAACTGAAATGGCACTCTTCGTGTGATATTGATTAACTACATAAATTGAGATAAATATATAAATTTTTCTAACCCCCATATCTTAACTTTGTGATAAATGCTTTTGAATACACTGAATAATGCAGTGAAATATTTGTCAATAATATGATTGGGTAAAACAAATGATAATGGATGAACCCCTAAATGGTTCCATATAGAACCTTTTTCCTAGTTACAAAGAACCCTAAAGCGTTATTTTGATTTAACCCAAAGGTTCTGTATAGAACCTTTTAGGGGTTCCAAATGCGTAACGCCGATAGAACCTTTTAAATTCTAAGAGTGCACTTTCAGAAAAAAAGGTACAAAAGCTGTCACTGTGCCTAAAGAGTGCATATAGTAGCTTAAAGGGTACATTACACACACAGTTTCTGCCAATTTCGTGTTAATCTTGAGTATCCAGAGTAGTACTAGTCATGACCACCTAATCCGAGACCAAATGTGTGTTGAGACCAAGACTTTGAGGGGTTGAGACAAGCCAGGACGAGACCAGTACTCTTTAAATTCATAAAGATCCACATACCATCGTAGAAATTATACATTTTTAATCAATACATATAATTAGAATAAAAAAAAAAAACTATAAAGAGTTGTTACAAATGAATGTAAACAAATTAAATTACCCAATAACATTTTAAAGATGTTAATCAATAAATCAGACAATGCACTGGCAATTTATTAATATCCCAGCAGTTGTGGCCTTGAAACAAAATCCAGAGTCCTGTAACTCTGAGACAGAGAAAAGAGATTGTACAAATGTGGTTGAGACAAGATCAAGACCTTCAAAAAACGGTCTTAAGACCGAGAACGGTCTTGATTACTACAACTCTAATAATACTGAACCCATCATATCTCCAAAGAGTCTTTGATTTTATCAGATTTATTAAAGACAGATACGCTGTACCGATTCTGTCCGAAAACAGCCGACCTTGTGGCGGCGTGCCTGGCGCAGAGCTAAGATTCACGAGCGGCCATGCACACACACACACACACACACATACACATACACACACACACACACACACACACACACACACACACACACACACACACACACACACACACACACACACACACACACACACACACACACACACACACACACACACACACACTACATCATCACATTATCCCTGGATAACATTTGATTCACGATATGTTCGTGTTGTGTACATTATATGCACTTGTGCGCCAGACTGCGACAGACATTTGATGCAGTTTTACTTGCAGCCTGCAATTTCGACTCATGACCTGGATGTGTGCATGCAGATATATTTTCTTTTAAAGTTATGGCAGTTTATTGCCTACAAAAATGGCCAGTTTGGACTACAACAAGCTTCTTCCCAGGTTGGTGACATCATAAACCCTTGCTATTAACATAAACACTGCCTCATATGTGACTTCTGCCCGTAATGGCAATGGGCGTGCCGTTTCTGGACAAACTGTGCTTGGCACTTCAGCCAATAAAAATATATGAAACCACATTTGGCCATCTAACCAATCTAAGACCATTGTGTTTTTCAGAGGGATAGGCTTCATAGAAGCAGGAAACAAACAACCCTTTCAAAGGACAGTGGAGACAGCGGTGTAGAATAAAGGTCAAATATAAGACAAATACGGCATTTAAAAAATATATATATATTAAGACATGTTATACTGTGGCCCATAAACAGTGAAGGGTCCAGCTGCGGCTTGGGTGGTCCCGTCATGAAACAAGAATGCCTATTGGCCGTTTCTGCATCTCATTGACCAATCGCCATGAGTTTCTCAAGGCACACTGGGTATGATGTCATTTCCCCTTCCATATGCGTGATTTCCCCCCCCCAACCAGTTCAGCGGAAATGCCCTGCAACTGATTGTAAACATTTTCATTAGCCATGTCAATCGCAGTAATGACTGCCTACACCCAACCCTGATCCCTAAACCTACCCATCACAAGAAAGATTCTGCATTTTTCCATTTTCAAAAAAATATAATATAGTACGTTCATAAATCCATTTACATTGTGGACACACACACACACACACACATAATGGTTCATTTCGGCGCAGACTTACATGCAGAATAAATCTAGCTTAAAATACGTGATAGCTTAAAAATGCGTACAGATAACACGGCACTTGGCTTTAGAAAGTTACGTGCATGTTTACGCAAAGCCATGATTTCATGTTGCAAGATGCTAGATTTTATTTTGAAGCTCCTGTTTCAGAAAAACTAACTAGCGAATGTTGAACATATTAATCCGGATAGTGACAGCTGCCAGTTCAGCAGAAGAGGCGAGGAAGAAGAAGGGGGCGTTCCAGTCTGCGAAAACGGTAACCCCCACCAGCAAGATAACGCCCATTTGTGGCCGCAGTTGGATGGTATTACATAAACACAGCATGCCTAGAAAAAAAACACGGAACCACCCCTTTAAAGGTAGATATTGGTACCAGCAGTGTATATATTATTACCTAAATGGAACATATTTGAACCTTTTTTAAAAGGGTACCATCCTGACAGCTTTTGTACCATTTTTTTCTGAGAGTATAGGCTCAATCAAACCAGTTTCAGAACCTACAGGCATAAGTTCTCTGAGGAACGTATGAAATATTGATCCAAATGACTGACAGCTAGGCAAATACAGATCCCTGTGCATGATCGGCACTTGATACCCAATGTAAAATATAATAAAAACATTTTGAGGATAATTTGAAATGATGCTAATCATTTAATTCTTTATAACAGATGATTCTTTATAACATCAAATTCACTAGTTTTACCAGAGTTCTGATTTGTTACAACCATGAGGGTTAAATTGGCAAATATGTCTGGATTTTTGTGTCTGGACTTGAATGACAGCGACACAACAGCTAACCTCCCGGGCTCTTTTGGATTTTGTTATACTCAGCAAAACTCTCTCTGACCTAAAGTTCTGGCAGAAACTTTTTTATAAAAAAAAATTTTTTCCATGGTGAAAATATTCCTTTGACCATGTTCAATGTCCAGCTGAATCACTGAATTTCAGTCACTTGTCATGCTGTGATATTCTTTGCTTAAAAATCTGATGGAGTTCAGAAAAGACAGAATGTCTATTAGAATATCAGTAAGTGCAGTCTGACCACAAAAATTACCACAAGTAATCACAGGGAACTAAAATGAATGTCTGAGTCACAGCGTCTCCAGATTTTCACAAGGTAAATCTGATAATGTAGCTGCCAGCAGAAACAGTTGCCTAATTTAAGTTCCATAAAAGAAAAGGTTTAATTTAATAATTTACCACATTTAAATATATCGTAATATATTTATATTTATCTGTATTTCTTTTACTTTATACTATGCGTTCAAGCTGACTTGTTTTTGTAGGCTTGTATAGCGGAACTATTTTTCTGTGTTTTGGTTGGTTCAGACGATTATTGATGTTGCACCAGCTAGCGCATACGGAGCTAACTGCGGCTCGCAAAGCTTTGGTAATGTCATTATTACATTTGTAAGTTCACCAAGAGACATACGGAAGAGAAGTGCCTTTATTACCTGTTTTTCACTCCCTGGAGTTAACGCGGCCAACGAGGTATGCATAGTTATTTGATGTGTAATTATCAATGTAAGGTATAACTGTGTGACGGTTTATTAACAGTCTATCTGGAGTTGTATTGTTTGTTTAATAATGTGCTATTCTCTGTGAGAATATTATTATCTCTGTAACTTATGTGACTTTATGTTTCATTTAGTTCTCACGGCATGTTTGATGGCATCGAGGATGACATAATTTGACTAATAAATGCCCGTAGAGAAGAACGCCTTGTGTCCGATTCTGTTGACTGGAGAGGGAGTTACAGTGAGAACTCGCCCTGCTCGACACGAGGTGGAGACGTGGGGGAGATGATGAAACGCGCCTGCCATCCGTCAACGGAGCTGCACGCACGTTTACATTGAATGTGAGCGTCAAAAGATAAGACTGTGCATACAAGGTTAACTTTAAGAGGCAAGCAGAACCCGGTAGCATTGCATTGTTAAACCTACAAGAAGTTGAATATTTAAAACAAGTTAAATATTAAGAAGTGGAATAACCTTCAACTGCTAAAGGGGCTCTATAAGTGCTAAAAGTTAAATGTTAATTTGTATTGTGCATGTTTACATTTGGAAGTGATTGCTCAACTCACCAAGTTATTTACTGTTGATCTATTTTAAGGGTAAATAATTATTTAAAGAGACCATCATAATATTTCTTTTTTTTTATTATTGTTAATTTGCTATTAAGAAGTGTTTATTCTGTTTAAGTGAAAATAAGTTAACATCAGCTAACAGTTAGCTTAACTGTTAAGTTTCTAACAGAGCACACTGTACAAACAAACTTGGTTAAATCTAAAGGTAAAGTTAAGGTACATCATTATAATTTAAACAAAGGCTAACTGGTAACATTAAGCTAGTTTTGTCATTTACTTTATTTAGCTCATTTTTAGTTTATCTACTAAACAAAAGGTGTTAAAGTGCCAATTCAAAAATATCAAAATGTCTGAGCACGAGTATGAGACAAATGAAAAGGGCTCAGATGCTAACAATGGAGCAACAGGTTTACAGCAGCAGTTAAAAGACCTTAATATAGATACACACCCATCAAAAGAGACTGAGGTAACAACTCCAACTGCTGTAGAGGAAAGTTTAAGAAGAAGCCAAAGAACCCGAGAGCTCACTGAAAAGGGTCAAGAACTGTATGACAGCCAAACTAAAAAGCTTCAACATCGCTTTACTTCCTCTTATGACAAATGGAAAGTTCTTGCAAAAGAGACTAGGAAAGCAATCGATGGAACATTCTCCACTGAAATTCTGCAAACCTACATAACCAAGATCAGTAATGCTTCAACAAGTGTAAAACAAGCTTATCAAGATTTACGCCAACACACTACTCCGGATGGAAAGACGCGCCGCCGAGTAGACACGTGTGATGCTGTCTCAGGAAAGCTATTGCAACAGGCAGAGGATTCTCTTGAATTAAGAGAAAAGATACCAGTTACTTACAAAGAACAAGTATACTGGACTGATACTGGCTCAGTGCTTACACGCGCAACCTCCAAAAGGTCTAGTATATGTTCACGAAGTTCAAAGTTTGCAAGCACCAGTTCCAAGCAATCAAGCCTGACCTCTTCAAAGAAACTGGAAGCTGCAGCAGAGTTAGCTGCAACTCAAGCCACATTAAGGGTATTAGAAGACATGGAACTTAAGGAACAAGAGCTTGGGAACCTCGAAGTTGAGAACAGAAAGAGGCTTGCACTGCAAGAAGAAGAAAATGCTGCACGAAAAAATTTATTAGAGGAGAAGCGCAGGCAGTTAGAGCGCTTAGAGACAGTAAAGAAAATGAATGCTGCAAAAGCACGTCTACAGGTCTACGAACATGAAGTGGGCTCGGACGAAGAGATATCAGAGTTGCTCCATAGCAGCAAGCATGTGAAAACAGAATCTAAAACTACCCAAAGAAGTCTTTCTGTGCATCATGTGGCTACACCACAAAACGCCACACATGTGCAACCTGCTATGGTGACACAGACTGTTGAAAGTGTGCAACCTGCTGCCATTGCTCATCAAGAAGATAGCACTACAGCACTTGCCAAAGCAATAACAGAGTCGATCAACGCAAGCCATCTCCCAATACCAGAGCCTTCTGTTTTCAATGGAGATCCACTAAGGTACAAAGACTGGAAAACGTCCTTTGAGACATTGATCGGTAGGAAGAATATTCCAGTGAATGAGAAGGTCTACTACCTCCGCAAGTATGTTGGAGGACCTGCAAAGAAGGCTATTGAGGGTTACTTCCTGCTAGGCACGGATGCAGCCTACTATTCAGCATTGGACATCATGGAAGAAAGGTATGGAAGCCCTTTTGTGCTTGCCAAGGCCTTCAGGGATAAGATAACTTCATGGCCAAAAATAGGACCCAAGGACAGCATTGAGCTAAGAGAATTCTCCGATTTTCTACGAAGCTGTGAAGCAGCATCGTTGCAGATCAAGAGTCTTGCAGTCCTAAATGACTGCAGTGAAAACCAAAGAATGCTCAACAAGCTTCCTGATTGGCTCATAGCTAGATGGAACAGAAAGGTCCTGGCGGTTGAAGAATCGACACATGATTTTCCAAGCTTTAGTGAATTTGTTCAGTTTGTTGCAAGAGAAGCCAAGATAGCATGTAACCCTGTGACATCTCTTCATGCTTTGAAGTCTGGTGATAGTGAAAGGGTTAAGACCCCAAAGCCTCGAAATGTTGGTGCAAAGGTGCTAGTAAGCAGCTCAGAAGAAAACCCAGAGCCTAAAACATGTGTCTTTTGTGAGAAATTACACCATGGCATTCAAACATGTCGAAAGTTCAAAGAAAAGTCCATTTCAGAAAGGGTCAAGTTTGTGCAAACTAAAGGACTGTGTTTTGGATGCTTGAAGACAGGACACCGTTCTAAGAACTGTGAATGGAGGAGTGTATGCGACACATGTAAAAGGAAGCACCCAACCTGTTTGCATGAAGACCGGGTCAAAGAGAAGGAGAGGTCAAAGGAAAGGACGGATTCTAAACAGTCAATGGAAGCTTCTAGGGAAGCCACTTCAAACCGTGTGGTGCAAAACATGAATGGAACATACACGTCCACCGTTATTCCAGTGTGGTTGTCAACAACAAGTAGCCCAGAGCATGAAGTTCTCGTATATGCTTTACTGGATAATCAAAGTGACACCACCTTTATCCTGAAAGAAAAGGCAGATGCTCTGGACACACAGAAGGAGCCAGTGCAACTAAAACTCTCAACATTGTCATCGAGAAGTACAGTCATTCCAAGTCAGAAGGTAACTGGGTTGCAGATCAGAGGGTTTTATTCAACTAAGAAAATCACTCTTCCAGTAACCTATTCAAGAGACTTCATTCCTGTCAATTTAAGTCACATTCCCACACCCAAGACAGCAAGAGCATGGCCTCATCTAGAGCATCTTGCAGACGAGATCGCTCCTTTAATTGACTGTGACGTTGGTCTGCTTATAGGTTACAATTGTTCTCAAGCCCTGTTACCCAGAGAAGTTGTGTCAGGCAGAGATGAGGAGCCTTTTGCTCAAAAAACCGACCTCGGCTGGAGTATTGTTGGCCCTGGTAGTTCCTGTGTCGACTACGGAGATGCCATTGGATGCAGCCACAGAACTATTGTCAAACAAGTAATGCCATGCCTTCAGTCATCTGCCAATCTGACAAGTGAAGTCCGATACATATGTCGAACGCAAGTCAAGGAGTTAGTTACTCCGCCAAATGTTGTGAAGATATTGGAGTCAGACTTTAATGAAAGAAGCGTGGAGGATGCTCACTTCTCACAAGAAGATCTTCGCTTCATTTCAATAATGGAGGAAGGAATTAAGATCAAGCCTGATGGTCACTGTGAAATGCCTTTGCCATTTAAAGAAGACAGGCCGAGTCTGCCAGACAACAGGAAATGTGCTGTTCATCGCCTTAAGTGTTTGAGGAGGAGATTTGAGAAGGATAAACAGTACCACAAGGACTACTTAATATTCATGAACGAGACAATGACGCGTGGAGATGCTGAGAAAGTTCCTGAAGAAGAAATTAACAAGAGCCCTGTTTGGTACATCCCTCATCATGGGGTGTATCACCCACAAAAACCAGGCAAGATACGCATTGTGTTTGACTGCTCAGCAAAGTTTCAAGGCGTGTCATTGAACGATCATCTGCTTACTGGGCCAGAGCTGACCAATAAATTGGTAGGTGTTCTCTGTCGTTTCCGCAAAAGTCCAGTAGCAATAATGTGCGACATAGAACGTATGTTTCACCAATTTCACGTAAGAGCAGAAGACCAAGACTATCTAAGGTTTCTCTGGTGGGAGAATGGGGACTACCACTTCGAACCATCTGTCTTTCGGATGAAAGTGCATTTGTTTGGTGCAGCCTCGTCTCCTGGCTGTGCAAACTATGGCCTGAAACACATTGCTGCACAAGGGCAAGGTCGTTTCAGTGAAGCATCCATCCGCTTCATTGAACGAAATTTTTATGTGGATGATGGGCTGACTAGTGTGTCAACGGAAGAAGAAGCGAAACAGCTAGTCAGTGAAGCGAGGCAGCTTTGTAGCAATGGCAAGCTACGCATTCACAAATTTGTTTCTAACAGTCAGGAGGTGCTAGAATCAATCCCCAAAGAAGAGTGTGCTCAAACAGTAATACATCAAGATCTAGCCTTGGGAGAGTACCAAATGGAGAGAGCTCTAGGTGTTAACTGGTGCATTACCTCAGATCAGTTCAGATTCAGAATAGTGGTGAGTGAACAACCTTTCTCTAGAAGAGGAGTGTTATCGACCGTTGCGTCTGTCTATGACCCTCTTGGCTTTGTAGCACCGTTCGTTCTAGTCGGAAAGCAGATGCTTCAGCAAATGTGCCGGGACAAGGTTGGATGGGATGAACCACTGTCGGATGATCTTCGACCACAATGGGAATCCTGGCTCTTGGACCTACAGAATCTAGGTGATCTCAAGATAGACCGATGTTACCTTCCAGCAAGTTTTCCAGAAGACCGGAAATATGAGCTCCATCACTTCTCTGATGCTAGCATCACAGGATATGGAGAGTGCAGCTATCTGAGAGTGATCGGGACATCAGGACAAACTCACTGTGCTTTGGTGATGGGCAAAGCCAGAGTGGCTCCTACGAAAGTCACAACCGTTCCAAGACTTGAGCTTTCAGCAGCTGTTGTTGCTGTGCGTACAAGTGATCTGCTCAGAAAGGAGTTGGACATAGCAGAGGTCCAGGAATTCTTCTGGACTGACTCCAAGGTCGTCCTTGGATACGTGAACAATGATGCAAGGAGATTCCATGTTTTTGTGGCAAACCGCATTCAGCGCATTAAAGACAGTACCAGACCAAGTCAATGGAGATATGTGTCGTCGGAAGAAAATCCAGCTGACCATGCGTCAAGGGGCCTTAAAGCAAAGGAGCTCATTGCTTCTAACTGGTTTAGCGGTCCAGATTTTCTTTGGTGTAAAGAGCTTCCCAGTGGAGATAGTAAGGTGGGAGACATTGCAGTTGAAGACCCAGAAGTTCGTAAGGTCTTTGTGCATAAGACGCTGACAACAGAAGATTCACTGCTTAAACGCTTTCTCAAGTTCTCCAGCTGGACGAGGTTGGTCAAAGCCATCGCTAGGCTTAAGCGATGTGTCAAAGAGTTCAAAGGGTTGACATCAAGAACTAACGAAGCTAGTAGCCTGGAAGAAAGAGAAGATGCAGAACTTACCATCATAAGCATTGTCCAGAGAAGGAACTTCTCTATGGAAATTCACAGTCTTCAGTGCAATGAGGAAGTAACCAAAGGCAACCTGCAAAAGCTAAATCCTTTTGTGGATGGACAAGGCATCCTCAGGGTGGGAGGTCGTTTAGAGCATGCTGCTCTGCACCCTCATATCAGGCACCCGGCGATCTTACCAAAGACCAGTCACATAACAAAGTTACTGGTAGCCCACTACCATCAGCGAGTGCAACACCAAGGACGTGGCATTACAATGAACGAGCTAAGGGCTAACGGGATTTGGATACTTGGATGCAGTCATGTGGTGTCATCCTACATCTACAAGTGTGTCAAGTGTCGAAAGTTCAGAAGGAGTACTGAGGAACAAAGAATGGCAGATTTACCTCGTGAACGTATGGAGACAACTCCCCCCTTTACATATTGTGGGATGGATTGTTTCGGGCCATTCTACGTTAAAGATGGAAGGAGGGAAATGAAGCGTTATGGCCTGCTGTTCACTTGTCTGTGTTCTCGTGCTGTGCACTTAGAAGTGCTTGATGATATGACGACTGATGCCTTTATCAATGCTCTTCGTGCTCTCATTGCTCTGCGTGGTAACGTTCGACAACTTCGTTCTGACCAGGGCACCAACTTTGTTGGCGCAAGACGTGAGTTCCTGGAAGCGGTTAAAGAGATGGACCAAGAATGCCTCAAGCGATTGGGATGTGAGTTTGTCATGAACCCTCCGTCTGCTAGCCACATGGGTGGAGCCTGGGAAAGGCAGATCAGGACAATACGAAGTGTGTTGACATCTATTCTAGATCAGGCATCCCAAAGACTTGACAGTTCATCTTTGAGAACTTACCTTTACGAAGTAATGACAATTATAAACAGCCGACCTTTAACAGCACATTTGCTGAGTGATCCAGCTGGGCCGCAGCCTCTTACGCCCAATCACATTTTGACGATGAAGTCTTCCATAGTCTTGCCACCACCTGGAGACTTTGTGAGGGAAGACCTTTATCTTCGCAAAAGATGGCGTAAAGTTCAGCACTTAGCCAATGAGTTTTGGTCTAGGTGGAAAAAGGAGTACATGTTAAATCTTCAAGAGAGACAAAAATGGCAAAAAACCCACAGAAATGCACAGGTCAACGATATCGTGATTGTGCAAGATGACAATGCACCACGAAATGAGTGGAAACTCGCCAAGGTCACTGAAGTGTATCCTGGTGAAGATGGACGTGTGAGAAAGCTGCGATTGCTGATCAGTGAATCAGCACTAGATGACAAAGGGAAGAGGCTCACAAAGCAGACTTACCTAGAACGACCTATCCACAAGACTGTAACCCTGATTGAAGCTGAATAAAGCAGTCTTGGTTGTTGCTACCTCACTCAAACCAAGTCTTATGATTAAGTTAGAATCTTATGTTTATTAAGTTAATAAAAAAAAAGAAAAAAAGAAAAAAAGAAAAGGAAAAATCACCAGTGATTTGGTGGGAGTGTAGCTGCCAGCAGAAACAGTTGCCTAATTTAAGTTCCATAAAAGAAAAGGTTTAATTTAATAATTTACCACATTTAAATATATCGTAATATATTTATATTTATCTGTATTTCTTTTACTTTATACTATGCGTTCAAGCTGACTTGTTTTTGTAGGCTTGTATAGCGGAACTATTTTTCTGTGTTTTGGTTGGTTCAGACGATTATTGATGTTGCACCAGCTAGCGCATACGGAGCTAACTGCGGCTCGCAAAGCTTTGGTAATGTCATTATTACATTTGTAAGTTCACCAAGAGACATACGGAAGAGAAGTGCCTTTATTACCTGTTTTTCACTCCCTGGAGTTAACGCGGCCAACGAGGTATGCATAGTTATTTGATGTGTAATTATCAATGTAAGGTATAACTGTGTGACGGTTTATTAACAGTCTATCTGGAGTTGTATTGTTTGTTTAATAATGTGCTATTCTCTGTGAGAATATTATTATCTCTGTAACTTATGTGACTTTATGTTTCATTTAGTTCTCACGGCATGTTTGATGGCATCGAGGATGACATAATTTGACTAATAAATGCCCGTAGAGAAGAACGCCTTGTGTCCGATTCTGTTGACTGGAGAGGGAGTTACAGATAACTTATTATGAACATTATAAAATAGCTAAAATAATCCACAAAAGTTTGCTCACATGGTCAGCTGGGTACAAATAACAATTTACATGAATCTTTAGCATTTTAAAGGGGTAATTCAGCGCTGGAAAGATGAATCTGTATTTTAACTGGGTCATTAGTAGTAGAAATGTGAAGTAGAAATGTCAAATTATTTTTTAATTTGGTGCCTTCTATAGGCTGAGAAAAGACAGAAAATGTATTTTTGTCTCATGGGGATAAAAAGAAAACAATTCCCAGAATGCTTTGCTGCCATAAGAGGCCACTCCCAAAGCCACTGCTACTAAATCACTGATCACTTTCCCACCACATTCATTTTCATAAAAATCAGTTTAGTGGGAGAACAGACACTACAATTAAAAACTGAACGTGAGTGAGTCACCGCGCAAGTGTTACGGCACAAACGCAGCAGGAGTCAGATTACATTAACCGTGATGAATGAGCTGAATGAGCTGAATGAGCTCTCGTGATGAGAGCTGAGGTAAACGCGACCACGCTTGCGACATACATTCACAGCGCGTGTTCTGTCTGGCATGTTTTCAGTTCATGCCTTTGGAAGCTTAACTTTCATAGGAATTATTTTGAGAAGTTGAAACACTTACTTTGCTCCGCATACCTCCGTTTATGAATGCCTGCAGCTGCGAGCTGAGCTGTGAGTGTGATCTCCCATCCCCCATGTGCGAGTTGAAAATGTGGAAATAGCTCCCTCTGCTGGCTGTAGTCTTTAGCCTTTGGCCAAAAATTCCTCTGATGACGCAAATATCGTCAATTTGGTGTCATTGGAGGAATTTTTCCAGAAATATAATGCATAAATCTCTTGTCTCGGGGGGATATGAGGGGGGAAGCACAACCATTTGAATATACTCCAGGGTTTCTACTGATATAAAGCCATATATGCTAATCGCTGAAGTAACCCCTTTAAGTTTGATTTTGGATATTAGTTTACTTTACTTTTGACTCACCGTTTGTTATTTCCCCTATGTACCATGAAGCATGGCATTGGCTTTTGAGTCATGAGGGCCAGTACAACTACAAAGTGTCCAAAAATCCATCATAATGGCCCACGAATCCCATACTGAGCACAAGCAAATATTCTTCGCCCAACAGTCACAGGTGTTTCAGGCCAAACCTTTCAAAAAGAAAGACATATTTACTGTATATTTGGTATGGGAATACAGCTGTGCTTCAAGCACTCCTTTGTCACTGTTATATCAACATGTCTTGGACGTACGTCAAGTGAACGTGACACTTCCTGTTATGAAAGACAGTGAGGCCAGTCAAACACTGAAATGCAGATCACTGACCTTTGTAACATCTCGGACAAGTCTTAGTTAACTATTTCAGCTTAAAAACACAGCAATATAAATAAAGAGATCGAGGGAAAATGATAAATCAGAAAATGCCAAATGTTTCCCATCAGGCCGAAAGGTTACAGTCTCATCAAGTCTCTCTCTGCCTGTCATCGCCATTCCCTGTTAAAACTTTGACTGACTGCAAAAGGACGGAAACTTTTTCATTTTTCGAAGGAAGAGGACTAAAAGATAATGAAAGACTGCTTAATCCATTCATATTCTACCCACAACTCTCTGCAGCCACATACAAATGGATAGATTTGTGCATATATCTTTGTGGAGTAGATAAAAGGGTGGGGTTATGATGCGAACCATCACCTCAGGAGCCACCATCTCTCCCACCCCCCACCTCCCCTCCCTCTATTCCCTCACTCTCTGAAAAATGAGGCTAGGAATTGTTGTGACGTCCTGAGGAATTGCTTTCTCAAGACAATGTTGCAGAATTGTTGCGCTACATCTCTTTATCGAAGGATCCGGGCTGGAAATAGCATTACGACTGCTGTGGATTTGTCTAAAACGCATATGTTAATAGGGTGTGCAGGGAGAGGAAGAAAAACATTCCAGTATCTTGGATTGTCAAGGAGGTGATGAAGAGGGAGCTACCTGCAATTTTAGGTGAAAAATGAAGAACTGCAAAACAAAACCATATGAGAACGATTAAAATGTCAAGACAAGAGCAAAACGTTTTAAGACAATATATCTCCTCTTCGGGCGTGAATACTCAAGGAATAACTCTCCTGATTCAATATTCATACACATGAGATGTTACGTCTATATAAAAAGTTTAAAATGAAAAAACAAAGACAAAACATTTCCTCGTTCTTCCCATTAAGCAAGTACCAAATCAACAATTTAGACGGGAATATCTAAAAATGTGTTTGAACTTAATAGACTTTGACCATATCCTTGCATCCTTATATGAAAATAGTAAATTGTATATATATATAAATATATATATATATATATATATGAGATTGCTGTAAAAAAAAAAGGCACAAATGGAGCTTTTCACTTTTCTGACTTATCTTGACATCCTGTTATCTTGACGTCTTGTTATCTTGTCTTGAAAAGGGAGGGATGAAACTGTCTCCTGATATTGAATGGGAGTAAGAGCGCTGGAAAATATTCTTTATGGGGAACAATTCACTCCCCCCTCTTTAAAAAAGAGAGAATTAGTACAGAGGGCAATTGCAATAAAATGGCAAAGAGGCACAGATGCATAATGGCATATACCGAAAAAGCTAAATCAACAAGACTGAAATCAATAAAGAAATTGTTTAAAAAAAAATAGTCTGTAAAGTTATGGGGAAAAAATAGTTCAACTGGATATTCACCTCAAAGAAACCTGCATCATACAGCTGCATTTTCTCAAGTTGTGTAGCCTAAGTTCTTCAGGTAGAGGTTTACTGACATAAACAGCACCCAGACATGTTTTAAAGGTTATTTCTTTATTAGGTCTTTGCATACAGAGTATTTGTGTAAAAATGAATGTATTATTATACCACAGGTGCTTCTCTTCTCTTCTTTTCACCAGGGATGATTGTGTAAGCGAGCATCTGCCAAAGAAAAAACAAAGAATTGCTTTCAGTAGATTTACAACATTGATTAAAATTCCCCAACATTCAGTTAACAAGCCTATGATATCTTCCTTCACATTAATTAAAAACAACAGGTGAATCAATTTGATTTACTTTCATAATGGTTTTCCATCCTTTCTGCTCACTGTGTGAAGTAATAGATAATGGAATCAATGTCCAGGTGAAGAAACACCACCAGTCTCCAGAGAGCTGAACCTTAACCAAACAAATAAATGAAAACCTCCATCTGCATGTTGCCCAATTATTCAGACTGATTAAATAAATTTGCCGTAACGAAAACAAGGGCACACTGCGACACAATGCAATGTTTTTTTAAATGCCAGCCATGGTCATGTTTGCAATACAATACATGGACCTTTTTACCTCTCACTGCCCAGCAAAATTAGTAAATGCCAGCTGGACCTGATCCATATGCTCTTTTCACAATGTCCTCTTGTTCTGGATGTATGGTCCTCCTGAGGATGTAATTACAAAAAATGGACACTAGGTGAGGCAAAAGCCTCCTTCTCGGCAGGTACATGATGTTGTCCAGTGGAGCAGTACTCCCTCTCTATGTCCGGGCGAGAAGCTTTTGTCCTTGGGAGTGAGCAGGTGATGCACTGCCAGAATCAGAGCAGGGCCAGAGAAAGCTCCCATGTGCCAGCACTGCTGGGGCAGATTGATGGTCCCTCCATTTGATGCTTTATTACAGCCTGTACCCTCTTTATTATGTCTCTTCATTTTCTCCAAAACAACATGCGTTTTTCTCTAAGCGGCTCTAACATTTTGTCCCCATGCTTTTTTAATGCATTTATTTTTAAGAATCATCATAAATGAAGAGATTGTCAATGGGTGAAAAGAAAGGTGTGATTACAAGGAATAGTTTGAACGTGTTTAAAGGGACTGTTCACCCAAAAAATAAACATTCTGTCATTTACTCACCCTCATGCCGTTCCTAACTTCCAGGAGGTTTTCTGTAGAACACAATGGAGAAGTTCAGCAGAATGTTCACACTGCCCCTTCCCATTAAATGAAAGTGAAGTGTTCAAAAAACTTCAATATTACCTAAATGCTATATACAACATTTTCTGAAGCTATATCATAAAATTATGTTAGTTTTTGCGTTAATAATGATTTTTTTTTCTAAACAAATAAAAATGTAACAATGTACAGCATGGAAAAAAAAGATATTCAAGATTTGCGAGTGAGTCCATTTACCAGTGTTATTACATTTACATTTACATTTACATTTACATTTACATTTACATTTACATTTACATTTACATTTAATCATTTAGCAGACGCTTTTATCCGACTTACAAAAGCGACTTACAAAGAAGGGGAGAGCAATAGAAGCAACGAAACAAATAAGACCAACAACCTGTAAGAGCTGTAAGAAGTCTCAGTTAATTAAGCACAGTACACAAACAAATTTTATTTTTATTTTATTTTTATTTTTTTGGACAAAATTTAAATTTTCAATTTAAATGGATAGTTAAGTGCTATTCTTTATCGGTCAGGTGCAATCAGAAAAGATGTGTCTTAAGATGTTTTTTAAAAATGGCTATACAGACTCGGCAGCACGAATTGAGATCGGCAGGTCATTCCACCAGGTAGGAACGGTCCAGGAAAATGTCTGTGAGAGTGATTTCATGCCTCTTTGGGATGGAACCACGAGGTGTCGCTCACTAGCTGAACGCAAGCTTCAGGAGGGTGTGTAAGTCTGAACAAGCGAGTTTAGGTATATTAGTGCAAAAAATTGGTGCTTTGTAGGCGAGAACCAGTGCCTTGAATTTGATGCGAGCAGCCATTGGCAACCAGTGCAGTCTGATGAAGAGAGGTGTGACATGCACTCTCTTCGGCTCATTAAAGATCACTCTCGCCGCTACATTCTGGATCAGCTGCAAGGGTTTGATAATGCATGCTGGAAGCCCAGCCAGAAGAGCATTACAATAGTCCAGTCTGGAGAGAACAAGAGCTTGAACCAGGAGTTGTGCAGCCTGTTCTGATTGGAAGGGTCTAATCTTTCTAAGGCTGTATAAAGCAAATATGCAGGACCGGGCTGTTGCAGTTAAACTGGTTTAACTGGTCACCAATCACAACTCCAAGGTTCCTGGCTGTCCTGGATGGAGTTATGGTTGATGAACCAAGCTGAATGAAGAAATTTTGATGAAGTACTGGGTTGGTTGAGACAACAAGTAATTCTGTCTTTGCCAGATTGAGTTGAAGGTGATGCTCCTTCATCCAGTCACAAATGTCTGTCAGACAGGCAGCGATACGAACACTGACTGTAGGATCATCTGGTTGAAATGAGAAGTAGAGTTGAGTGTCATCAGCATAGCAGTGATAGGAGAAGCCGTGTTTCTGAATGACAGAACCTAATGATGACATGAAGATGGAGAAGAGAAGTGGTCCAAGCACTAAACCCTGGGGAACCCCAGTAGCTAGATGATGTGACTTAGACACTTCACCTCTCCATGACACCCTGTAGGACCTCCCAGAGAGGTAAGATCTGAACCACTGGAGAGCAGTTCCTGAGATCCCCGTCTTCTTAAGTGTTGAAAGGAGGATCAGGTGGTTAACTGTGTCAAAAGCAGAAGACAGATCCAGCAGGATGAGCACTGAGGATTTGGAAGCTGCTTTTGCCAGTCTCAGTCTTACCGAGAGCAAGGCAGTCTCAGTCGAGTGGCTGCTTTTGAAGCCGGATTGGTTGTTGTCCAAGAGGTTCTTCTGTTCAAGAAACATAGAGAGTTGATTAAACACAACTTGCTCAAGTGTCTTTGCAATGAAAGGCAGACGGGATACCGGTCTGTAATTTTCTAAAAGTGCTGGATTCAGAGAGGGTTTCTTTAGCAGTGGGGTTACCCGAGCCTGCTTAAATGCTGTGGGAAAGTTTCCCGTGTGAAGAAAAGTGTTGACAATGTGAGTGAGTGCAGGAGTTATTGAAGAAGAAGTTAGTTGTTGAGAAGTGCATGTCAGTTTGTGGTGAGGAGAACTGGTTGCTGATGAGAGATGTTTTGTTTGTGAAAAATGATGCAAAGTCATCAGCTGTAAGAGTTGATGAAGGAGGGGGAGGAGGAGGACAAAGGAGAGAGGAGAATGTTTTAAAGAGTGTGCGAGAGTCAGAGCAATTGTTGATTTTGTTGTGGTAGTATGTTCTTTTAGCAGTGGAGACATTTGTAGAGAAAGACGAGACTGATACAAGGTAAGGTCAGTATAGTTTTTAGATTTCGGCCATTTCCTCTCTGCCACCCTGAGTCCAGAGCGATGTTCACGGAGAACATCAGACAGCCAGGGGGCAGATGGGGTGGGGCGGGCTGGTAATTATTACCCCTTAAATGCATGAATTTTTTGCCAATCATTATTACATATTCGGGTCTTTAGCAACACGGATCTATATTTACCTGCCACAACAATATAAAACTCTCCTGATATAAGAGTATATGGGACATGTTTTGCACATGTTTCTGGGATGGGTAGGTTTAGCTATAGGGATTGGGTTAACCGTTAGGAGATAGAACATATTAATCTGATATAAAATCAATGGAAGTCTATGTAATGTCCTAATATAGTTAATATGTCCTCAGTAATATATGTCACCCACTATTCACTGTTTTCCTGAGGCCACAGCTGGTCCCAGGTGCAAGGACCCTTTCATCACTGCTTGTTTAACACCTCCTGTTCTAACTACCTGCTCCAAGTAGGACTCGAACCTGTCAGACGGATGCTCTAACAAGGAGGCTAAAGGCTAAAACCTCTAGCATCAGTCGCTAGAGCATCTCTTGAGGTCAGAGAAGTGAGGTTTACTTGCACTGTGACTACTAGCTGGCCTCTGTTACACCCACCCCCTTAAACCTCACTCCCATCCGGGTCACGGTACTAATGTAACCCCTCCTGTTTGAACTGCCTGCTTCAAGCCGGACTCGAACCTGGGTCCACCAGCATGAGAGACAGATGCTCTAACAAGAAGGCTAAAGGATGCAACCTCTAGCGTCAGTCGCTAGAGCGTCTCTTGAGGTCAGAGGAGTGAGGTTTACTTGCACAATGACTACTAGCTGGCCTCTGTTACACTTGCAGCTTTAATTATTATTGTAATGTTACATGCTTTGAGACATGAAGTAATTTATTGCGTTTTCTCATCTTGTGGCGCTTTGCAGACTCTGCTCTGCACAATCATATGTTTGGAGGAGGCATGGCTTTGGAGAGCGCTGTGAAGGGAGAGTGGGATTTTATGCTTTTAAAGCTTGCTACCCTACCTTTACTCATCACTTCAGTGTTATAAGTTTAAAACATTTTGCTGAAATGTTTCGCCGCTGCTGCTTTTCAGTACATTAATATCAGTGAAAGAAAAAATTTGCACAAAAAAGGATGTCTGGTTCTACATATTAATACTGTGCTTTTGAATTTACTTAACTGCTGGAATAATGTCCCCTTCCATTTAAAGGCCATTTACTAGGATTAGATGAATGGGAAATGAGGGGCCATTAGATCAGTGGTTCTCAATTGGTGGGTCACGACCCGAAAATGGGTTTTAAAATTAGTTCGGCAGGGTAAAATAATGCTAAATGAAGTAATAATATCATACATAGTATATCAACAATTTTAAAAAGAAAGGAAACTACGCTTCCCAAAGCTTTGCTATACTAAACACTATGACATTCTGGAAAAATTTCTAAGGTAAATTTGTGTATAATATATTTCCATATTTAATTACAAGCAAAAATATGTTATTACAAAGAGAAACACTACATCAATAACAATAATCGTGTTTATTAAAATTAATAAACAAATGTCTGCAAAAAGAGAGAGAACAGAGTGTGTCAAGTCACATGGCAGAGTCTTTATAAATATGCTGCTTGTTGCTCAGTCAGGCCCTATCTCAAATGTCTCTTTTGGCCTTCCTATGAGTCTGCACTTTCGTAATGTAACAGTGATTTGACTGTCAGGAAGAAGTCCGGAGAAGCTACGGAGTTTACTTCAGTGTGGGCTCTGCAAAAGTGCTCATTGAAGGCACATATCAACAACGCTCGCGAGCACCCTTCTGAAACCTAAAATGACAAATGGGAGAGCCTACAGTCTCATGGACTTAACATGGCTCATGCACATGTGGCAGCCGCTGTAAGTCCACAAGACCACAAGTGCACCTGAAGTGTGCCATTTGGGACAGTGCCTCATTTGCAATCCATTTGAGGTTTTAAACCTCCTGTCTGAGGTGACCTAAAATTTTGTATGACAGAACCTCTTAAGCTTTTAGACTAAAATACTCATGCAACATGTGAAATAACACTTTCGAACGTGTCAAAAGCTCTTTTGCAATAAATTCAGGGAAATTTCTCACCTAAATCCACAAACTCTTTACTGGCAGAATTTACAGGCACCAATTCATCAGCAGGAGCAGGTGGCCTCATGGACAGTGAGCTCCAGAACATGACCCGATTTCCATAAACTATTGTTATAGCCAAGAATAAATGAGTCTGATAACTATAAAGCATTCTTATTAGTCAGAATAAATTACTCTGCCCTGTGGTCAATTAAAAGTCTACTCAACTGATTTGCCCTCTGTGCCCATAGCAAACGCATCATCTTTACTTTATTATACGAATGAACTTGTGGTTAAACCCCACGCCGCACGCACAAAAATTAAACACACGTGTTGTGAAAGCAAACAGCCATAAACATAGAAAACTAAAATTAAAAACATTCTGAACCTTTCAATAGGCTCTCAGTGGGGATCCAGCCTGCATTAACAAAGAAAAACAAAGAAAAAGCAGCAGACCACAATCAAGTTAAAGTTCATTTTCTTAACCCGTAACACTGAAAGTCAATGGGACTCATTCACTAATAAATGCATGGATTGTTTTATATTTGTATGCAAAGGAGAACTTCTTACGAAAAATCTCCTCCTCGTACACATATGAATTTGTTCTTAAATGTAGGGTAGGCAATGTTTTTAATGCGTTTTTATGTCAGTGTAACAGAGGCCAGCTAGTAGTTGCTGTGCGAGTAAACCTCACTCATCTGAACTCAAGAGATGCTCTAGCGACTGACGCTAGAGGTTGCAGCCTTTAGCCTCCTTGTAAGAGCGTCCGACCTCATGCCGGCAGACCCGGGTTCGAGTCCCGGTCTGAACAGAAGGGGTTACATCAGCACCCCCAACACCGAAATGAATCGGTAACACTGAAGAATAATTGTCATTAGTTAACATTACAAAATGAATTAACTAACATGGACTAATGCTACCCAAGATAGTCATGTTGTGTGTAAAGAGCAGTGATACGTTTGAAAATAGTGCAGTCTGAACTCGGCATAAGAGCTCTGCAAGTTGTTTAGGTTCATTATTATTGTAATGTGTAATGTGTTATCTCTCGTCACGATTTATCACATTGTTTATGTGATTCAGATACGATAATATTTTAATTTTCTATTTAATAAACCAATTTCCTTAATTGTATCAACTCAAAAAATGTATTTCAACAAACTCAAATTTTTAAGGCAACCAGGTTACTTACTTTTTTAAGTTAAACTAGCAAAAAATGTTATGAAGTCTATAAAGAGCACATTTGGAATCGGGGCTTTGCGTTTGAAGTTTTCAGCAGGACAACCACTTCTTCTTGGCCTTTAAAAATGGCTGACAATATGCTTACAAAATCTTTTAATAATATTTGAATAAAGGTAAACTATTCTATCCATGGGTCCCATGGGAGGATATATGTACACTGTAAAAAATTATTTAGAAAAAAAGTTACCTGGTTGCCTTAAAATTTTGAGTTAATACAATGAACATTTTTAGAGATTCTACAACCTTTTATAAAATATTATTAAAAGATTTTGAAAGCCTATTGGGTAATTGTGTGTGTTTTATTTCTGATGACACAGTGAAACATGCTAAATAGTGCTATTTTCATGATTTATCAAATTTTTTATGTGGTTCAGATACAATAATATTTTGATCTTCCATATGTGTGATTTAAGTTGTTACTAATTTCTTTTTTGTACATTTAGAATAAGTACGTTTTTTGTAATAAGTTTTAGTACATTTAGTACAAGTTTTTGCTGAATCACGATTTGTTTGTGAAAACATTCGTACACGGATTTCACACACAAATGTGTGCGTATGTGAACTCTCCTGTTACTTACCACCCGCTCCAAGCGGGACTTGAACCCAGGTCCACAGGTAAGACCGTCAGATGCTCTAACAAGGAAGCTAAAAGCTGCAACCTCTAGTCACTGTGCATCAGAGCATCTCTTGAGATCAGAGGAGTGAGGTTTACTCACACAGCAACTACTAGCTGCCCTCCATTACAAGTACTCATACATTTAGTGAATGAGACCCAATGTTTGCTGGAACTGAAATGAATTTCATTAAAGATGCACTACCTGTGTTTATTCTTTTACCTTGCCGACTCCAGGCATTAAAAGCTATTTGTCAGGTAATGCAACATGTTAAATGGGGAATCAAGGGGAAAACACTGTGGTTACAAACACTCACACACACATTTGGATATAAAGTAAACAAGAAGTTAAAGAAAGAAAATGTTCCGACACCATCAAGCCGAACCATTTAAACCGCAGTGACAGATCTTGATGCAGCTGTCAGACGACGCTCTCTAGGGCAGAATTGGATGCACTGCACAACACTTAAACAGGCATTTCATTTATCTATTGTGCATTCATGCAATTAAAACAAATTGCATCCTAGAGAAAACTTTTTTCAGAGCAGCTCCCTAGGCACATTCTTTCCCACAGCCGTCCCGACCAAATATTGTTGCTACTGTATCTTGGCACGAGTTTCCTCTGTTGCCGTGATTTTTACTAAAAATCTAAATACAATTAAAAAAAGTAAGACATGATCCTGGATCAAAATATTTTGTTGATTCTGGAACATTCCTAGCCGAAAACATAGTATCTCCACCTATGATGGATGGATGGATGGATGGATGGATGTTTCCTCACCTGCTTGAAATCAAACATGGTCGCTTACGGAAGTTCAGCAGTCCATTACAGTCAGGCCAAATTATTAAATTCTGTAAAAAATAAATGCAGTCAAATGCATTTCCGATACCTTGTTTATTAATAATGGAAGCTTTAGGTATCTATGATCATATTCCATTACATATTCTTCAACCACTTTATGTAAAAAGGTAATGTAATGTAAAAATAGCTTTTTTTCAGAAATACAATGAAAATCAATATAAGAAGTTGATAACACAGAAGACAGTGGTTTGTATTAGGCCAGCACACAGTCCCAATCCATTCCTACACAAAAACACTCTCAATACCAAGGTTGAGTGGTATAAATCTAGCTAAAACAGAGACTAGTCCCACTCTCAAAAGCAGTGAAATTACAGCGAAATATGGAGTAGCCTACCAAACACCCAAGAGTTCATTGTCTGATGCTGATACTGATGCTTTTCAATTGATGCTTTCTCAAAATAATTGTTTTCTCAAAAACGGTTATAAAACACAAAATAGTGAAGAGCCACTGCTGTCTCAATTGTTGCTTGTTTTTATCTGGATTCTATTGTTCGCCTCCCAAAAGGATACAATGACCTTCAACACATAAAACTACACTCTATTATTTAACTTAGCACTATTATTCTACTTCATTTTTGATGCTTCATACCCATGAGTAAATCATGCAACGTAACACAATCAAGGTCCCAAATGACAGATAACCTCATGTATAATTATTTTATGTTGATCCTCTCTTCAAATCACCTGTTTCAACACTCGCCCGATTGAGCCGCCACTCAAGAGACTCATTTTCTATATTTACTGAAAGCTCAACACAAACCACCTCTACACATCACTGAATACAGTACAACCCAGTGAAAGCACCTGTATGGAAATGTTTGAGAATTAAATGTGCTGAAATGTGATGCTTTTTGCATTAATGTATAATGTGGTGATCATTCACCATAGCTCTAATTCACTTTAGAAAACTGTTCCGTCATTAATGCATACATACTACACAGTAACACATTAGTAGCGTAATATTTATATTCTAATAACTAACAAGACATTCTGATTAATTCATTAATTAGTAAGTAATAACACTGAATGAGGTAGTTAAGACAGTAACTACTTTTTTTTCATACTTCCCAGAGGCTGAGGACCACTATAGGCTCATAATTAATGTGAATAATGCATAATGTATAATTAATTCTAAAGTGAAGATCATGGTAACCCACTAAAGTCTCAAGTATTGCCAATCCTTCAGAGGGAATTATTAATTATTTGGAACAGTATTTTAAATTGAAAAGCATGATAACTCTCTTGTAATGACTGAAGATTTTGTAAGCTCTTGAGTTTTTGTAAGGTTTTGGAATTACTAATTATTTGGAAGTGTATTCTAAAGTGAAGTTCATGGTAACCCACTAGTCATGACTCAAGTGTTACTAAATCTCTCGGAAGGAATTACTATTCAAAACCTTACAAAAACTCACAGAAAGCTTATGAAGCTTATGAAACACGAAAGTGGTATCAATAATACAAGTGTGCAATGTCGTGCAATGTATGGAATGTGTATATATCTGCATGATATGATTCGCACTTTATGGCGTATTATACACACGACCACCCCCCCCCCCACACACACACACACACACATACACACAAACTGAAAAAAAAGTCTGTTGGATTTACATTATTTAAAGTGATAGTTCACCTAAAAGTGAAAATGTGATGTTTATCTGCTTACCCCCAGTGCATTCAACATGTAGGTGTCTTTGTTTCTTCAGTAGAACACAAATAAAGATTTTTAACTCCAACCGTTGCTGTTTGACAGCCATATAACACATGTGAATGGGTAACAATTCTATAAGAGCAAAAAAAAACATGCTTAGACAACATGCACAAAGAATCCTATGGCTCATGACCATACATTGATATCTTAAGACACAAAACAATCAGTTTGTGTGAGAAATCGAGCCGTATTTATATAAGTTTTTACCTCAAATACAACGCTATATCCAACAGCCTGGACTGCGCTTCACTTCCGGTAAAGAAGGTCAATATACACGCTCTGGCATTGTGTACATGTTAAGACATCGCTTCCGGTATACACAATCTGGTGTAGTTTACGCCAACGGCAGAAGTGAATCTCATACACGATGCCAGAGTGTGTATATTGACCTTACCGGAAGTGAAGCGCATTCATTTGAAGAATTTTCTTGGTTGCGTGGACTGAAAACAAATGACGAGAAATAACTTTAAGGTTCTTAAGGAAATAAGGTTGCCGTTTACTATACTGTAGATTAGAGTGACTCTCTGAATAGTGAATTCACTCATGTGAATTTAGCTCTCTCTTAGGACGAATGCTGTCTGTGGAGGCCTGACTAACCACTCCAACATGTAGCGGAGCTGACGGCTCACATCGGAAACTCCATGACTACACTAAATAAATATGGGGAGGCATCTGCCCCCCTTGCCCACCACACCCGCCCTATTGTCACCTATGACGGTAATGACAGAACAATATTCCAAAGTGTTACCATTTAAGAATTTGGAATTTTTAAAATATGGTGGTGAATGAGAGCTAATGTCTCGCACAACAATCTCTACATCACTGAAACCCTGGGCAGATAATACCAACCATTTGCCGTATTAGTCAGTCAAACTGACACTAATCCATTTCTCAGTACAGTATTTCACTGAATGAATTTATAGTATCATTCCACTGATTCAGCTCTGAGACTGCATGCAAATGCCGATTTAGAGAGAATAAGTGGCTCAATGAACAATTTCAACTCTGTGAAAGTCCTCCAGCTGAGAATTATCCAGCTCGGAATCTGCATTAATCAGTTTATCCCTGTTAGAGCTAATGAGCATGACCAATGAGAGACCCAAATAATTTTAGAACAAATTCACTGAATTAACTCAACTTACATTATTTTTAAATGAAAGACAAGAGAATATGCTTATTAGTTATGAATTATGCTTTTGTACTTCTGGCTTACACTCAGAAGCACTATTCAAACTAATCATTTCTCGGGGTGACGTCTGTAAAATAATATCTGTTTGGATCCTCATGCATTCAGAGTTGTGATGTAATTTTGTTCATATAAGCAACAACACATACACACTGCAGCTAACTATGGTTATTACATTTCTAGGAATTATAGAGAGTTAATTGTGTCTATAACATAATTATCTCCCAAAAACAACAGTGACACAAAAAAAAAACTTGCTTGCATTGCTATTGTCAATATGACAGTCATCTTGGGTTCTGTGAGTATCATTGAAAAAGCTTGTACATAACTTGTTAATTTTCTCTGAAATAAGCATCTTTATGCTTATGCTGTGTGCAAAATTGTCAGAGAGCCGCCCTGGGGCACATAGCAGTGGTCAAATAGATTTTTGAAATGACTTTTGGGCAAGTTCCTCCATGTCAGCATGAAGATGACGACCCAAATAGGAATGAAATTACTGCACAATCCTGGACTTCGTTAAAACAGGTAATTCGGCTGTGAATTTTCTCCTGGGTGATCAGAGAAAAACACCAACATTTTCCAATTCAACTAGAAATAAAATCTCAGGCTTGCACAGGCAATTGCTAGAATTACATCACATTTCAGAAGTCATCGAAAGACTTTTAAAGACAGAAATAGTCAACAAAGCGACAGTTTGCTTGGCAGCTCAAGTCGGTCATTATTCCACAGTCTCTTTTTTTTAAAGTGCTGACCATTCACACCCGGAATGCTTTGCCTGTCTAGTCTTAGATTTAAGGGGTCCTATACAGCTTGCAGCGAGCTCTGACATTTACTCAAACAGGTGCTTAAATAGAAAAGTTTTCATAGTGTAGGCCTATATGTAGTAGAAATATTGAAATGTATTTTTCTATTCCCAACTGTCACATTTTGTGTAGATAAAGCTCATGAAGATGAAGATAAAGCATACACTATATTTCCAAAAGTATTGGGATACTTCTCCAAATCATTGAATTCAGGTGTTGCGATCAATTCATGTTTGCGGTTGCCAGTTGAATGGTACTTGACTGACTGCACTGTAAAGTTTTGTGAGGGGGGATTATGGTGTTGGATTGTTTTTCAGGGGTTGGGATTGGCCCCTTAGCTCCAGGGAAAGAAACTCTCAATGCTTCAACATACCAAGACATTTTGGACAATTCATGCTCCCAAATTTGTGGGAAGAGTTTACAAATGACCCCTTCCTGTTCTAACATGACTGTGCACCAGTGCACAAAGCAATATCCATAAAAACATGGATAAGCGAGTTTGGTGTGGAGGAACTTAACTGACTTGCACAGTCCTGTCCTCAACCAGATTGAACACCAATGAATTAGAGCTGAGACTGCGAGCCAGGCCTTCTCATCCAACATCAGTGCCTGACCTCACAAATACACTTTTAAAAGAATGGTCCAAAAATCCTATAAACACACTCCTAAACCTTGTGGAAAGCCTTCTCAAAAGAGTTGAAACTGTTATAGCTGCAAAGGGGGCCGACTCCATATTAAACCCTACAGTTTAAGAGTTGGATGTCATTAAACTTCATGTGCATGTAAAGGCAGATTTCCCAAAAGGATACTTTAATCAAAAATACAGGAGGTAGGAAATACTCACGCTCAAACATAAACAAGAACTGATAAACACCGAGGGAGAACTGAGGACTTGGAACCAAACGAAGGATTTAATGAGATAATTAAAAGAACACAGGTGGAAACCAATGAACTGGGTCACAGAGAGCACAAAAGGCCACACATTACACCAACATAGCCAAATGTGAATGCATAGAGCATGCTGTAAAAATAGTACGCCTACAAGCATGGCAGTAAGCTGTTCCAAACAAAGCCAATATCTTAAGCGATGTAAGAGTACTGACACTGGTAATTGTGTTTGATGCTCCTATCTATTATCATATAATGTAATGCAGTTATATTCATGAAATCTCATTTTGATTAAAACTGGCAAACATTAAATTGACAGGTGCTTTGTCATATTTGAGTTACAGCTATTTTTACATGAATTTGAAACTAATATATCTCTGCCTTATTTGCTTGTTTTCATCTGTTTGTTTCAAAAGGTTCAAGGTCAGTGCATTTTTTTTTTTAAATACTTCCAAAATTAGATAATTTCTAACTTTAGCCATCTAATATATTAATAGAACTTTTGAAATGCATCAATAAAGTCCTTGTTTTAATGCAATGGATGATTGACAGATGCGTAGGCCTTCGGATTTGACACATTTGTGTTCAAACTGCAAATGCAAAAGACATTACAGATGATATAACAGGTTGTTCTTTGCCTCAGAGTCAAAAAGTCTTGTATTATATTGAAACCGTGTTTGAGTGACCTTCACAACAACAGAAATGGTGAATTATTCCATGAAATATGGCCGTTCAAAACTGGAGAGTAAAACATGACATTTGATTTATCAGCTGAAGTAGTTTGTAAGAATCAATTCAGTAATAACTTTCAAACCCTACAAATGTGCATCACTTTATAGCGCAAAATAACAAAAGCAGGCCAAGAAAAAGCATAGCGGTATTGATGTGTGGTTGTAAATCACCCAAGTGCCCTGCCCCTTCACCTCTGCAGATGGGACAACGGCTTTTTCATTTACAGGCAAGTCAAAATGAAATCAGAGTGGAATGGAGGTGCCTGCGGCCTCGATTGAACAAATCAAGTTTACAGACTGGCCCAAAAAAGACCTTTATACATAGGCTACATCTAGACTAAAAGACAGGGAATCACTGTTTTGATCAATTCTATTTCTGTCTCCTTTTCTCCTCAGTTGCTGTTGAAAACTAATAGCCATGGCAAGTAAAACTACAAAAATATAGAATTTATAAATAAATACCAGGATTTCAAACTGACCTCAGATGACATTCAATGTTAATGCTAAAGTCAAAGCAAACAATCAAGCAAACTAAAGCAAATTAAAGCCATGCCAAGGGAGTTTTCTATGAAAATAATTGTAATCTATTGGCTGAACTGCCATCCATGGTGGAGAGTCAATGTTTTAAATCAATGATTTAACAACACCATCTATTTCTGTTTGGTGCAAAGCACCGGACTGCCAGAGTTAACGCACATAAACTTTGACTGCTACATGAGCAAATACATTTACCAAACACATGAAAATCACATACAGACGTGTGACTTGTTTTAAACTGGAAAATGTACAGACGAATTTGCTTTGCAAATGAATGCCAGCTCCCGTTTAATAGGTCACTTTATGTTAGGTGTGTTTGTACTTACATTAAAAAATAAGTACAATGTACTTATTGTGTTCCTATTGTATTGCGAAACATTTTCGCTGCTGCTGGGGTGGGATACAGGTGAATGTGAAACGGAGGCCAGTTAGTAGTTGCTGTGTGAGTAAACCTCACTCCCCTGATCTCAAGAGATGCTCTACCGACTAGAGGTTGCAGCCTTTAGCCTCTTTGTTAGAGCGTCAGACTCGCATGCTGGTAGACCTGGGTACGAGTCCCGCTGGGAGCAGGCGGTTCGAACAGGAGGGGTTACATAAGGTTAGGGCCAGGTTTGGTGGTATGGGTAGGTGTAAAGAATTAAAGGTAAAAAAAATTAAAATGTTAGTACAGAGAAATATAAAGTGGGACCTATAAAGTGACCTAAATATATATACTTCAGATGCAAAAGCCTCTAAATCAGTCTGATGTTTTTCTTTAAAATAAGCATTTTGTCAGGCTTCCATTAATAGGTTTCTACTTAAGTACCGGTACTTCTGAATAGGCTCAGGCCGGGATTTAGTGGGTTTGAAATTAAAGTATTTTATGAACTTATACTATTTGCGGAGAGCATTAGCTCAATATTGTTATCTAATTTTCGACCGAAATGGCTTTTGCATCTGAACTCTTCATATATATATATGTATGAAGAGTTCAGATTCAAAAGCCACTTCGGTCAAAAATGAGATAACGATTTACATGTTAATATATATATATATATATATATATATATATATATATATATATATATATATATATATATATATATATATATATATATATATATATAGGTCCATCTCAAAAAATTTGCATATGTGATAAAAGTTAGTTATTTTCCATAATGTAACAATATAAAAATTAAACTTTCATATATTCATTGCACACCAACTGAAAAATTTCAGGTCTTTTATTGTTTTAATACTGATGATTTTGGCATACAGCTCATTAAAACCCCAAATTCCTATCTCAGTGGAGTAGGGGAAGCAGTGGACTGAGTCTGGAGTAGAAACATCCGTGCACAGGCGTGTGCAGGAAATGGGCTACAGGTGCCGCATTCCCCAGGTCAAGCCACTTTGGGCTACAGAGAAGCAGCACTGGACTTCGGAAAATCAAGGTGCCATAGTCTAGAGGAAGACTGGGGAGAAGGAAATGCAAAAATGCCTGAAGTCCAGTGTCAAGTACCCACAGTCAGTGATGGTCTGGGGTGCCATGTCAGCTGCTGGTGTTGGTCTACTGTGTTTTATCAAGGGCAGGGTCAATGCAGCTAGCTATCAGGAGATTTTGGAGCACTTCATGCTTCCATCTGCTGAAAAGCTTTATGGAGATGAAGATTTCGTTTTTCAGCACGACTTGGCACCTGCTCACAGTGCCAAAACCACTGGTAAATGGTTTACTGACCATGGTATTACTGTGCTCAATTGGCCTGAGCACAGTAATTATTTGAAGGTTGACTTTTTTTTTTGTATTAAAAACCCTTTTCTTTTATTGGTCGGATGAAATATGCTAATTGTTTGGGTTTTCATGAGCTGTATGCCAAAATCATCAGTATTAAAACAATAAAAGACCTGAAATATTTCAGTTGGTGTGCAATGAATCTAAAATATATGAAAGTTTAATTTTTATCATTACATTATGGAAAATAATGAACTTTATCACATATGCTAATTTTCTGAGAAGGACCTATATATAATTTAAGATTTAACCAAATTATAATAATGTTATATTATATTTATAATGTCTGTTTCAAATAAATAAGGTCAACTTTCTATTCCTCAAAGAAACCACAACATTCTTTCATTCATGATTCATGATTTCCACAAAAAAAGTAATATCTGCTGAAAATTCAGCTTTGCCTTCACAGGAATAAATTTTACAAAAAATATATTTTAAATTATAATAATATTTCACAATATTACTATTTTGCTGTATTTTTGATTGAATAAATTAGGCTCTGATGAACATAAAATAGCCTACTTCTTTACAGCCATTTGGTAATTTTTAGATGAAAAAGTTAACTCCACATGAAAAGTAGACCTACTTTTGGAAATTAATAGACGGTGTCACAGGGTTTTTTGGTTTGTGTTTTTTATGTTTTTGAGTTTGTCATGTTCACAGCCATGTTCCCAGTCATGTTTAGGCCCTGTCCCAAATGGAACACTTCATGTGCACTTTCGGTCTTGTCGACAATGGCAGCTGCGTGTGCTTGTCTGTTAAGTCCACGAGACCGCAGGGGTGTCCCATTCGTCATTTTAGGTCATAGAAGGATGTTGGGATCTTAGCTGCACTTGGGATCCTCAAACTTGCCTTCAGTATTTCAGTTACAGACGCAAACAAAAAGATAATATATATGTCACACCCACTAGCCATACCAACATATCAAGCAAGTGCATAAACAAGCCCGACAGTGACAGTCAATGCATCTCTGTCTCTCTGGCACTCTCAGTCAATCTAAGAGTAGATTTAGTACCGCAGGTTGTCTGGGTCTGTGCCCCCTGTCAAACATGAACCTCTCTTTCTTCCTGCCGTGGAGGGCAGTATATACTCTCACCTGTCATCCCTTTGTTATTGCCACCCGTGTCAGGCAGGATGGTGAGCAATTGCGAAATGAAAATTTGAGGGAAATCTACAAGTGAAATGGAGCTCTAGGCCTCATTCGCCCTCCCAGCCTCGCTCCTTGTGCCCCGGCAGATGCCTATCATTCCACATCAGACGCGCCACGCATTAAAACCTCCCGCAATTCATTTTACCTTTTATTACCGCCAGAAAAGAGGCGCTGCCGCCTGAATTTATGGTGTTTATTCAAATGTCTGCAAATGCAGGCTGAATTATGTCTGCCCATGAAAATATCATTTACTGCTAATCTCCCCTCCCTTCCTCCTGTCATATACATATTCTATGCTTGGATGTATTGTGTCCTTTCAGCTTCGCTCCAGGAGCTACGGGGTTGAGAGCGTCCAGGGAAGAAGTGTTGAAAATGAAGGAGAAACAAAAAATATTCTACCCGCATGAAAGCACACAGTCCGCAGACTATATGAGACAAATACACAAACAACAGGCCTCAGAAGAATTTCCCTTCTGCATGCACTGGTTCACTCATCGGAGGCTCCGTCAGGTTTAGAGGGAATGTAACTCATCCCAGAAAGCTTGATTGGAGAAATTAAATTGGAGACACAGAAAAAGAAATTAAAAACTGATAACAAGAAGTGTTTTGGGGCGCTAGCTTTTTACACACAGCATGAGTACAATACTCATTGATTGATTGCTATTGGCTGATTAAATAAATGAAAGGCATGATTACATAATTAAATTGGCACATGGTTAAGAGCTTCCTGCGGATTATTTGAACTAACAGTATACAGTGGGAACCGTAAGTCTGAAACTACTATGCTTTGATTTTGTTTCGATTTTTTTTTATTTTTTTTTATTACATTATCAACATAGAACGAAACATTTCAGAATGCCTTTGCATTTAGTTTGTCCCTTTTGTTATCTTCGAGTTTTACTCATACATTTCTTCAGCGTGACTTGAGATGACCCCAAAAGCATCTTAAGCTTCAATGAATGAACATCTGACCAACTGTACAAAGGAGTTCACATGATTAGCGACCTAAAAATAATACTGAATCTTAAATATTTATTTATTTAACAGCATGTTTTTTTTTTCCTACAAAAAAAAAAAAGAATTCTGCCGCTAGAGGTCACTTATTCAAAAAGGCGTAGCTTGATGACGCCTGGATTTCGCAGAGCTTTTATTATACCAGAGATGACTGCTTGCGCCTTTTCTGGTCATGCGTATGTGAAGCAGAGCTGTTTTATCATACTAGATACATTATTTCAGTGTGTTGAAATTGAAAGTTATGGTATAATGCTCTGTGCGTTCGCTCTGCGGCTACTATGAGACACTTGTTGCACACTGCAGAGCTATAGATCGATATTAGGCATGGTAAACACAGTAAACAAGATTTAAACCATAAGACTGACTGTGTTATATAACAATGATTCTTTTTCTGTGGATAAATGCATCGAAACAGTTGCTCACCTGGCTAATAAAACATATAATATCTTAAAGTTTCTTTGTTTTTCCATGGTTTCTACAAAATAAAACAGGAGATTTATAGGCAACACACGGACAAAGTCCATGTCCTGTTTAAAATAGCTTATTTTCTAGATTTAAACATTCTTGGAAACATTTGGGATAATGTAGATTATGTAATGTTGACACATGTCAACAAAATACATAACATTGTTTTAGTGCCTTTTAGATATTTTAATCCAAAAATCGTATTGTGCCTTTAAATTACATTTTAAATCATAGAATTTCAGTATGGACAACAAAATCAGGCATAATGGATCAAAATTATCGATTTTTCTTTTATGCCAAAAATCGTGCGAATATTAAGTAGATCATGTTCCATGAAGATATTTTGTAAATTTCCTACCTTAAATATATAAAAAATCGATTATTAGTGGTAATGTGCATTGCTGGACAACTTTAAAGGTGATTTTCCCAATATTTAGATTTTTCAAAATAGTTTAAAAAGTTTAAAAAACAGTTTAAAAATAGAAAAATAGTTTTCAAAAATTGACTCTTAGGACTGGTTTTGCGGTGCAGAGTCACACTCTGTAAAAAATCCAACTCACAAAAATGTAGGCTAATGATTATGTTTTAGCAAGACGGATCTCACGAAAATGCGTATAAATAGTACGAGTTTGCAATCTCGTGGAATGTATACACCAAAATGAGTTTTGGCGTGCTTATGGCACGTGGTTTTTCGCGTGCATATGACGCACTTTATGACGTATTATACATACGAATTGCAACAAGTTAACAATGCATTCTGGGTGCATCATGCAAAACTCATTCGTGGCTCCCAGCATGCATTGCGGCATGAAGCATGTCACCATTGTTGAGATTCATAGGCTGATTCTCACAGGAAATCTCACAGGAAGTCTAAGCGCTTAATGTACAATCGGTTTAATTCACTGATTTTATGACTGACTTTAATATGAGCAATATACTATTAACTTTGTATTATGCAACTAAAGTTTTATCTCTTCTAGAATCACAATAAAACAAAGTTAATAGTATGCTCATATTAAACTCAGTCATAAAATCAGTGAATTAAACCACTCCACAATGATTCAATTCTTATTCAGAGAAACCTGGTTCAGACTGACCAACTAAAGAAAACACCATGATGGTGACAAATCAATTCAGAATAAAACCCTTTTTTTAATTTATTTTTTTAAACTCAATTAGCTGAAAAAAGATCTAAAATTAGGAGACATGTGACCTTACTTAGTTAATTGAATTGAGTGAACTACGTTGTGTAAAATTTGAGTAAACTAAAACAGAGTGTGCAGCAAGTTGCCTTACAATTTGAAGTTATGTCAACTTTTCTTTTTTTTACAGTGCATATATGGTCTCAGATTGTGGCTTTGTCTGCTTTTATGCTATTACAGTACTAGCCAAAAAAAAAGGTTAACTTCTTTCATATCTCTTTATATCAAAGTACAGTGTGACAGGATGACTGAGGCCAAATCCATACACGAACATGAAATAGAACATTAACTATGTGAATATTTTATACAAACCATTTCATGCAAATGCTAAACGGTCCCACAAGTGTAAATGAATCCCACAGGTGCATCTAAAAGTGGCATACTGTTAAATTGCTTATTGGCTTTTAAGCAACACTTATGAATAGCTACACTCAAAGGCAGCTCTTTGAAATTACTAGGTTGGACAATTTGCACGTTGCTATTCCTACATGCCTGATACTTTTTCCAAGTTAAACTGCATAGTGTCACCATGTCCATGTGTAAACTATTCATATAGAACTAATGCATTATGGGGGGGATTCATATTGAATTCATATACAGTTTGACATCTTGTTCATGGTTGGATGTACTTAAATGCATCCGGGAAAGCTGAGTGGAGCTTTTAAAGGCTGTAGGTGATGGGTGGTGAAACCAGACAGCTCGCGGGATATTGCACGTATATCTCACTGACTCACCACACATGAGAGGGTTGGAAAAGGTAGCTGTTAAAAAGAGAATTTCTCAAAAGGCCTTGAAGATTAAAGGGGTAGTTCACCCAAAAATGAAAAATCTGTCATTTTTTACTCACCTCCATGACGTTCCGAACCTGTATGACTTTCTATATTCCACGGAACACGAAATGTTGAGTTTATAGGGGAATTTTCAGCCCACTCTTTTCAAACGAAAGTGAATAAGGATTGGGGCTGTCAAGCTCCAAAAAAGATAACGCCATAAAAGGGACTTGTGCACTATATTCCAAGTCTTCTGAATACATATGACAGCTTTTTGTGAGGAACACACCATAAGCTTCTACATTGCACGTTCATAAAAGGTCCTAAGAGATGTATTGATGTTTGAATGATGAATGAATTAGTTTGTTGAGAGATCTGTTCAATCAATCATTTGACCCAGTTCTCAAATTCATCTCAGTGATCTGGTCACTGTGGCTAACAGCTCACCAGAGGACACGGTTATCAGTGAATAATGGCTTAGATTTCAGCCTGTTTCTCACATAAGCTATTAAGATTAGGATTATAGCAGACAAGCCATGTACCACTGTAATGATACATTAACAGGTTTTTAAAGGGTTAGTTCACCCAAAAAGGAAATTGATGTCATTAATGACTCACCCTAATGTCGTTCCACACCCGTAAGACCTCCGTTCATCTTCAGAACACAGTTTAAAATATTTAATATTTAGTCCGAGAGCATATGCAGTCTATGCCCACTTTACTGTCCATGTCCAGAAAGGGAATAAAAACATCACCAAAGTACTATATATTTGACATCAGTTGGTTAATTAGAATCTCTTGACGCTTTGAAAGTACATTTTTGTCCAAAAATATCAAAAACTACCACTTTATTCAGCATTGTCTTCTCTTCCATATTTTATTTCAATCCGTGTTCATTAAGGACATCATTTTCATTTTTGGGTGAACTAATCCTTTACTACCAGGTGTAAAAGGGGCCTGAAACAAAGGAAAACATCATCAGTATATTCTAAAACTCAAGACGCATTTTCGCACAAGAACTGCCGTCCTTCATATATCCTTTACTAATGTAAAGTTACACATGTAGACCCTATATGGAGTAAAAGACTTGGTGTTTAGGAATCAGTAAAATAGCCCTTGGTCAAAAAGGAAAAAATGATGCTGACATATTACGTAACAGTTCTAGAAAATAATCACTAATTGTACAAAAAGCAGCTAAGAAATATTGTTGATTTTACATGATTCCATTTAAAGGTGCCCTAGAATGATTTGAAACAATATGTTAAATTGTTCTCTGATATCTTCATAGAGGGTATGTGGCTTATTTAAGGGCAAAATTTGTCCAGATACAGTTTTACAGGTCCAATTACAACCCTATAAATTGTCCCTGGATTTAATGCTCTGTTTTTGCCTTATTTGGAAGGGTCATGAATATTAATGTTGAGCTCTGCTCTGATTGGCTTATTTCAGCAGCTCACAGCAGTTCAGTAAAGCAGCTGACAGAACTGACCCTCCTGACAGAACACAGACAGACTGAATGACACTTTAAGCAGAGCATCTCAAATGGAGATTGCTGAAATGCAGCTTACTTGTTTATTGGTGTTTTCAGATCATCCGTGCACGAGAAAGAGCTTGCGTGCAAATGGTTGCCAGATTGGACATGTTGAGCCAAATTTCAGTAATTGAAATCCCCCAAACAGAGCTTTTCTGTGAAAAGAACATACATGTTCTTTTCACAGAAAAGCTCTGTTTGGGGGATTTCAATTACTGAAATTTGGCAACAGCACGAACAATCTTCTTTCCCAAACCATAACCATTGATGACTCGTCTTTTTTTGTCAACGATATTGCATGTTTATATAATGTTAGTCACAATGTAGGCTACACAATGACTGTGATGTACTCAAACATAAGCCTGCAAAAACATCATACTTAAGTTCTCAAAAATATAAATAAATATTTTTACAAAATGAATAGCCTTGTCAAATGACAATCGTTTTAACTTATATGGTGGAAAAGGTGCAATTGCTAGAAGGACCGAGTGAACGATCTGTAAGCAATGTATCTATGGTTGCATTTTGTAATACAAAATAATAGACACACTTTAGTTTTTTGTGGTACTTGGTGTTTTCTATTGTTACTGTACTAGCATATTGTGTCATCTAGACAATGTTGTTTCTCTAAGAAACTTTCAATTTAATCAGAAATTGTTTAAACAGTCAATAAGTGGACAAATCACTACTTACTGCTAGCAGGAATACAGTTATAATTGCCAATTTCTTTAGTTAAAGACGCTGAACGAAGCTTGCTTGAAAACAACAACGAACGATCTTGAACTAAATTGTTGTGGTATCCGATTATAATAAACATCAACCATGACTGTTGACATTTTATATCTGTGGGAAGGGTTGAAAAGTCTCCTGCACAGCCTGGAACATGACGTGTCCATTCGGCTTCATCAGTTCCGCCTGACAATGAACATGTTTGGACAGATGCAAATGTTGGGGGCGTGCATATAAATGATCCCCAACGCTTGCGTCACGGGTGGGTTTATGTTGAGAAGCTCTTTTTTTCTGTGGTGTTTTTGATTTACGAGATTTATATAAGAAGTAGGAGGCAATGGTGTTTGAGGCTCACAGTATGTGACGTCCATGTACTGAACTCTTATTATTTCACTATAGCAAGGTTAATTCAATTTTTCATTCTAGGGCACCTTTAATTGTCCTTACTTTAAATTTGATAAATAAAAGTGGATACTCTCTTGCCTTTCTAAGGGTTTTTTTTTTCTTTCTGTTTGATCCTGTTTCTTGCTTTTTGTCAATTCCATATCCTTGCAATTAACATTATGCTTTTCATATTATACAAAGGGGAATTGTAATACAATACATAATATCCTTGGAATAATGCAATCATGTTCCCTATGAGCATAGCTAAAATTACAGCACATGGAGAAGTGGGTCTTTGTAATGATTGTAACTCTCTCCCGCCCTTCCTCCCTCCCTCCACCTCATTACAATTAAACCAGAGCAGTCCAGCATATGCGACACAGGAGAACAGCAGAGCTGGAGAAACCATGTAGTTTCACTCTTACACAAAAGAAATACGGGTGACTCATTACTTAAAAAGGAACAAGTTAGAACTTAACACGAGTTACAGCAGGAAAAGTCTTTGAAAGCACACGACTGCCTGTCTGCTCTCTAGTAAAGTCACATTTGCTCAGCATGAGTTGAGTTATTCGCGAGCGTCTTCAGCACGTTGACAGGAAGTCTCCTTTCATTTCTAAATCAATTCGGGGGAAGACATTATTAAGATAACAGACAACAAACTATTTATCTGCATGGCTGTGCATGAGGGTTATCTTATAGTTATTTGCTCTCTCTGACAGCCTCAGAGTTCATCATCGAGTAATGTATTCCTGTTGGAAGTGCAGTACATCTCTCAAAAAAATCAACAAGTCGAGGACAGCGCTCTGATGAGCTTACTACTAGACCTCGACTTCAGAGATGCTGAAATAGTTTAGAATAAAATACAAATGTTTCAAGGCCAGATGTCCAGGCCATCATGAGGAAGTATTCAGACTGCATTCAAACAGCATTTCCTTCACTGATTTCATTTGATCAGAAAAGTAGCTTATAAATAGCTGTAGCTTCCTCAACACTGCTAAACACAAACTTTTGACAAAATAAAAATACACTTGTAAAATAACTAGCTACTTATTATAAAGTATAAAGTTTTCTTTTTCTTCATATAATTGTTCCAAAATATATTTGGTTACTTTAAGGATTAGTTCACTTTAAAATGAAAATTACCCCATGATTTACTAACCCTCAAGCCATCCTTGGTGTATATGACATTCTCCTTTCGGATGAACACAATTAATAAATATAGCTCTTCCAAGCTTCATAATGGCAGTGAATTTGCAGCACAAAGTTTGAAGCACAAAAAGTGCATGCATCCATCCATCCATCCATCCATCCATCCATCCATCCATCCATCCATCCATCATAAACTAATTACTCCACACGAGTATTTAAAACTTTATAAAGTAAAATATCAAGCTTTCGGCCTTCAGTATTCAACTTACGAATAAAGTGTAACACGGACGTCACGTCAGTAACACTTTTTCTGTATGTTAAATATGGAGGACGGTCTGGAGGAAGCTTGATATTTAAAGAGTTCAGATGCAAAAGTCTCTAAAAGCCACGTTGGTCAAAAATTAGATAATACTAAGTGAATGCTCTCTGCATATTGTTCATAAAATACTTTCACTTCAAACCCACTAAATCCCAGTATCATCCCATTCAGAAGTATCGGTACTTAGGTAGAAACTTATACATGGTAGGGTGACAAAAATGCTTATTTTTAAGAAAACGTCAGATGGATTTAGAGGCTTTTGCAGCTGAAGTCTTCATTTTACTTTATAAAGTTTTAATTATGGATATTTTTCTCACACAATTGCAGCTTCGCTTTATGAGGCCTTTATGAACCCCCGGTGCAACACGATCTCATGGTAATATCAATATTACGAGTGTGAAATCTCGTGGAATGTATATGCCAAAATGAGTTTTGGCGTGCATGTGCTACGCAGTTTTTCGCGTGCATGTGAGACGCTCTTGGGTAGGATTAGGATGGAAGGGTGGTTTTTTTTTTACATGTAATACGCCATAAAGTGCGTATCATATGCACGCAAAAAAATGCGTGCCATACCACTTTTATTCAGCAAGGATTAATTCAATTGATCAGCCGTGACAAAGGCATTTATAATGTTACAAAATATTTAAATTGCAAATAAATGCTCTTCTTCTGAAGTATTACATTTGTAATATTAAACAGCACAACTCTAAAAATTAATAAGAAGAAATGCTTCTTGAGCACCAAATTAACATGATTTCTTAAAGATCATCGAAGACTGGAGTAGTTTTTCCAACACAGGAATAAAATTAATTTTAAAATGTATGAAAACCGTTAGTTACAGTTAATAGAAAACTCTAAATAAAAATCATAGCAACTATACTGCATATAGTTGCAGATGATTTATTGATTGTTCATGCATTCATGACCTCTAGACTGGAAGACTGTAATGAATTATTAGGTGGTTGACCTCCATCCTCAATAAACAATACAGTCAGTATAAATTCAGGCAAGTTCTTACCAGAAAATATGATCATATAACACAAATGTTATCATTCCTATACACTGGTTACCTATTAAGTTCGACAATCAATTACAACATATTGCTATATTGATGTGTTGCTGTATTGACATATATGGCCCTAAATGGTTCAGCTCCAGACAGTGTATTTAACCAATCTTCTGATCGCCTTACAATCCATCAAACTCTCTAAGGTCTCAAAACTAAACTTTGGAATAGCCTTCCTGATAATGTTCGGGGCTCAGACTCACTCTCCCAGTTTCAATCTAGATTAAAGACATCTCTTTAGCCAAGTATTCACATTATGCATCTCATAACCGTGTACTAATCTGTGCACATGATTATCTTTTGCTTGAAATGCTATGAACAACAGCTATGCTAATTATTTTCCATTTGCTTTTCTGGCAGCTAAAGATTACGCCAGCTCCAGTTTGGATCAAGCCTCTCATGAAGATTTCAGATGACCCAACACCTGTGAAGAGAAGACGCCAACCCCTGCCAGGACTTCAGTCGACGCCAACACAACTGCCAAATCTTATAATCATGATCACAACTTGTAATAACTGAGTTAATTGCTTCCGCTTAAAGGAATACATGATGTTAGCTATATATGATTTGTATTATCTTTATATCATTGAGCTCTATTAATTGTACATTTCTGGACATATTATTTCGACCCAGTCACCTCTGATAACAAGTTACTCTAAAATGTAATGTAGAACCGTGCATTTTCTGTAAAGCTTCTTTAAAACAAAATGTATTGTGGAAAAGAGCTCTACAAATATGAATTGAATTGAATTCCTGTAGTAACTAGATCTCAAATTCCAAGCAATCTGAATGTCATTCCCACAGAAACACTGACTTTTATTTACTGGGTTATAAATGTGTTTGCAGCAGTGTCCTGAATCTAAGTCAAAGTCAAGTCCAAGTCAAAACAGATATTTTTAAACATCAGAAAATGTTAAAATAACACTTTAAACCAGTCGGTTTGCTGGTTTATGGAACGGGCTGGTTAAAAGGGTTTGATTGTTTTCTTAAACAGGGTAAAACAGATCATTTGTAAAAAATTAAAACCTGGGCCTAAAACTTCTCAAAAATGCTCTTAAGAATAGACTTTGAATAGCTTTGACTTAAGGCTTCAACATACTCCACAAGAACAGAGAAAAAAGTTCTCACTCCCAGAAAATTACATCATTTTGTTCTAACAGCCCTGGTTTGGGAGTTCTCACAGCTTGTTCTCGGCACAACGTCTGAGCAGAACTTTTTTTCTTGAGGGTGTCCGAGAACTATTATGTAATTGGTCATGCATTTAAAGTGGGCGTGGTTAATGTGGAGAAATCCAGATGATCAGCGCCTGCTTTTCTCATTTGAATGTACTGACAGAACGAACTTAGTTCTTGTTCTTGCCACCTCGAGAAAATGAACAAATTTCTTTGTTCTTGCAGAGTATGTTCCAAGCTTTAAGTGTCAAAAATTCTTAGTAAAAAGTAGCACTTGTGTAAGAGTAGGAGCTATTTGGAAAGAAGCTGAAGGTGGCACTTAAGTATTGTGAACAAATTTAAAGGGATAGTTCACGCAAAAATAAATATTTGATGTTTATCTGCTTACCCCAAGGGCATCCAAGACGTAGGTGTGTTTGTTTCTTCAGTAGAACACAAATTAAGATTTTTAACTTCAACCGTTGCTCGTGTAATGCATGTCAATGGGGTCTAATTCAAATTTTTCATTTTTGGGTGACTATCCCTTTGAGGACTACAAACCCCAAAATGGCTGACTTCTGAATCAGCCAAGAGGAATCAGCCTGGAAAGGTAGTCACAGCAGCATGACACCAATAATTTAATCTATTTATAATACAATGATTAGACATTTATTTAAATGCATCCTATTTTTTTCTTTGGATTGTGCAAATACATACAGGTCACAAATACATACATATGCTGTGGAATCTTTTTCTATCATATACTGGATCGCTACATTTGGGCAATGAAAGTCAAGGAACTGATAAACAGCATACAGTACTGGCCAAAAGAAATGTCTGGAACTGACATGTTTACCACATAGCCACGTGTTAATATAATTGTGTTAAATATTTTGTAAGCATATTGCTGTTGTGCTTATAACGTGAATTGTTTTATTTGTGATAAAGCAATGACACATGCCAAATTGTGTGACCAAAATTTTTGGCCAGTCTGTTTTTTGAACACATTTTTTTTCCACACAGAAATAAACACACATACACACACACAAACAATGAAACACTGTTGTAGCCAATGTATGCTGTGGGCTTTTTTTTCTATGCATTTGTTCTTCACTCATATTTAACATTTAAAAAATATAAAATATTTCCCTCATATTTTGATGGTTTAAGTGAACTTGTAGTGTTGTTAAAAACAAATATCCCTGCCGGACATCACTTTTTGCCTTTTTTAGAGCATTGATTTGTAAAGTGGGAATTACATTTCTTGGGTCAGTTACAAAAAGAATACCTTGACCATAAGCTTGTATGGTTTCATCAGTATCATATAGTTTTATTTAATGCCATGTCAGCATCGTCATGGCAAAAACTGAATTACAATAATACAAGAGTTACATATATACAAAATAAAACCCAAGCAAACAGCAATTAATATTATACGATTTATAATAAAATATAAAAATAATAGCAATTAATAATATAAACGTGATTTAAAAAAATCTAAAACCTTTTCTGGTAAGATATTTTTAAATACATCTTTAAGTGAGCTTATATGGCTTTATTAACTCTTCGTCATCATATAACTCATAGGAATTGTGTGTGGAAAGGTTAGGACACCGCCGGCACTTTTAAATAATTTAGGAGCTGAGACAGTCTTTTGGGAACCTTTATGAAATCACACTTATTCTTAAGACTAAAATTATGACATTCTTAGAATTCTGACACACTTAAGAATACAATTTTACTCCGAGTGGTTTTATACATACGGCCTCTGATCTCAGATGAGCTTTCCTCCTAGGCTATGGTTTAACATCTCAATGGGTTTTTTTGTGTTTTTTTTATAATATCCCATCATGCCTCAGGCTCAAAAGGTGCCAAGAAAGCAATATGAGGCATATGAGGAATGAAAGCAAATCGTCCGTAGATTTACCTTATCCAAAATTTAGAACCAAAATCCAAAGTTGCTTATGTAAAGATCTTAAACAATGGGAATGGAAGAGAAAAGTACAAGCCACAAATACACATCCCAAAAGAGGCAGCGAGAAGTGCATATATGTGCGGAGAAACAGTGAGAGACAAGTTCCACAGGCACAGAGTGAATTAAAACAGGAAGTCACAAGATGGTGACACAAATAGTCAGAAAGCGCTGCCTTACCTGCTGTCATATGTAGGAGGGAGCTGAGTCAGTCAGCGTGATCCTTGTGCTGGGAAACCGACGGCAGTAGTCGACACATCTACCTCAAGCACTTTTCACAGCATGTTTGAAAAGAGCAGCGCACTGCAGCCCAATGCCTCTAACAGTTAAAAATCCACTGTTTCTGCAAGTTCTCATCACTTGGTGATGGTGAGATCTACAAAGCCAAGATCCTGACTACACAATGGTAATTAAATTAGCTTCCTTTCTTGCAGGGTACATCGTCGGTTAGATTTGGCTTGCGTGTTGCGGGAGGAAGATAAAGGAGTGTTTGCTGTTTTGATAAATTGAAAAGAACTGAGAGGTGCATCGTGTGTCTTCGGGGCCTTTCAGTCTGGAGCTTACGGAAATAGAGTTTTAGTACTGCGTTTATTTTAGGAATGCAAGCAGACTGGAATATTGGCAGAGAGGAGACATGTACAAAGGAGGAGTTAGCTTTCAGCTTTATAATAAACATGCCTTGCATACTCTTTGAAAAGCAATTAAATTCATGTTTTCCCATCTCCATAAACTAATCTCCCTTTAGAGTCAAGCGCTCAGTATGGGCAATCAGAAAGCCGAGAGAAAGAATTTCGGGCGATTCAAATTGGGCTTCATTCTTCTGATGGCACACTGCAGGAAATGACAGATTAAATGAATATTTAAATAAGAAGGTGCAACATTTCATCAGAATCTAATCTCCAGATAATCACCTGGAGAGATCAGAGAAAGGCTTCTGCTGTTGTCTCTTCTCAGTTCAGCCAAATAAACTTCTGAGACTGAACAAACAAGATGAAACAAGCAACCATAAAATAAATAATACATAAGTACAATGAGGACGAAAAGTCTGAAATCACTAGTAAAACTCCTCACCATTAGAGGGAAAACTTGAATTAAAAAATTACAGAATGTCTTAGTATTTGGTTTATAACCTGATGGTGACCATGTTATTCAACGCAGGAAAAATGGTGAAGCTTGGAGTTTGACAAGGTAGGTCTAAATTGTAACGGCTATACGACTAGTTTAGAGTATCTCCAAAACTGCGGCTCTTGTGGGGTGTTCCTGGTCTTCAGCGGTCAGTATCTATCAAAAGTTGTCCAAGGATGGAACAGTGGTGAAACAGTGACAGCGTCGTGGGTGGCCAAGGCTCATTGATACACAAGGGGAGCAAAGGCTGGCCCGTGTGGTCTCATCAAACAGATGAGCTACTGTAGCTCAAATTGCTCAAGAAGTTAATGTTGATAGGAAGGTATCAGAATACACAATGCATTGCAGTTTGTTGCGTATGAGGCTGTTTAGTCAGGGTGGCTATGCTAACCCCTGTCTACCGCCAAAAGCGGGATGGAAGAAGGTGGCCATGTCTGACGAATCACATTTTATTTTACATCATGTGTGTCACTTACCTGGGGAACACATGGCACCAGGATACACTGTGGGAAGAAGGCAAGCCGGCAGTGGCAGTGTTTTGCTATGAGTAAAGTTCTGCTGGGAAACCTTGGGTCCTGCCATCCATGCGGATGTTACTTTGACAGGTAACACCTACCCAAGCATTGTTGCATACAATGTACACCCTTTCATGGAAATGGTATTCCCTGGTGGCCATGGCCTTTTTCAGCAGAATAATGTGCCCTGCACAAAGCAAAAATGTTTGAGGAACATACACTCTAAATAATGCTGGGTTATTTTTTTACCCAAAATGCTGGGTTAAGACTGTTAGGTAATTTTTGTTGGTTTATTTGATCACATTTTAAACACCATTGGGTAGTTTCAAATTTCCAGTCGTTGGGTTAAACCTGCTGGGTCGCAATGCTTGGTTGATTCTACCCAGCGCTTGGTTGTTTCACGTGCTTCCCGCCTTGATTCGTTTAAATTCGCTCCCAAACTGTCATTTTGAAAGGACAATGCAAAAGGCAAAGCCACTGGTTGCAGATGTTTTAAGATAAGTTAATATGTTTTCATTAATAATCATTTTAATTAGCATAATTATAGTTTTTTTTCTTCACGGCAACAATTCATATTACATGACGTTAAGACGACAAAAGTTTTACCTCAGAATCCGATGCAATGTATGTTACTGACTCGTGTTAGTTTAGGTAAAGTTAGGCATGTGAGACGATAGATTAATACAGTTTGTGATTACACAAAACCATGATCCCCTTACGAAAATTAAACATGGTTGTATGTAGGAATGTCACAAGTACCGGTACTTCGGTACCAAGTACATTTGAAATGTTAAAAATGTGACGATAGTATCTGTATAGCATCGACTCACAAGACTATATTCGGTCCCGCAGCTGCGTTCAGTCGCGTCACGCAGGGCTCCAGACTGTAGCCGAATATATACCAGTGTCTGTGTATATTAAATACTATTTAAATATTACTCTTCCATGTTTTGCGTCTCTGTGTGAATGACGGGGGTGCGTCATGTCATGAACACAGACACTCAAAGGTCACGGCAACCCGTCAAAAAATATAGGCTACTACATTTTGGGTTTTCTCAACAGCCCAGCCTGCTGGGTTAAAATGCCACTGGGTTAATTTAATCCCAGCATGTGTTCTGTCCATTTACCCAGCGCTGGGTTGCCAATTGGGTTGTTTTTAACCCAGCCATTTTTAGAGTGTACCACAGCACATCTTCAAGGGTCTAATGGAGTCCATAAATTGCCTTGATGGTTCAGGACTGGTTTGGCAGCAAAAGTGGGACCACCACAACATTAGTCACAATGCCTGATCGGTGTATGCCAATGTTTTTTTCCACATTGTAGCACAATTAGAGTGGCTCCCTACACTGAAAAGAAAAAAGAAAAACAAACTAAAAAAGCCTCAAATGTCTTACAAGTATTTACTTATGATTAAATTATTGGAACATTAGCTCACAGTTCTTGCAGGACGTGGATTCCAATTAAAAGTTTGGTTGCAAGTTCCCCAGAGAATAGCATTTTTAAAATCCCCCACTGGAATAAATCTGAGAAACCAAAATAAAGTGCCACAAGTATTTAGTATAATATTTAATACAATATTTGTCTAACAATTTATTTATTTATTTAAAAAAAATTGTACAGAACTTTTTATCAAGACCAAAAATCATACTTACGGTAAAAAGCAGCTCTCGTTTTTCCATCTGCATCCTTATTGATCTCTGTCTATATAGGGATCTGCATTATTTTTAACTTAAACCAGATCTTAAAGATGCAGTATTTGGACCCGTCGTCCTTCTTGCACACATAAATGGTAAGAGAGGTTACGGACAAAGGAGCTGCTTTCCTCTTCTGTAAAGTACGGAAAGACATAGGCATAAAAAGGCAAATGATCCCGGTAGTGGGATAATAGTCCATTAAGGTTTAGAATTACACCGCGTTAACAGAAGCTCCACAACCGCAGCATCATGGAGTCAATTCATTAGGAGTTGAGACAGAAAAGCACTTTCCATTAACAGCAATCTAATGATTCTAAATTAATAAAACACCAATCCATTGTGCTATGGAAGATGAGATAAGTGCAATTTGTCTTCAGAGTACAAAGGTTACACTTTCCCTGCAACGACAGAGAGACATCATTCAAGTGTGACATCAAACTGTGAGGTCCAGGTAAACCCTATACATTAGGAGGACAAAATGTCCCCACAAAGACGTTAATAACCAAAATTCATGTCTGCATGGGGACATTTTTTTGGTCCCCATGAGAAAAACAGCTTTTAAATTTGACTAAATTATGTTTTTTGAAAATGTTAAAATGCAGAAAGTTTTTTGTAGGTTTAGGATTAGGGAATAGAATATACAAATCATTATATTATGTAAAGTATGTCCCCATAAAATATGAAAACACAACATGAAATGTTCAGTTGGGAAACCTTGGGTCCTGCAATCCATGTGGATGTTACTTTGGCACGTACCACCTACCTAAGCATTGTTGAAGTCCATATACGCCCTTTAATGGTGCCTGGTGGCTGTGGCCTCTTTCAGCAGGATAATGCGTCCGGCCTCCAAGCAATGGTTCAGAAATGGTTTAAGGCGCACAACTACGAGTTTGAGGTGTTGACTTGGCCTCCAAATTCCCCAGATCTCAATCCTATCAAGCATATTTGGGATGTGCTGAACAAACAAGTCGGATCCATGGAGGCCCAACCTCACAACTTACAGGATCTAAAGGATCTGCTGCTAACATATTGGTGCCAGATACCATAGCACACCTTTAAGGGTCTGGTGGAGTCTATTTCATCACGGGGCAGGGCTGTTTTGAAAGCAAAATCTGGAGCAACATAATATTAGGAAGGTGCTTCATAATGTTATACCTGATCTGTGTATAAATAATATTAAATAAATAATATTAGACTTGTTCAGTTACACCAGTAAGCACATTAAGCAGCATAACTAAAATTAAAATAGAAATAAAACGAATCAATTCTAAATTATAACAACTGATATGGTACATTTGTTTATATAGCCCAGCCTCAAAGAGTTTACATTTTCGAAATTTACAAGAACTCATTTAAAAGACTGAAGTCATCAGCCTCCTCGACAAGGTTATTTTTAGTAGCTGACTACAATGAATCCATTAAAGTTCATCTTCCTTGTTTGTTTTCTAATAGAATTGAGTGATCACATATGCTAAATGTATCTGCTCTCTCTATGAGTGTATGAGATTGCTTGTTAACAGGTAAATTATGATGAATGGGCAGCAGGAATGATATAAATGACTTCTCTGAATGCATCGTGAAGTAGAAACAGAGTAATCCTGCAACAGCGATCAATTACTATTGACTGATTTTGCAGACGGATGACAAAGAAAAGGGACTGTGAGAAGAATAGGCAACAGCATATAAAAGAATAAATTAACCCGAATGTCAATCTCATTCACCACCTACAGCTGAGATTGGGCTATAAATCATAACGGTTTGGGGATTTGATGGCGCCGCCAAATATTACACTACATTTGCATCTGATTGGTATTATAGAATCATAGGTTTTAGTCTCTGGACTACGTGCATTGAGTTCTTTTTGTAAACTCAAATAAGAAAATAAACTTCCAATCAGTGTATTCTGTCCCTGCTGCACCTCAACAGATAGTTAAACAGGATGGAGGTTGAAGAAAAAGTTGAAACCAAAGAAGTTCTTTTTCGGTGGTTTACTTTGAAATCTTCATAGTGAAGCACTAATAATCAGGAAAAAAAAGAAAAAAAGAAAGACACAAAACCTAAATTCTCCCGTCTATTCTCATTTCTTTAATATACTCAAAGGTAGGGTAGGTAAGAATAATATTAAACACTTTTGTCTGCATTTGTTTAAACTTTCTTTATATGTCAATACATAATTAAAATGTAAGTAATCTGAAAAAGAGTATAAAAATTGAGTGACATTAATCTGCAATAAACACCGCTCATTATTTTCGTTCGGGACGAAACAAGTGATTGGCTTGGGCGACTGTCACTCTCTCTCGCTACCATGGCTACCACCGCTTTCGCTACAGGATCTGCCCAAGTGCACGAGGCACAAAACCTAGGAAGAGGAACATTTATGATGTTTACTTCTGTGGAGTTGAGATTTTTGTACCAGTCACACTGAGAAATTTCAAATTATAACAGATATAATACTGTATTGTGAGGATTGACATTGTAACAAAGAGATTTCTGGTGTATTTCAGGTGATCTCAATGAGGGGGAGCAGGAGTTTGGGGGAAGTTTCATGTGAAAGAAAAGGCATGTAAATTAGTGTCATTTGTAGATGATTCACTTAGTGTGATGTCGTCAACAACGGAGACACTAACTGTATGAATGAGTTCAGATGCTAATTTCCTTTGTTTTCTCAGAGTCCTTGTTCCTTGATTAGACATTTCGGCATCTGCTAGTTTTTTCAGCCTTACAATAGTGAGTACTAAAAGACATCTTATTTGTTTATATTCATACTGATAAAGTTAGATTTTTATTACATGTGATTCTGACATGATGTCACTACATGCACTCCGCTCTCTGGTAAATAATGCGTCTTCCAGCTGAGGTCGGTGTAGTGCGTTCATGTATTTTGGGGGCGTGGCTTTGGAAAGAGCCAGAAGGGAGAAGGTGGAGTGAATGGAAATAATGAGCTGTCTTTAAAACAGTCGTGAGAGGTCTACAGACACTCAATTTTTATACTTTCTTTTTCAGAGTACTTACATTTGAATTATGTATTGACATATAAAGATGTTTAAACACATTTGGAAAAAAAAGTTTTTTAACCAATTCTTATCTACTGTACCTTTAATAACAGCACTATTCTCTACTCTTAATTAATCAATGTCCATTCTTAATTCCTTAATGAATTTTAAACTTTCTACTTCATATTTTTTTACAGTTTATTAAAACATGATCTATTGTTTATGCCTTATCAGAATAATTATATTTACCTGATTTAGAGACATCTGCTGCTGCATCACTGCTGTTGAGAAGTGAAAACTATGGCCGCAATGACCGCTAACCTAAGTCACATGACACATTCTAACCAATGAAATAAAACCTAAATTAAATGACTACTTAAATATCACATAGTATAGACAGTGTGTTAATGGACATTAAACAATTTGAAACCCTTATTATTTGCTCTAAAAACTATAGAGCTAGATATGTTTTATTTTATGAATGTTATTTTGTATTGTTTCCTAAGGTGCATTTATAATGTTAGTATGGTTTTTACATATTTTTTTTAAAAATAATTTAGAAATAATAGGCAATTTTCTCTTTGTTTTCTGTTTGAAGGGGTGTGTAAATGCCCACTGCTGTGATTGGCTAACATTCTGCATATGAAATAAGTATTACATGTGGAACTCTCTCAATTGTTTGAGAAAGTAGAACAAAGTTTTTACCATTAGGCTGCATGTCCACCAAAGAGGTTTTTTTAGCCAGGTGAAAACGTTGGACACTGCTGAAAACACCTTGCTGCGGGCGCTTCAGAGCGTTTTGTCAGTGCAGCGTTTTTTTAATTTGAGACTCTTTGCAACATTCTTGCAACAGACTCTTTAAACATTCTTCAATTCTCTGTTCTAAAAAAAATGAACAATCAGTGGTGTATATATATATATATATATATATATATATATATATATATATATATATATATATATATATATATATATATATATATATATATATACGCCTTACCTCCATTTATTGACAATTTATCAGCATCCCTCCTCCACCCCTTCACCACACTTTTAGTTCTAACCACTTACATTGAATATACCAGCCAGCCGCTTGAAAAAAAAAAGCTTTGGAGGACGCATGGCCTTACAGCTGTCAAGATTAGCTAATAGTGAAAAGTGTTGATTATTACATTATCAAAGAATCCACAGTGAGATATACTAAACAAACAAATAATGCTCTACTAAGACATATATGTAGTTGAAAATAAATAACCACTTTCCAAGCATTAGGATCCTTTGAAAGATAATGTTATTTTTAGAACAGTGATCCTGTATCTCTCTTCTCATATCACTAACATGCCAGATGGCAAAGACTCAATTATATAGAAGTAGGCGATGATTTGAGTCTGCAGAGGCGGTCTTTCATCGCACTATTACGTCATAATGTGACAAAATTCAAAAGTCAAGAAAAGCTGTTTTTGGACTAACAATGAAGTTTTGAGTTCTGAAACTTACAGGATGTCTTTACAGTACAATGACCTCTTATACATGTCAAAATATCAAGGACATTATGATTTCTCAATTCATGACCCTTTTATTCATGTGCCTCTATTCATTATCACTTCACATAACACTTCCTAGTTTTTTGAGCAGCTCGGAAAAGAGATGTTTCACATTAGACCTTTGGACCTGGGCTTCATTTAATCTCCATTCGGTCCAGTGAAGTAAGACAAGCTAAAATTTCACACTTAAAGTACCATTTACCAACGACATTTTGATGGTCTATTTTTATCTGATACTTGATTGATCTACAGACGGTGTTCAGAGGTTTGAACTGGAGCAAAGGTATGGCACATGTCCCCCAAAATGTTTGAAAAATCAGGTTTTGGACAGTATCAGCATGAATCTCAGCAGAATTTTGTGATGACTTTGCTTTGATAAGACAAAAAAACTATAACATTTCATTATATTACCTTTTTGGGTTACACTTTATTTCGACAGTCCACTTTAGACATTCTACTAACTATAAGTAACTTTGCAACTACATGTCAGCTAGCTCTCATTAGAGTATTAGTAGACTGTCAGTAGACTGGTAGGTTATGGTTAGGCGTTAAGGCCGGAACACACCAAGCCGACGGTCGGCCGTCGGGCAGTTTTTGTGCATCGGCCAACTAAGTTTCCTCGGTGTGTTCCACACAGTTCCACGCCGTCGGCTGGCGTTGGTCCTCGTCGGCTGTTTTTCAGCCGATTCGACATGTTAAATCGGCGTCGCCGCATGTCGGTCAGTCGGGACATATGATCGTTCTGATTTGCTGTTCAGCTAGCGAACCAGTGCACGAGAAAATAAAACGGAAGTGACGAAGCAAGTAAACGACAGAGTCAAGAGGGAACACAGAACGCCTGTCAGACATAGACAGTAAAAGAATGGTCTCGTCTCATTTGATTATATTCCTCATTCCGATACATGCTAACACATGTTAATATATATGGCTGTGTAGACCGAGGCAAGTGAAGACAAACTGATCAGCATGATCCAGCAAAGGCCAGCTTAGTATCACACTACGGGAAAATGTTAACGTTATGTCAACTGTGTGGCGAAAGCAGAACTGTGGCGTGAGATCGCAAATAAAGTTGTCATGTCAGGTAAGATTTGCTTTTTTGCAATAGTTTTTTCTTCTTCAGTAGTCCATATTTAAAAAAAACTGCATGTTAGATTGTTGTGTGCAACTTTCATCTTTGCACAGCAGTTAATTTCACATTCAAAATGCACTAAAGATATCAAAACACTTAATGCATGTCTTTATGTCCAAAAGCAATGATAAATCCACAGTTTAGCCCTCATATATTTCGGTTGTACTAACTGTGTGGAGAGTTTTGCAAAAGTGACCTAAATGTATTGAGAAATGTGTTCTAGCGACTGTAAAAAAAAAATGCTGTCATCCAGAATACATCCAGTTAAAAGTAGAACAAAAATGAACATTACAATAGCCATGAAATTGACATAACTCAGCGTAATGTTTTTTTTTAATTTTTATTGTCCCTCAGAGAAAGAGCTCAAGAAGCGGTGGGATTCATTGCGAACCCAGTACATGTGTTACAAGAAACATGGACCCTCAGGAAGTTCTGGAGCTCAGAAGACCCACCTGCAGTTTCTAGAACCTCACACGAAAAGGAAGGCGTGCACCTCAAATCTAACTATCAGGACACACACACATATATATATATATGTGTGTGTGTGTGTATAATTTATTTTATTTATTTTTTCTTTCCATTTGAACAAATGAACATTTTGCTTTTGGTGAAGTGGCCAATGAATGTTCAGATGGGTCTATTTACAAGTAATTCAACAAATCAACTTCCACAATGTGCATCTGAATAGATCCATTTAGCCAATTTGCAGGGTATTGTTTTAGCTATGCCCTGTTATTGTTATGGGTTATTGGTGAACAAGTGTAAGAATCTATTGTATCACATTGTTCACATTTTAATTGTGTCTTTAAGGAACCTTTGTCTGAAAGTGAATCCTGTTTACCCTCAGATGGTACCAACAGTGAGACCTGGATTGGCACCCGTGAGGAGCTGAGCTACGGCCCACTACACCCTTGGCTGTATCTACCTATATAGCTACTTTTATAGCTATTCTCTATATAGCTATTTGTGCCCATTGTACTGAACATTGAAAAATAAAAAACTTTGACTTTGGGTACTTGCATTCACAGTTCTTTATGTAAAAAAGGATCACAAGACACAAGATGATGCAGAATTCTAACCCTTATTTTGCAATTTGACATCTAACTAGCACGGTAAATAAACACATCTATATTGATGTTTTAATTTAAGAATAAATAGATTTTCAATTAATAGAGACATATTTTCATAATGTGGTACTTCCACAATACAATGTTATCAAAGTGCAATATCTGTAAATTAATAGTTAGCATGGTTACTGTCAGTTAAGTTCAGTGTATGGTTTAGTGTTACATTATTTTCATTAACATTTCTGTGCCACTGGAGATTTCATTTCCAAACTGCTGTTATGTGATGTGCAAGAAGCAGCATGATATCATTTTGAAGAAATGTCACCATAGGCATGTTTCCAATGAAAAAAATATATACAAATTCTGTCATAATTCATTGAACTAGCACCAAGCATAGTCACAAACATAATTTACTGTAAATCAGAATGCGTCATACACATATATTTATTTTAACAATCCTTTGGGTAAGTGGCCATTGTTCAGATTGTGTCACATTAACTTCCACAATGCATCTGAATGAGCCAATTTGCAGGGTATTGTTTGAGCTATGCCCTGTTATTGTTATGGTTCATTGATAGGTGAACAAGTTTAATAATCTATGGTTTCACATTTCGAATCTATGGTTTCGACTTCGGCTCTCCATGGTTTCACCCATTTAGTGAGCGTTCCTCGTATTTTTCGCGTCCGCTTCTACCTTTCCTCTCCCACAAGTAAAAGACCAAGGGCTGACAACGGCAATGCCATTTGGAACGTTCTGAAATGCACGAATCCGTCTGTGTGGGGAAACGAAAACGACAGCTGATATCTTTATAGCTCTTCCGGTTTCCCGCTTCGAATAACGAAAACAGACTACTGCCACCAGCTGGGACGGAAAGGTATTTCCTCTAACGCAGGCGCAGAACAGACGCGCTATTGGCCGTCGGATGTCGAGCGTCGGCTTGGTGTGTCAGGGCAACTTTGGACCGCTTTGGACCCAAGACGCTGTCGACGTGAGCCAACGTGAGCCGACTCAGCAGTTTGCTTTCGTCGCCACTAGTTGATCGGCGTCGGCTTGGTGTGTTCCTAGCTTTAGGGTTCGGGTTAGCAGAATAAGTTGAATTGTAGTTGCCAAGTTGCTTAAAGTCAGTAGAATGTCTGTTGGGGGACCGAAAAAATTACGTTTTAGTACATATTAATCACACAATCTACTAATACTCTAATGACAGTTAGTTGACATGTAGTTGCAAAGTTACTTATAGTTAGTAGAATGTCTAAAGTGGACTATCAAAATAAAGTGTTACCCCTTTTTTTTATGTAGTGTACTACATTTAATTATCAATAAAAGGAATAATCTGGAGAGAGAAAAAAGGCCTGGGCCAAATTTAATTCCTGTCTGCTGTCAAAAAAAAGGAAATCAAAATTACTGGTCTTCATGATTATTCCACATTACTTTAATAGATTTACACACATACATAAATAAATGAATGCTGATACTGTCAAAAGATCCAAGGGGCCTGTGATTAATGATGCTCTTATTTTTATAAGACCCCCATAGAAGAACTGGGCCTCATTGTGCCACATGCTATCTATGGAAAAAAATGCTAATAAAAATATGCCTTTCTTGCTAAATTCAAATGCGTTATATTCACTGACTCAAGAAGTTTGGTCAGTAAGGGGTAAAGATACATTTTACATATCTGTTAGCATGAGGGGGGATCCTCTCACTTTCAATTTTTTTTCCATCACTCAACATGTTGCAATCGCTCAACAGCCAGAGGATGTGAGAATGAGAGCCGTGATATCTCTGTTCCCAAGTAGCATGGCTTTGCCTGTTCTTCCCGATAATATAGTCCCAAGTCAATATATAATATAGTCTTAATCTGCATCGCTATTTGGACTCGTTGTGAATATGCAGGCCACAAGAAGTAATTAGGTGGGTGTTTTTTTTTTTTATCACTTTTACTCTGGACATGCTAGCTGGCAACATAGGATTCCATTCATTATGCTAATCTAAGCTAGCGGCGACCCTGCCAAACTAAAACATTGCATGCACTAAGACAAAAATGCATTTGCCACATATCTAAAAAGAAGTTGAATAAGCCCTCTTTCTAAAAACGGTGGAGTGTTCCTTTAAGGTTGAATCACTGTAGTCACATGAACTATTTTAACAATGTCTTCACTACCTTTCTGAGCCTTGAAAGTGGTAGTTACGTTGCAGTATCAGAAAGCTCTCTGATTTCATCAAAAAGATCTTCATTTGTGTTCCAAAGATGACAGCATTTTCATTTTTGGGCGAACCAACCCTTTAATTGTAATAATGTCTTAAGGTCAGATCCAAAGGTGCATGGGCAGTAATTGTCTTTGGTTCATTTCATATAGTTTTGTTTATTAGCAAGGATGTGCATTAAACAATACACACTTTATATTGGACACAAATAATTTACTGAGTTAAGTTAAAACACTGCTTTGTCCAAAAGTAAATTCCTAACTATATAGTAGGTATAATCACAACTTTTTAAAGGGGGGGTGAAATGCAGTTTCATGTATACTGAGCTTTTTACACTGTTAAAGACTTGGATTCCCATCCTAAACATAGACAAAGTTTCAAAAACTAATGTTGGACGTGTGATGGAGTATTTCTGTGTCAAAAATACTCCTTCCGGTTTCTCACAAGTTTCGGAGAGTTTTTTTCGAGTATGGCTCGGCTTGACGTTAATAGAGCGGAAGGTCCTTGTATGGGCCGTACGGGCTCTTCTCCCGGTAGGGTGCGCGCGCGCGTGTGACTAGAGCGAGAGAGGAAATGCACGCCCATAAACACTCTGCGCCGCACTCCACTTTATTCCTATGGGTGACATCAAGAGACTTCAACGCTTCAGCACAGCAAGTCACTGCTGTCACAGGACTTCACCAAATCATACCAAATAAGTGTGTTTTTGACGGAGCGGTCCCAGCGATAAAGGTTCGGTCCTGCTTTGGAAGCAGCCGGTGAGTAAAACTGCTTCAAATGTCTATGCTGTTGTCACGTGAGTAAACATCAGTAAACGACACGATCGCGTGCTTCGTCATTCAAATGCGCTAACGGACTCCATTGTTGTTCTATGTATAACGTTACTCTAGTCTGATGTGCAAAACCGTTTTGCTTGCTACTACTAAGGTTTAGTCGCATACAATAGTCCATAAACCGAATCATGTCCTCATAAACTGCGAGTAAAGACACACAAATGTTGACAGGCCACTAAATACAGTACATACCACAGAGAGGGACGTCCTGCTGTTGCTGTTTCTCCTGTTCAATTTATTTCAGCCTCCGAATGATTCTGGATCATATATCTATTACGTGGTTTCGCCACGCTTGAGGACGTCACCGCTTTGCGCATTCGTCATTCTTTAGCTCCGCCCACACGATACGCCTCCAGGTGCTCGTTTTTTTCCGGAAAGACTCGGTACAGCCCATATTTCTTTTATAAATATAATAAAACTAAGGACTTTTCGGAGATATGAAGGATGCAATACTACTCTATAGGTACTCAAGATTGACATGAGATTGACTGAATTGACCCCCCCCCCCCTTAAATTAAAATAATCCGTATACAAAATAGAATCTCAGTGCTGCTTAAAGTCATAACTAAGCAACTTGAATGAACTAAAAAAAACAGAAGCATGGTTTCCTGTTGTGTGACACCATGATAATTTCATTTAAAAACAGACCAAACTGCAAAAGCGTGATCAGCTCACGGAGCGCTGATGAGTGCATGATGAGAACTGCTCTATCAGACAGAAAGTGTATTTAGGGTGCTAGACAGTGTGTGGGCAGATAGACCCGTAGAGGACACTGGCAGCGTTATCTGGGCAATGTGGGTGGGTGCATCATCAGGCTGCAATAATGATGATCTAATCATGTGTGTGTGCTGCTCTAATCAGAACAAACCCACTCATGACTTATCACCATTCCCTCCTTGGCAAAACTGTAGAATACCAGTGGCTCTATTCATAAATGCTACTGAAAAAAAACAAAGAAGCCAAAGGCTGAATATGCAATCTGCAAAAGCACAAGGCGTCTGACACAATTCCTCGACATGTTTGACAGAAAAGTCAATTGTCATTAAAGTAGAAATTCTCCAAATCAACAATCTCTGAAACTATTTTTTCACAAAAGTAAGAGGCAAAAAAAGCATCAGGAGTGACAGGCATTCTGCGTTTCTTTCCTTTCAGATGCAAGACTAACTACATTTTAGATCTGCAAACAGCAAAATTGCAGTCCTTCAGGTAATTAAGGCACATAAGCTTAAGAAGCATACATTCATAACCTGTGCTTCTGAAAGCAGGTATACATTTGCTTCAGGGATGATTACTGTATTTCACCATGTTTCACTGGCAACATTCAGCGCTGTACTTGTCTCAACGTTTTAAAGACGGGCTTTCAATGAAAATAATCGCACTTAACATGAAGTGCAACATTTTCTTGCTGGTGGTCGGTACTGTAACCTCAATTTACTGAGAAACCTGTGCATATGTTCAACATTTGTGCATCAAGATTTAAACCTCAGTGTGTGCAGAAAGCTCTTCCTATATTGACAAAAAAATAATTGTTCACTATTTTCCCAAAGATCCACTTACAATGAAGTTGCATGCAACAAAAACAGCAGATAACAATTATTTTCACCTGCCCCATATCTTACTAGTATGCCACCTATCATTATTAAAATAATAATTCCCAACATTGTAAGAATTTTTACAACCAAACTGGTATATGATTGTAATTAAAAATGTGATTTCACCATCTCATACATATTATTACAAGCTGTCATGAAAGTGTGTTGGCAATAAGCGCCTTTCCAATTCAGTCCTTATAACTGAAAGCGATTCAAGTGTTAGGCTTCTGAACACCAAGTATCACTGAATTTGAAATGTCACATGGTCATGTGTCAATGCTATCGGGTTTCTGACATTCATAATCCAAGAATTTCACAAGTAATTTGCATTTATCACAATAGACAGACGTTTTCTGTTCTGTTGCTGGTGTTTTTAAATGTGTTAAAAACGCATTTATTCTGGCTTCATTAAAGCATTCCCAAGTAGGCAGAGAGGTAAATTCCTTCCTTGTGTTGAATTGAACAGATAGATTTGCTGACATCTAAACATTGATTTATTGAGTTACTGAAGTTAACAAGTCATCTCATCTCAATAAAGTACTGGCATACAGCAGTACAACCCAGACACCTACCCTTGCACTTTCTTTAAAGGGGGGGTGCAATGCTATTTCATGCATACTGAGCTTTTTACACTGTTATTACACGGCTCTGCTAAATACTTGACCCTGATTGGTCAATCTTGCATTCCAGTGGTATGTTATTCTCAGATAACAACCACCAAATTGAATAACATACCGCTCATCTGGGTACTACGAGTTATCTTGACCGGTACTACTTATATGCTTAACGTGTTACTCCGCTGTCGTTGACTGTCTGGTGCCATCTTGTGACTGAAACACTTAACCACCACGGGTTACAATGGAATTAGACTTCAAGGTGTTCATCCAAAAATTTTAATTAGCGAATTATTTACTAACCCTCAAGTCATTCTTCTTTTCCGATAAATAAATGAGTTATATTTAAAAGTCATGGCTAATCCAAGCTTTTTAATGGCAGTAGATGTAGCTCTGTTTTTGAAGTCCATAAATATGCATCTGTCCATCAAATAGCATGCTCCACATGGCTCCGGGGGGTTAATAAAGACTTCTGAAGTGAATCGATGAGTTTGTGTAAGAAAAATATCCACATTTAAAACTTTATAAAGTAAAATCGCAGGCAGTGAGTAAAACCGCTTCAAATGTCTGTATGTGTGTTGTTGGCTATCGATGCGTAAGTGATCCTGTATAGTTATTAGGGCTTGGGCACCGTGTTGCATTCTGGGACGTTGCGGCCATGTTGATTGCCTCGCTAATGTAAACATACAGCAAGTCGAATGAGGAGAAGCAGAGTTGGGAAAAAGAAAAAACATGTTAAAATCCCAAAAGGGATGTGGAATTTACCGGGATACGTTAAATAGGGAAGGCAGGGACCGCTATAGAGACAAAATCGGAACTATTAAAGTTTTGGATCCACATGAATTTCCAAAGAAAGAGCGGAGCACCGGCGACGACGAAAACTTTATTTTGTTGGTCCCCAACAGACATTCTACTGACTATAAGTAACTTTGCAACTACAATTCAACTTATTCTACTAACCCGAACCCAACACATAACCATAACCTACCAAATACTCTAATTAGTGTTAATTGACATGCTGTTGAAAACGTACATAGTTAGTAGAATGTTTAAAGTGGACTATCGAAATAAAGTCTAACCGAAACGTATATATTATTATTATATAAGAAATTGCACTGCCTCCGTTTTTATTTGTTATTGCAATGTTATTGTTTACTATATTTATAATTTGCACTTCCTCCATTTTCTGTGTCTTTTGTTATTTTATAGATACCTATTTATTTGCTTATATAGTATTGAATGAATTTATTTTTTTTAAAGTGTATTTGTTATTGTTATATAAAGTGCACTCCGTTATATAAAGTGCAACAACTTGCACTCCGTTTTCTGTGTTCCATTTTTTATTTGTAACCTTTTAGCATTCCACATTTCTGTGTTCTCAGGTTGCACTACTTGCAAATAAACACTAAAAACCATCTGATTGTGTGACAAGTCTTGCTTTTTGCACATCGTACTGTTATTACTTCTTGTCCGTGGTTGCGCCTCCAAGCATGAAAGCGGTGGAAAGTTTATCCATTTTCGACATTTCCCATGGTGATTATGTGTTGCGCTGTTACACCCCAAAATGCAGCAACGGTTTACCATAGTTGAAATAACGCCAAAATAATCAAATTAAGACACAGAGAGGGAGAGGGAGTACGTCTATAAACAGTGCACAGTAGTCCGAGTAGCAGTAAAGGATGCCATCAACATGGCCGCCACGCCAAGTAATGACGTCATGACGCCCAAGCCCTATTTATCAATGGAGCATGCGATGTGCAACTTCCCACATGTACACCTTTTAAAACCGTAAAATAAAAAAAACATTACGATGACATAATGAAAGTAGAAATTAGTCATTTACACAATATATGCTAAGCAAATATATACAGTGCCAGTACAGTACATAATGAGAGATGTTCTACTGTAGTCCTCCTCTTCAATTTCAACCTCTGGATCTGATTCTGGATCATATATGTATGGCTGAATCTGATTGATAGCCATTGTTTATTTAGTACAACAGGGTTTTATTTCCACGTTTTAAGTATGTCACAGCTTTCAGTCGTTCTCAATGCAATAGCTGCACAATATATGTACACAGGATAGTTTATAGGGTAATGTTCATTTTAAAGTGAACTAATCCTTTAAAGTAGTGGTGTAGTCTTGATTGTATTGTATTTTAACTTAGTATTAACATAGTTTTGTTCCACTGTTATTTTATCTATATATAATTTTTATTTTTCATTTTAATATTAAAGGTGTCATGAACTGGCTTTTAAAAAAATGTATACTGTTGTCTGAGGTCAACTAATGATGTTCGTGTGGTTTTTACATTCAAAAACATCATAACTAATAAGTAATAGGCTATTTTCTACACTGGTTTTGAGGCTCTCTCCAAAACGCTGGGTTTTGATGGGTCATGACCAAAATGATTCGTTCAGATTCGTTCATTGATTCGTTCAGTAACATTTAAAAAAAAAAAAAATTACATAACCGCAGGTGACGAAAAAGAGTGTTTTATGTGTAACGTTAATGTCTTAAGTCAACGAACGTATTTACTTACAAAAAAACTGATTTGGCTTTATTAAAATGTGCATAATCTACTCATTAAATAAAGTCTAAATAAGTGGTTCAGATAACCAAAGCATGTTTTCTTGCATGATTAACATTTAATTGTTCAGTCAAACATTTAGACATTCATATATCTGGGATTATGGTAAACATGGGGTTATAAACATGAGGTTTGTCTATAACTGTGCTTTGCATCCGCTTTCTGCTGATTGCTGAACGAGATTGACACGCATGCTAAATGACCGAGGTAAGTTAGCCTAGTTCGTTCACGAACGAGATCTCTCTCGTTCAGAGCTGGTTCATTTCGTTCACGAACGAGAAGTACCAGTTGTTTCACGAACGAGATCTCTCTCTCTCGTTCAGACTCAAAACAGCGATTCTGTCAGTGAAGTTCGTTCAGTAGCTCAGAATGCTATTACTGACGTAACACACAAGATCTTTTAAACCATAGGCCACTGTCACATTTTTTATTTGTTTTACAGTTTTTAGAGAAGTGCATGACATGACTCAAACGTAATGAAGAAAACGGTTCAAACATAAAATAAAAAACAAACACTTTACTTTACTCTGTAGTAATCATTTAACCATCAACCTGCATTATTACACTGTTTTCATTACAGTGGTAAAGTGTACATTTCTTTCTTTGCAGCAAATATGCCACCTACACGAGCCGAGCTGTTCGCTATCAGTATCCTTCAACAACTGGTTCATTTCGTTCACGAACAAACGACATGTAGCCTACCAATTCGTTCAGGAACGACATTTCTCATTCAGAGTCAGACTCAAAGCCTCTCGGTCAGTAAAGGGCGTATTCGTTCACTGAATTCAACAAATCACATGCTCCGTCACATCTCATACTCGAACGCTATTGGCTTAAGGTTTTGTCATTCTTTGACAGAATGAAACAGTCGACAGAGCTGCGCATGCGCTCGCTGCTAATAGCGCCACACTGCGGTGGAGGGAGGAATTTCAGTGAACGAGGAACATGAGTCAATAGACTACGTGAACGAGAACGATTCGTTCACCTAAAAGATTTGTTCAAAAAGAACAATTCGTTCATGAACGTAATATCACTAGTGTTGCACCATTCCTGTCGGATCCAAATCCAGCATAGACCGGAGATTTGTTTACAGACGATCCTGCAGTGAACTGAAGTGAGCGCCACTGTCTTCCCCACATGAGCTGGAACTTCATTCAAAATAAAGTTCAACCACACATTTTTAATATTAGGATCCGAAGGAAGCTTATGCAGTGACTGTTCTTCCACAACCAGGAATAGAACAATCTGCTATCACAAATGCTATCTTCCTCTGCATGTTTATTGTTGTTGGCTAGCTTGCACTAGCTGATCACCTCTATGAGTTGGTGGGCGGGGCTAGTGGATTAGACGCGCTGTAGAGGCGGTGTTTCGTAGCGCTATGACGTAAGTATGAAGCACAGTGTCTATAAAAGCTTTTCTTTTCAGCTCTGAAACTTAGAGGATATTCTTATATTACCATGACCTTTTATATATCAAAAGCTCAAGGGAAAGTTGATTTCTCAATTAATCACCCCTTTAATATATTTTTTTCATATTTCATATTGTTTTTTCATATATTCTTTTTAATTTAGTTTAAATATTTTATTAGTTTTTTGTTATTTTTTTAATATTTATTTTTTATTTTGATTTCAGTTTTAGAAATTTGATTCATTCAACTTTCATTATACTTTAACAAAAGATTTTCTCCTCCATTTTAAAACTGATAATCTTAATTGTTTTGCTATCCTAATTATGCATGTTAGCATGTTCCCAAAAATAATGGCTTTTTTCCATAATATGACCCAATACACTGCTAGCATTTACTTTTTGTTGGGTATTTTCTTTGCAATTACCACTTACAGCCTAAGGTGTAGAACTGGGGAAAAAATCACTTGATAACTTGAAACATACAATACTTCAAACAGTATGTTCTTTAATAGTGCAATTAACCTGGTTTCACAATGTTACAACGTTTCTAATGATTCGGTGTGAACCGTCATGAGTGAGAATGATAAGATGTCCTTATCTTTAAGAGTGCAGTGCACTGGATAAATAAAGAAACCCAAAGCCATGTTCAATAAGAAGATCAATTAAGCCCCAGGATAATGATGTGCAGAACAAATAAAACACAATGGTTCCCTTCAGCGAGTGAGATGAGAACCCCCATGAACCTCTTTGAGTTCTGCTCCAGTGAGGGCAATTACATTGCATTCTGTCATTAAACAGATAACAGGAAATGCCTTTAAAAAGTGTGACGAATGCATACAGCAACACACAAAAGCCTCAGACTCAGAAGTCAAATAAATATGCACTGTGTTTCGTATAGGTGCAACTATCCATTTGTTGAGGAGTGTGTAATATAAATGCTACTGTCCACCAACCATAAGGCATAGGAAATCAACATAGCTGTTTAATGCCTTTTAACATTGGACATTATAAAATCGAAAAGATTTTTTATTTAACGAGGAACATAAAATAAAATAAATACATTTTTAAACACTCACCCAAAAATGAAAAAAATTCTGTTATTAATTACTCAGCCTCATGCTGTTCCAAAACCATCAGACCTTCGTTCATCTTCGGAAAACAAATATATTTTTAATGAACTCCAAGAGATTTCTGATCCCTCCATAGACAACAAGTTAATTGCCACTTTCAAGGCCCCAAAAAGGTATTAAAGACATCGTTAAAATAGTCCATGTGACTACAGTGGCTCAATCTTAATTTTATGAAGCATGGAGAACAGTTTTTGTGTGCAAAGGGAAAAAATGACTTTTTTCAACAATTTCTTCTCGTTTCAGTCTCCTGTGCAGTTGTCAGTTCCTGCGTCAGTATCACGTGCATGTGTCGGGGTGCTCACGTGAGCAGCTTCGGCCAATGGTAAGCCAGCCTTATTAGCCTTATTTTTTTGTTTGTTTTTTTTTTTTTTTTTTTTTTTTTTTTTTTTGCCTTTCTGGACCATGAAAGTGTCTATGGAGGGAGCTCTCAAATTTAATCAAAAATATTATTGTTATTATATTGTGTTCCGAAGATGAAGAAGAAGGTCTTCATCTTCGGAACACAATATAGGTTAGGAACAACATGAGGGTGAGTAATTAATGACAGACTTTTTATTTTTGGGTGAACTATAACCATTTAATTACATTATAAAACATGACAATATGATACACTGCAAATATTTTTTTTACAATATCTGTTGAAACATTAATATCATGACTTTCAAGGTGCACTATGCAGTATTTTTGCAGTAAAATATCCAAAAATCACCAGGCCAGTGTTATATATTTTGTTCAGCTGAGTACTTACAATATCCCAAATGTTTCCAACTATTTGTAAATTGTGAGAAAATGGCTATTTTAACCAACTGGGACATCTGAGGGGCGCCTGTTAATTGCGTCATATCTGTGTTACCCTCGGTTTCTGGTTTTATTCTGCAGAAATGATTTACTCTTAGCAGTGTGTAACAAGTGTCATAGCAGCCACTGACCGAACATACAGTCCTATCTCGATTATTGTCCACCGGCTGTGAGGTGAAGACCACATGTCCCAAGATTCTGAGCTCAAACTTGGCGTCATCAAACTATGCCTTTGTTTTGAAAAGGCGCCTACTAGCAGATGTAAAAATTGCATAGTGCAGCTTTAAATATTACTGGAGCAAAAACTAAAAAGGACTTACTAACCTTCAGTGTGCTTTAATCACTCTGCATAATTTAAAAATGCCATTTGACCCTTCCAGCATTCTGTAGTCACATGCAAAAATATAATTTTCTGTTGTTATTGATGCACTTCCAAAGCTATGGGTTTGAGCCCCAGTGGAGCACAATGCAAACACTGAATGGACTGCACTGTAAGTTGCTTTGGGAAAAAAGTGTCTGCCAAACTGTGCAAATGTAAATTTGCACCTAGTTATTTTTAGTTATTTTAAGAAGTTGTGCGTTTAAAAAAAACATGACTTTGCCTTGTGTGCTGTGCAACTCATTTTTTGCACCCCTGGTGTTTTTAGAGCTGCTTTCTAGTAGGCAACAAAGCAAATGAAGGCTCCATTGCTGAGCTAGAGGGGTAGAGAAGTGGAATGATGGTGTGTTTAGAAGATAGGCTCTCTTTTCCACATAAGAGTCAGAGTACAGTTAATAAGCCATTTGGAGACTGCAGGCTGCCTTATGAGTCCTCAAAGGAAAATTAGCCTTCTCGGGCTCCATTGTAACCATAATCATCAAAAAGTGTATTTGGAACGTCATGTGATATATTGATGCATAGTCTGAGCTAACAAGAGTATAAAAAAACCACCACATTATCAATCCTGTTCCTCAGTGTGCAAATGCATAAATATAACAACATACATGCAATTAGACTTAACTGTTGTGCACACACACACACACACACACACACACACACACACACACACACACACATCAGAAATATACATTTGTGTTAGATTGCTAGTTTTAGAGGTCTGTGGTTTGGGTCTAAGATCTAGGCTGCTAATGCAAAGGTTAAAGGTTTAAATCCATTGAAGGACAATCAAATAGCTGCAGAGCTTCTGAGATAACAGTTCTGTTCTATTATTGTGCCCCAGGCGTTTGCCTAAATTGCTCTATAGGGATTGTCTGCTAAAGACCAAGTCAATTCTCTGGGCTTCTTGCACATCCATATGTCTAATGCCTCCACACATTATAAACCAATTTAAACAAGTTGATGATAATACAATTACTTTGTAGCAATGATTCTTAAACCCTTCAGGTCACCAACCACCTTAGATTAAATCAGAATATCTAAGTACAACATCACCATCATCCACAGCTTTACAGAACCCATTGCATTTTTGTATTGTCATCAACAGTGTTGCTTTGAAAAGTAATGCATTACATTATTGCGTTACTCCCTTAAAAAGTATGCGTTACTTAGTTACTTTTTAGGAAAGGTCATTTGTTACGTGACTTTTATGTTTTACTTTTTTTCACCTGGGCTGGGCTTTAGAACAAAAATTAGATTTTGGGGCAAATGTAACACTCTTACTTCAGCAATAAAAACACAAAATCTAAAGTAGTTTTGCTTATGGTTTAAAGGTCCACTGGAATGAAAATTTAAGTTTTTTAGCTTTTAGTATGACTGTGTTAGCCTTAAAGTTATGAATAAGCTGGTATGTTCCAAAACTATGACAAAATTTGCATTTAGGAGATATAAGCATTCAAAATTTACAGTCTCCCACTTCTGCTAAAACGAATCTCAGATTTTGGTGACATCATCGCAGACTTCAAATCTTCTGTCCAATCAGAATGCGCTCTACAATCTAAAGCCCGCCCCCTAAACTGCTGAAGCAGAAATCGGTCAGTTGTTAACACACATTTACTCATTTCTACATGGTGAAAGGCACATAGCACACTATAATTGTGATAGGAAACGATTCGGTGTAAATATGCTTTCATTTGAGGCGAATAAAGTCTGTTTTCACGTTAGTTTCACACGCAGCAGCGCACACACCCCAACGGCTCTGGTCTAAATTTAGACTACAGAGAGCGCAGCGCGGATCATAAGCGCGATTCCACGCAGACAACAAACATATAGTCCCATTTGAATTCTGCACAGAATGCTGCATTTCAAAGCGACATGGAGGAGATTATGATGGTAAACAGTGTTAGAGGAAACTGGCTTTACCAAACAGAGAGAGAAGGTCCGCTCTTGCGCTCTAGTCAAACTGTATATTAACGAAACGCTATTGGCTGTTTCAAAAAAGGGGAGGAGCTGCTAACAGGTGAAGCCGTTTCAGGGGAAATCACGTCAACACATTGAATAATGCGGCGCGTTTCAAAGCACTTCAAGTGGGCCTTTAACTAATTCAAAGGTCAGCAGCAGGTACAATGGTAAATAAAGGTTAAATACATACTTTTTTCCCCGTTTTATTCATTTTGAGGAAGAACGAATCTTTTCTTTTATTTGCCCAAGTGAGATTAGAAAAGATTAGTTTACACACAATGACTTTGCACTTCTAATTTTTCTCAACATTGGGATGAGAGAGTTTATCAGTCAAAAAATGTGAAAACAAAGTAACTTGTGTTACTTATTTGAAAAAGTAACTCTGTAACATTTTAAAAGTAACATTTTAAAAGTAATGCGTTACTTTAGTAGGCTAGTTACTTGAAAAAGTAATCTGATTAAGTGACTCAATTTACTTGTAATGCATTACCCCCAAAACTCGTCATCAACACCTAGACATAACATAAACAGAAAACAATGAATTCATTAAATCAATAATACATTAAATAATAAATAAATGTAGAAATTGTCAACAGTTCACATCAGTGTTATTTTAGCTTTATTATACCTTTATTAATAATTTAAATGAGCTTTTAATTACAGCTTTTTCTACATTATTAGTTTAATTTTTTTTTTTTGCCATTTTATTTATTTATTTAACATTGTTATTTAGGTTTAATGTATTATTATTTCTGTTTTATTTGTAGGTCATTTTAGTTTTTATTTATTTCCAGTTTATTTCCATCATTTTAGTGCTTCAACTTAAACTTATTGCAGTGCAAGAGAAAATGTCTCATTTTTCTACTAATATTTAATTTTATTTCAGCTTCATTTTAATTAACAGAAACATTTTTAATAGTTTTAATTAATTATAATAATAATGGTTTGCATTTTGTGAGCTGAATTAATCAAATCTGGATGTGAAATTAAATTAAAAAAATTTTTTAACATACTGAAAAAGAATATCAAACATGCACATAACCCAACACTTGGTACCATAAGTAGAGTAGCATTCAAATAAATGATCATTTTAAAGGAGGGGGAAAAAAAAGAAAACGGTGTAAAAAAAAAAAAAAAAAAAAAAAAAAAATATATATATATATATATATATATATATATATATATATATATATATATATATATATATATATATATATATATATATATATATATATATATATATATATATATATATATATATATATATATATATATATATATATATATATAAGCAAATCTGGCAAAATCAAACATTGCCCCAATGGTTGTATTTCTTCCCCAGTGCATGCTGAGAAGAGGTGAATTGACTCAGCTGGTGTGACATGTCACGCCTGTCCCGGACTCCATTTCCCATGATCCTCCCTGGCCCACACCTGAACTCACTTCCTCATAATCTCTCCCGCTCTCTCTGGATTCCCTGCACCTGGTTTTCATCGTTAGCACTCCCTTTATTTTTGATTTACTCCCCAACCCTCACTGTACTTTGTTAATGTTGCTCTTATGTGTTCTCCTGTTCCTTGGCTAGATTTCTGATGTTCATTAAACCCATCTTTATTTAAAATCCACCTCCTGTTTCCTCCCTGCAACATCCCTGGTTTGTAACAGTTGGTTGCTATTTGCTGTAATTATTTGAAAGCATCTTTCTCCACTGACAGCTGTGTATTCTTACTTTCTAAAAGTCATTTTTAGTGTTCACAATAATAATAATAATAATAATAATAATAATAATAAAATATGTAAATAAATCTGACAACATGACTGCCTATATTCTAAATCTGACTGACTTCCATTGTCAATTTTCCCGTCAGTCTTAGGATGCACACAGCATCGTCTTAAAGCTTGGCGCTCTTGCCATACGCATTTGGCTGTTTCCCACATTATCTCTCCCTTTCTCTAAAACAAAAGGTCAAAGTGGAGACATTGATGTATTTATGCCAAGAGGAAGAATATGTCTTTTGATTATGGTATTTAAACTTGTCAGGCTTAAAGATGCCAACTGCTGTGCTCCTTGTAAATAATTATTTATTAGACTGTCTGCTTCAGAGCAAATTAGAATATAATGAGAGAAAAATATGATGATATGTATTTTAATCAATGCCATGTTGTCCGGGCTAACACAATGTAATTTAAGTCATTAAAATATCCCAGAGTAAATACTGCAACTCTGTAGGAGCTCATCTGTTCCCTTTTGTTGATTAAAGGGTAAGCAAACAGCATTTTCCCCAGCACTCTGGAGATGCACTCTGGGAGAAATATCCACTTGCTGAGTGGAGCTAGAACTGCACGGGGGATTTAGCAGAGGAGAAAATACTATGGCAGTTCACAGGAAAATATCCCTGGCATGGTCAGACAAAAGTATACATTTCACTTCACCCTAAAAGCAGCTGTCTAGAGTTCTGAAAAAGATTGACACTGCCCAGGGGGCTGAAAGTTTCATCCTGTGAAATGAAACTTTGTTCTCTGACATGTGCACAGTTACGTTTTTGATGAAACACATTGAAGATATTAAGGATCTAGGGCCAAAATAGCGGTAATTTATTCCTGAAACTGTTTATGAACCTACTTTTAAAATGAGAGTGTGAAGATTTTCTTGCCTCCTTCCATTGCACGTCTATTTTTAAATCTTTCTCCTTGTGAAGGAACACATCTTACTTTGAGGTGTTTTTTTATCAATATTTCATTGTGTGTGCATTCATGAGTTTCTTTTATCCAAACACACTGCGTTCAATACATTTTAGCAGTACACGCATTACATTTTGTTACCTTTAAACACAGGATTCGTAGGGTTCAACTCAAGGTTTCAGAACAAATAATTCACCAGGCAGGAACTCAATTTTCTTTATTCTTGATTAGGTGTGGGAGAGGGGATAGGGAGAGAACTGTAAACGAAGGTATTTGTTCCTTTTTGGGTTTGCCCTTGTTGCAGCAAATTACTCCCTCCGGATTAGTTAAGGTGGATCGGCTAATCCTCCGCTCGTCCTCTGCCCTCAAGAGCTCAAGGGTTAGGTCAAGTCCGACGTTTGGGCTATGGGACATCCAGCACTTTGCGTCCACTCACCTCCCCTCCTGCTCTCCTGGCCTCTTAATTGATTGTGCCTAACAGCCCGCAGCTAAGGCTCCCTGTCAAATTGGAAAAGGTGCCCACCTTTATTGGAGGAGCTATCCATGGTCCTGATCATCCTAACTGGGTTGCCCAGACCGCGTGGCCTCCTCTGGTGTCGCTGTCCGTGGTGCTGCATTTCTCTGTGCTGCTCTGTTGGGGACCATACTTCTTTCTGGCCACCACACTATATATAAGATGAAAAGAGTGTTATAAAAGGGGTTCATATGACCCATATATATTTCAAGTGAAACGAAACGAAGGGCCTAAATTGCTGTGTTAATAAGGACTTTCCATGTTGTTTTTCCAAAGGGATACTTCACCACTTTTTCATATTAAACTATGTTATTCCCTTAACTAAAACGAGTTGATACATACCACTTAATCGCTCTGACGTGCGGTGACGATCTGATAGCATTTAGCTTAGCCCACTAAGCCCAGTTCATTCATTAGGTACCAAACAGAGATCAAGTTAGAATTGACCAAACACTTCCACCTTTCTCCATTTAAATACAGTTACACGAACAGTTAAACGATCAAGTCTGATGACATAAAATCAAACATGCCGCTTTTCTAAGCGGATTAAAACGGAGAACTATAATGTATGGTGCTGACTCGGCGCAGTAAAAAGTCACGCCTGAAAAATCCTCCCTCTCATCTCTCCCTCTCTAATTTCTGTCAATAGGGGGGAGGGGGAGATGTGAGGGAGGATGTTTCAGCCTGGACTTTTTACTGCGCCGAGTCGAAGTACTCTCAGAAGTGCTATTCCGCCATACATTATAGTTCTCCTTTTAAACCCGCTTAGAAAAGCTCCACGTTGTATTTTATGTCACCATATTGATCGTTCAACTATTCATGTAACTGTATTTAAATAGGGAAAACGTGGAGGTGTTTGGTCGCTTCTAACTTGATCCCTGTTTGGTACCATAGTGAATGAACTGGGCTTAGTGGGCTAAGCTAAATGCTATTAGATCGTCACCGCGGGACAGAGCGATTAAGTGCACGCACTGAGACAAGAGAGGTATGTATCAACTCGTCTTAGTTAAAGCAGCACTGGGTAACTTTTGCTCTCGGGGTCCCCCTACAGTTGGGAAAAAATAATGTCCTCAACTACTGTTGTAAGCTCGGTCATCCTACAACAGGGGATGCCATTGCGCGTGCATTTGTTGACATGACAACCCTGATAGCCCTGAACTAGTGATGCGCGGGCCGTCTCATAACCCGCGGACCCCGTATGTCTATTTAATGGTCGCGGGTGCGGGGCGGTTTGTAAAAATATATACAGTGGTGCGGGGCGGGCCAAATAACTTCATAAAAGTGGCCCGCGGGTTGGTGCAGCACTAACAGTTGAACACTGCAGGAGGAGTTCACATGCAGGTGTTCTTCTGTTCTTCTACAGTCAGCGCATGTGAAATGTCTTCATCCCAGGTAACGTTACAGTCAGTGGCATATGTTTCAGCATGTCATATGAATATAATTACATGGGTTTTATTTTTTTCAAACGCCAAATAATCACGATGCTCACGTTTACAAGCCAGCGTCATTATAGTAGTCTATTGGTTACCGTTTTACAGAATCTATATGATACTTCAGTTCAATGTTTGAGTGGTAGGTAATCACCATAACAAGCATGACAGCATCGGTCGGGCACGCCTCCTGCAGCTCACGCCGACGAGCAAACGCTGGTCCAATGTTGATCCTCGTCCTGCCTTTAATCCCATCACTTTTTTGTTTCCTCTTATTGCTTTCCTCCAACAAAACCTTTTCTTTCTTATTTGTCTGTGCTGCTTCGGACATGACTATATTATCCGACGAACAAAGTTGGGCTCGCACGTCCGAATTTAAGGAAGTGTGGGTGTTGGTGGAAGTGACGTATATGCCGTAAAGCAGTCGAATTTTGTAGTTCTTTTTTTTCTCGGATTACTACCCGAAACCCGTAGTTTAAAAGTACGATTAAAAACGATACAGACCCCATCAAGCTATGGCAGACGTGTCATTCAACCTATTGTAAGTCGATGTATCATCACAAGAGTCTTGAAAATATATTATGAAGGTTGAAAAGTTACCTAGTGCTGCATTAAGGAAATAGTTCATAGTTTAATATGAAAAAGTGGTGAAGTATCCCTTTAAGAAAGAAATTCTGTACTCACTCACTCACACACACACACACATACTGAAAGACTGGTTGGAAGGCTTGGGTTACAGATGAGATGGAGAGAAGAGTGGACTCCTGGAGCTCACACTGCCAGAGGACAACATGCCATATTTTTTTGGCTGCGGGTTGTCTTTGAGTTTGTGAGCGGTTGAGGATCTGTTGAGCAAAATGTAACACATGACATGCCAAAATAAATGGCCTGTAGCTAGTAGCTACAGTCTCCCAAAACTGTTATCCCTTAACCTCTTAAGTTCTGGGACCATTTTTGGGATTTCCGCCTGGATTTGGTTCTACCCAAATTGAAAAGCTTCCCATACACACATACCACAGTCTAAGTTCAAAATGTTGGTGTTATTTTACGGGAAACCATTTGAAGTTACATAAAACACTGCTAAAACTCTTTAACATGTAAGGATGCGTTGTCTAAGCTGTAATAAACCCCCAAAAAGAGACGCCTTTTTTATAAATTCAGTTTTGAAAGTGTGTAACTCAGGCCCTGTGAGCTCTAGCACCCTGCAGACAGTTTGAGCTGTTTAATCTGCAGACAGTTTGGGCTGTTTCCACTAAATTCCAGAAAATAGTGGAAAAAAGAAGTTTGTCTGTGTCATGTTGTATGCAAGATTTACTCAAATGGACCTGAAGGGAGGACCTTCATCACTTTCTTTATCACTTTATCACTTTCAGCAGTGTTTTATATAACTTCAAAGGGTCCCTGTAAAATGGCACCAACATTTTGAACTTAGTTCAAATCTTCAAAAGTTCAAGTCTGTATGTGTGTATGGGAAGCTTTTTAATTTGGGTAGGCCAAATCCAGGCGGAAATGACATCAGAGTAATTTAGTGTAAATACATTACTTTGTGTAAAACAAATGCCAAAGTGATGCATATCTCCAATCTTTCAAACGGTACCACATATGAGGTCAGAGCTCCTCCACAAACAATTAAAATTAAAAATATATACTTAATGATGTCATTTCTGTACAGGATCCATAGACTTTAAGTGGTTAAAGGATACTTTGTTTATTTATGGCTACCATACTAATCTTAACCTGATTTTATTTCGTCAAAGGGCGACCGCAGGATCTCAGATTTTGGATTTTTCTCGGATTTGAAGCTGTCCCTCATACTCTCAACAAGAAACCGGTGTGTTTCGTTCTCCCTGGTGCAATTTACCAAGAATGAGTTTTTACAGTCCATTGAGTTTACATTGTTTTATAATGTAAATATGCACTGGAGTTTGACCGTTGCACCTTCTTCCGGACGAGGACGAGGCATTTCTAGACCTGCCGGTTTTCCCGTTCAATACGTAAACAGCCTCTTATATTACTGCGGACTTACTCGAATACAAATGCAACCACCTTGTGTTTCAGTTTTTTATTTTTCTTAGCATAAGCTTTAAGATAATCATGATTTCATGTTTTTTGAAGACTAAAGCTGACTAGTAATGATGCATTTATATAGTACTTTCATCCAAATACACTAAATACAAATAAACTCCAGTAGGGAAACCTGAAGGAGCACTGATAGACACTGCAGTGACAATTTCGTGTGTGTGTGTGTGTGTGTGTGTGTGTGTGTGTGTGTGTGTGTGTGTGTGTGTGTGTGTGTGTGTGTGTGTGTGTGTGTGTGTGTGTGTGTGTGTGTGTGTGTGTGTGTGTGTGTGTGCGTGTGCGTGTGCGTGTGTGTGCGCACGCCTGAATTTGAGCCATAGTAAATGCGACAGGAAAGAGGAGTTCTCCATTTTTTCCCATTGCTTGCCAGAAACATCTGAGAGTGTGTTTAATCACAGGGCCATTAGGAACACCATATGAATACATTCACCACTTCCCTCCTATCAATCTCTCTCCTCAGTCCCTTACTGGGAGCATTGCCAAAACTCTCTATAGCCACATTCCTCACATCAATTTCCAAAGGAATATATTATCTATCTGTTTAAAAATCCAGCTGGGATCAGCCTCAACGAGCTCAGCAGATATTGCTTATGTCATGTCTATATGAAAACATATTTGTAGGATCCAGTCTCAGCAAGCCCAGTGATTGCTTTCCAATATCAACATTCTGTGCTGGAGCAAGTTCATATCCTGCCTCCTACAGGATTGTCCTTCCTTCAGAGTCACTTTCACTTCCTGTAGGGTGTGAGTTATTACATTTAAATTCACATACAACCATTAATAATCTTTAAAGTCGGCATTAAATGGAAATTGCAATAGTCTTTTCTTCCCTGTTGTGATGCATATCTGAGTCAAACGGCTTTTTGAACAGTAAAAAAAGTAAAGCGTGACTTGATTTTTTCCAACAGGAATTGGTTATAATGTTGTGGTTTGCTATTGCTGTGATCTCATGTGAGTAACAGGTTGTCCCTCCCTCACAAATGTCATCAGAGAAAAGATGTAATTGCAAGAGGGAGGGGAAGTTATATTGATTAAAGATTATGAGGGCACATTAATAAAAAATAAAAAAAGTATTATATGCGCAGAAAAAAAACATAATAAAGACTGCAATACTCCACAAATTTCATAGTGAGGATGTTGAATTTGTGTATCGTTTGTGCATCTGATGTTCGGGACATATTTTTTCCTCATTAATTTCTCAGTTTCTGCTTTTGCGAAATGCTTCAAAGCTCGATTTTGAAAGGCTAATGAGAAGTTTTCAGTGACTTTAGTTCAAGCATTAATTCTGCTACAGTTGCTTAAGCAAAGCAATCCTACACTGTTACAAGAAGATGTGTTTTCAAGCCTCACAGGTTTCATTATCAGAACATTGTCCGCCCTTACCCAGCCACTGCATCAGTGCCTCCGTCGGAGTTCACAGAAGAAAAATAGTTCTTTCATCTTTTTTTTTTATCATTCATTTCTGCATTTGAGCGTAAAACAACTGGGGCTTGGTGAGCCCAGCAAGAAATCTGTTTAAAATGCAAGCAAATAAAACTAGATTTTAGATTCACCTCATGTCAATGTCTCTAAAATGGTCTCTGCTTGCCTGTTAGCTGCTCCGCTGGGAATTCTGAAGCTGTTGAGTGGCCGTCGTGGAGCACAAGAACACTGGTGTTTGTACTTTTTGGACTGGAACATCTCTAGTTCCTTCACCAACAAATGGCAGTTTAATTCTCAATATAAGTGCATAACTTTTCTTGGCCAGTTCTCTTGGACATGTTTTTTAGTATTGTGTTGCTTGGATGAAAGACATGACCTCTTACTGCTCTGTAATAGAGTTTCTTACCTTTAGCTGAGGTTTTCTGGCTATATTTTCTGCAGCAATTTGGTGAGAATATTGCATTCCCTACAGTGTGAAGACTAGTCTCAGTTTGAGGTTGAACATCAAATTGGCTGGCAATCGACAAGCTCTGCAAGAGTGAGAGCTGTTTCATACATAGCACATTGTGAGCTAAGTAGCGTTTTATTTACTTTTTATCTATTCTGATCTTTGCAACATTTAGGCGAGCATCTAATTCAACCAGAGGAAAGGTTTAATTTAAGTGGAGCATCCAATTGTGGGTGATGAAGTGATGTGTCAGGGTATTTCCTGATAAAAAATTCCTTGGTCATGTTTGCGTGGGCCATAGAATCTTTCTTAAGTAACATGGATACTTTCATCCACCTAATGAATTGACTCTATACACCAAGCATTTTATATACTGTATCTCACTTGGCTTTTGAAAAACTCACACTTGCTTATTCTAAATAATAAAGTATATACAAGTGCATCTACACTCACCTAAAGGATTATTAGGAAAACCATACACTCTAAAAATGGCTGGGTTAAAAACAGCTGGGTAAATATTGGACAGAACACATGCTGGGTTAAATTAATAATTAATTAAAATGATTATTAATAATTAAAATGATTATTAATGAAAACATATGAACTTATCTTAAAACATCTGCAACCAGTGGCTTTGCCTTTTGCATTGTCCTTTCAAAATGACAGTTTGGGAGCGAATTTAAACGAATCAAGGCGGGAAGCACGTGAAACAACCAAGCGCTGGGTAGAATCAACCAAGCATTGCGACCCAGCAGGTTTAACCCAACGACTGGAAATTTGAAACTATCCAATGGTGTTTAAAATGTGATCAAATAAACCAACAAAAATTACCCAAGAGTCTTAACTCAGCATTTTGGGTTAAAAAACAACCCAGCATTATTTAGGGTGTACTAATACTGTGTTTGACCCCCCTTTCGCCTTCAGAACTGCCTTAATTCTACGTGGCATTGATTCAACAAGGTGCTGAAAGCATTCTTTAGAAATGTTGGCCCAAATTGATAGGATAGCATCTTGCAGTTGATGGAGATTTGTGGGAGGCACATCCAGGGCATGAAGCTCCCGTTCCACCACATCCCAAAGATGCTCTATTGGGTTGAGATCGGGTGACTGGGGGGGACATTTTTGAATAGTGAGCTCATTGTCATGTTCAAGAAATTAGTTTGAAATGATTCAAGCTTTGTGACATGGTGCATTATCCTGCTGGAAGTAGCCATCAGAGGATGGGTACATGGTGGTCATAAAGGGATAGACATGGTCAGAAACAATGCTCAGGTAAGCTGTGGCATTTAAACGATGCCCAATTGGCACTAAGGGGCCTAAATTGTGCAAAGAAAACGTCCCCCACACCATTATACCACCGCCACCAGCATGCACAGTCGCCAAATACGCCAAATTCTGACTCTACCATCTGAATGTCTCAACAGAAATTGAGACTCATCAGACCAGGGAACATTTTCCAGTCTTCAACTGTCCAATTTTGTTGAGCTTGTGCAAATTGTAGCGTCTTTTTCCTATTTGTAGTGGAGATGAGTGGTTCCTGTTGAGGTCTTCTGCTTTTGTAGCCTCAAGGTTGTACGTGTTGTGGCTTCACAAATGCTTTGCTGCATACCTCATTGTAATGAGTGGTTATTTCAGTCAAAGTTGCTCTTCTATCAGCTTGAATCAGTCAGCCCATTCTCCTCTGACCTCTAGCATCAACAAGGCATTTCCGCCCACCCCTTACGAAACAAAAATATATTGCAGTATATTGGAAAATATTATGTAATACATTAGGCAATATATTCACATATATGGGATTTAATATTTATATTTTCCAATATATTGAAATATATTGAAAGCGACAATCATTTGTATATTTTGCAATATATTACATGAATATATAATATATTGTATAATGCCATCAATATATTACTCCATGTATTTATAATATATTATAATATATTTCAAGTAATATATTGGTAAATATATTTTCCTTTCATAAGGGACAAGACTGCCACATACTGGATGTTTTTCCCTTTTCACACCATTCTTTGTAAACCGTCCCAGGCCGTCCCAGTTCCCTGACCTGAACCCTACAGAAAATGAGTGGGGGGAAAGGACGTTGCAATAATTGGGTGCCAATAATTGTGGCCAACATGTATTGGAGAAAAACATTTATTTCCTTTTTATCCCTGTTTGCAAAAAAAACCCACCTGCTGGGTTTGCTGCCAAAAAGCTCTTTTTTAGTTCATCCGACCATAGAATGAACCCTTTTGAAGTTCCAGTCGAGTATGACAGCTGAATACAGTATGATGGAGTTTTTGGTTGAGCGGGGAGGATTTTACTTGAAACCCTCCCAAACAACTTTTTGTGATGTGGGTGCTGTTTAATCATTTTGTTTAGGCTTTCTGATCCCAAGACAAATCTCTGCAATTCTCCAGCTGTGATCTTTAGAGAGTCTTTGCCCACTCAAACTCTCCTCCTCACCGTGCATTAGGACGATATAGACACACGTCCTCTTCCAGGAAGATTTGTAACATGTGTGTGTTCTCATATTTATACTCCTGTGGAAAAGGAAGTCATAGCTGGACTATTTCACGCCCCTAGTCACATCCATCAACTTTATTTATATAGCGCTTTTACAATGACGATTGTTTTTTAAAGCAGCTTCACAGTGTTAAACAGGACAATATTGCAACAAAATTAGAGAAAACAGTGATGTTATCAGCTTATATTAATTTATCATATAGCGACAATGTTGGCAGATCAGTATTATAGTTTATAGAATTAAATAGGACCTAATTAATTTTATTTGTATATTTAATTGAATAACTTAGATCATAATTTTAGTGTCCCCAACATCTATAGAATATTAATATGAATGGGAATTAACTTTAGCAATATTTTTACCAAGGGTGAAAAATATTAGTGGAGGGCAGTGTATATAATATCCAGTATTATGTATTTAGTTGTGTATTTCTGTTGTTTTTAAATGTAATCTTTAATCTTTAATAACACTGTTAAATGTAGTTTTTAGCAAATCTCAAAATGAAAATCCATTTTCATACTGTACATGCAATTGTAGCTCTTAAAATAATAGAATTTTGCTTTTAGTGTATTGTTTTAAATGATTTAGACAATGTATGTACATGTATAACAATCAATAACTAAAAGACATTAAGAAACAAAGTATGGCAACAAAAGGCAATAGGAAGCAATATAAAGGTAAATAGACACACAAAGTGTAAGTTAAGAGAAAGACAGAGTGAGAAGAACAGTCTGCAGAGGTGCATTTATCTGCACAGGTGCATTTATCTGTGTGATTTTAATGGGTGAGGCAGCCAGTGTTTCTAAATTCCCACAGAGTACAGTTTCAGGAGCTTGTGGGCCACCAAATGGGTTGCACTAATGCCGGTCCTCAGACACATAAGCACCACCATAACACATTTGTTGAGCTGGCAGCGACATATGTGCAGAGCAGATGTCTCCAACCCTGTTCCTGGAGGGATACTTTCCTGCAGACTTCAGTTCCAATTTCCCTAATTTTCAAGAACACATTGATTAGCTGCTTTAGGCGTGTTTGATGAGGGTTGGAGCTGGACTCTGCTGGACGGTAGTTCTCCAGGAGCAGGGTTGGAGACCCCCGGTGTAGAGGGAGTCAGTCGATGGTCTTGATTCCAGATATATCATGGAAAGTGGAGTCAAAGTGGAGACAAGCAGACTAGCAGATTCCAGCTCAAAAGTATCCCAAGCTTGATCTTGGGAATGCTGGTTCTGAAAGATAGACAAAACAAGCACACTTGATAACAAACAGAAATATCCACAGCAACAGCGTCACAAAAAAAACACCAAAAAAACAATAAAAACTACTCATGTCTGTTGTCGCCCCACAGGATTCGGCGTACAGTTCAACATTTTCCAATTAGTCTTCTCATTGCCCTTGTGTGGTGAATGTTAACAGCAGAACTGTTAGAACGCAGCTCCTACATAGAACTCACATAATACAGTTACCACTTTCAGGTAATTTCACAGCATTTAATTGATTGGCCATTATTATGAACATAATGGCGTCCACTGTTAATGCCACTGTTTTCCAGTCGCTTGTTAGCCTTGACGTAATTAAAATTAGGCATGGTCTCTGTTTCACATTATACAAGTGGGAAAGTGGTCAGTCAAATTAGTGCAGGCATTGCTTCTATTATGCTCTTTTTTTGTTCTTGTTTTAATTCAATCTTATTTTACATGTTCACTAACATAGGCTATATAGTATATATACCAAAATGTCCACCTCTGTGTTGTGATGTAAAGTATTATGGCAGCCACAATTACAATACCAGCAAATTATTTAATCCCTTTTCGTTATATTTTTGTGTATTTTTATTAAGTTTCAACAGACAGAGACTAACTAACTATTAAAAAAACGAACTATTTCGTATGTATTTTTACAGGGTTTAATATGCAAATGCTGGTAAACATTAAGAGTACAGTGAACACTTATCAAAAAGGGGCCAAGTCTTCAACATCAAGCTGAACTTTGGGTACCTTTAATAATATTTCTGTTTAATCAGCAGTGCAGCTCCACAGAATCCAGCGGTCTTTGATAAAGACATTCTGTGCCTTTTGAAGCTTCCTTCAATCACGCGTTAATTGCTCATACTGGCAGGCTAACTGTTGCTAGGTGATGCTATGGACCGGCATGGGTTCTCATTCATGAGAGGTCTTTATGAAGAAGTGAAAGCCATGTAGCCTCTGATCTTTAGAATGTATTATGGCGAAGCATCTCTACATTTACAAAATACAGCCAAATATCTGTCTACAACAGAAAATGATAAAAGGTTAATAAGAAAAACATAACATATAGCTGATAAAAAAGGGCAGGAAAAGAGAGAGAAAAAAACAGACTAAACTGCCTGCCACTGTTGTAGTCGAACCCAGCTAAATCGAGTCTGAGTCAAGACAGAGACCAGAAAAGCATTCAAATCCAGTCTCATCTGGTCTTGAATACAACAACACTTTTGTCTGTCCAGAGACATCAAAAAATTCTCTAATATAAGATTCTGATAAAATGCTTCTGCTGCTGTGGTGATGATAATGTTGATAAAGATGGTGATGGTGATGATGATGATGATGATGATGATGATGATGATGATGATGGTGACGGCATTTATGATGTTAAGTGACGATGATGATGATGATGATCATGATGTGTGATGATCATGATTATATATATACTAACTGATGTTGTTGATGATGATGATGATGATGATGATGATGATGATGACAACAACGACTACGACGACGATGGTGATGATGATGATGATGATGATGATGATGATGATGATGATGATGATGATGATGATTATGATGATGATGATGACAATAAGGTTAGGTATCATTTGAATTTTAGTCATTTCAATTCTGCATGTTGATTCCAAATATATTCATGTTCCAGATATATGTTCTAATTGATAGATACAAAGTTATGACACAGACAGCAGCAGGTTTATTAGGCTGCTGTCACTTTAAGAGCTAATGCACGGATCTGATATAGAGGGTATGCAACGACGTCACTTTCCTGGACTAATGTATTGAAGCATTTATGTGGGCGCTAGTCAAGAACGGAAAACAAAAGTTTTATTCAAATCGAGATGTGATGATGACGGTTATTGACAGTTACAGTTATGACGATGACAGATGATAATGATGATATTGACTGATGATGAAGAAGATGATGACAATAATGGTGGTCTTGATGATGATGTTGACTAATGATGACGATTGCGATTATGATGGGGACTGACAATGACAGTGAAGATCATGATAATGACAGACGATTATGGTGGTGAATCATCATGTGTCTTGTTTCCGACATCCTACACATGGTGATTTTTCCCTCACTCTCACTTTTCCCTCTTTCATCATTTTCACCACTGACTATTTGTTTTACAGATTAAATAGTTTCCACAGGAAGTGTTCTCATTTTGTAAATTTCCCATTAGTGGAAAATAGGGTAGTTTCAATGTCAATATTTTTCCCAGATGGTAGGCATATTCATGCATCAATATTTCATTCACGTAAGCAGTTGCCTAACCATACCGAATACATTAGCAACATAAACAATGGATCTTACCTTAAGCATTATTATAGTTCAGACACCGATTGTTGTCGAAGTTTAAATGAAATTGTTTGCCGCAATTAGCTAACAGACTGTTGGATGAGTCAGGCAGGTTGGGTGGGAAAGCAACAGCTTGCGGAGAAAGTCATTTTAACAGCCTTGCAGTAAATTTAGATGTTCACAAAAGAAATACAGGGAGCAAATACCTCCCCAGCATCAGTAACAATTCAGAATGAAACAAAACCAAAGAGAGGTTTGAAGTGTCAATGGGGAGACAAGCAATAAACTCAAACAAAGACAAAGGCTCAACCTCGCAAAGCTGCAATCTCATTACCATTTTTTCCAGTTTAGATGCAATAAAAATCATAAAACAACAACTCTATCCGGGCATCTCAGATTTTCTGACACCACAGGGAAGTGTAAATAGAGATGAGAGTGTGAAACTGATGGCTATACTGAAATATGTAGTTTTGTGTGAAGTTTTAGATGAAGCACGCAGCATAGAATTTGTAATAATTACAAGTGCAAATCCCTGACTACCACAGCCTACATAAACACAAACAGATAAACAGAAAAATGCTAGCTTTCAAGGTAATAATGCCACTGTTATCAATTATTAATTAGAAATCATAGATGGTTGCTCAGAAGGGTGTTCTCTTTTGCCTCAGGAATTCCCTTGTTCCATATTCATTATGTTGTTTCAATGCCTAAATGATGGCAGTGCTTTTCACTCTGAGCGAATAACTTCACCGGGCCTCTCTAATGCATCATTTAAACTGTGGAAAGATGGATGCAAACAGTATTCCTCTTAAAGAATCAATCTGTCAATACAGAGAAGGGGGAAAGGTATAATTCTCAGTCTCTGCCTAAAATATACTCTGCTTTTATTCACACTGTTCCTTGAGCTATTGGGTAAATTGCAGGGACGGGCACAGGATTTTTGAGGGGCAGTTGCTCTGACCTTTAAGGCCATGCCCCTTGCGTATATACCAATAAAAGAACTCAAACCAGTCAGTATTAATAGTCTAATAAAAAAGACAATATTATTTTAACTGCCATATAAATCAACAGTTTCACAGGTAATAATAATGTACAAGTTGCATGTTTATATGCTCCGTGTCCATGTAGAAAAAGTGAATTTATGAAGATTTTAATTCATTTCATAAAACTTGATGATGATGATTGTCTATTACCTTTCCGACAACGTTAAGTCATCTCACCCGACAACTGCGACAATCTCCTTCTAGTGGCGCTCATGTAGGCTCAGCTCAGGTGCCAGTCGCGTGCAGCGCTGCAGCCACGTAAACAGAGTCGGTCCTTCCCCTGACTTTCGCTTTCGGATGGGTGCCCGAATATGGAAGTGAATGAGGCTTTGCGAAAATTTTAATTTTAATTTATTTATATATTTTTTTGTATCTAGGCCTACGTGAAATTCTGCATCCATTGTACGATTTTTTTATTATTATTTTTCCACCTCGGAATGGCAACGTAAGTCGAGAAGGGCATAAGTTGCCCGGTCAACCTGAGCAACCCACCCTCTTTGTAACCAAGTGAAAGTAAAAAAACAAGCTCTATGAAGTTATGGTCCCAAGAAAATGAAAGGGATTTGTTGTTTTGTTTTGTTTATTGTCTTGTTATTTTTTTATCATCTGTCAAGCAAAAAACACAAGTCTGAATATTTAAAAATAGCAATCACAACTTAAAGCTGCACTATGTAATTTTTCCATCCGTTAGAGGGCGCCTATTCAAAACGAAGGTGTAGTTTGATGATGCCAAGTTTGAGCTCAGAATCTTGGGACATGGGGATTTAACCTCACAGCCGGCGGAAAAGAATCAGGATAGGACTCTGGAAGAAATCATGTTAATGAATGCAGCTAATAACATTACTGTAGCGTACCAAATGTTGAGCAATTTTAATTTTAATTTATGTACAAAATAGTTTTTTTTTAAATACTGGCTTTTGGGTTTTCTACAGAAGAAAGTTCATGCAGGTTTGGAACGACATGAACATTTCTTTTTGGGTCAACTTTTCAAATTTGGGAACTATCTATGACCCAGCATATCTTTAGGATGTATTTCATGTATTTCTACTGCATTTCAAGTCATGCAACTTGCAGTCTACCATATTCAATGGAAAGAGCAGGATATGATCTACACAGAAGCAGGACGGTTCGATTCTCACGAACCACTGAGTCTAGACCGGTTTCTTAAATGTCATCCCTCTGGAGCACAACTTCCCTTCATTCGATTCCAGATGAAGATGTGGCCACAGTCATTAAGGCTAATTGTGTCTTTCTGTGATAATGGCTCTATGAGGAGTCTTAATAAGTTGGTCTTATTTTTGCCTGCCATTTATAACGGAGCAACGGAGGGACAAAACAATCAGCTAAATTAGAATGCATAGACAAACTGGAGCCTGAGAGAAGGAAGAGAGAGAGAGAGAGAGAGAGAGAGAGAGAGAGAGAGAGAGAGAGAGAGAGAGAGAGAGAGAGAGAGAGAGAGAGAATGTTTGCTAACTCAGAATGCGGAAGAGTCTTGTTGTAACAGTTGCTCAGAACAGATGGAGCTTTAGTGTCTCAAAACAACGTCTGTCTCTTTCTTCATAAACGTTCGGATAGCTTGCAAAGTGTTTGAGTCGTCCGTTTAATGGATCTTGCTTGATTCTTAAAAGAATCTCGCTCTTTTTGTCTTTTTACAATCCTTATCTGTCTCCTTTCCTGTTTGCAGAGTGGGATTATAATATGAGCTCTGATTTGATGGATCAATTAAGAACTGCACATGCACAGAGGATCATTTATATTAATTTAGCAAGAAGCAAAGTTATCTCCCAGTGTAATAGAAAAGAAAACACATTTTCAAAGAACACATTATCAAGCATCACCACCTTTGCACAGTTGCTTCATATATGATATAAAATAATATTATGTCAAAATATTCATTCATTTTTTAATTACAGTTAACTATATTTAATAACATGTTTAGTAGATGACGTTTAGTTATGTTTATTTAATAGAATAAAAATATTTATTATATTTTCTCACTTCAGTCGCCCATCTTTTGTTCACTGAGCTTGTTGGAATGCATTCTGGGATATAATTGTCCATTCACATATGTGCTTCATAAGAATCAGTCAAATGATCTATGAGGAAGCAGCACAATAAAGGCCCACTGAAGTGCCTTGAAACGTGCAGCACTATTCAATGCGTTAATGTAATTTCTAAACAGGAAGACAGGTTGGGACATATCGATCAGTTCCTAACTTTTTTTTAAATAGCCAGTAGTGTCGTGTGCGCTAGGAGAAAGATCCAATTGCGAATAAGATAAAAGTGTATCTATCAATCTATCACAGCCTTAACCTTGTCGGGATCCATGCACATTCCCTCGGACGAGACGATGTGTCCTAGGAACAGAACAGACTGTGCATGGAAAGCGCATTTCTCCGCCTTGACAAAAAGCCCATTCGCTAGCACCTCTGGAGCACTAGTCGAATGTGCTGGACATGTTCCTGGAGAGATGAAGAAAATATCAAAATGTCATCCAGGTAGACATAAATGAACTGATCTACCATGTCTCCCAGCATTTCAATGACTAGTGCTTGGAAGACTGCTGGGAAGTTGGACAGCCCGAAGGGCATGACCAAATATTCAAAGTGCCCCCTGGGGGTATTAAAAGCAGTCTTCCACTCATCCCCCTCTCTTATGCGGACCAAATGATAAGCATTACGTAAATCCAGTTTTGTGAATATGGATGCTCCCTGCAACCTCTCAAAGGCTGAAGACATCAACGGCAAAGGATAAGGATAGGTACTCCATGGCCTCCCTTTCTGGAATAGAAAGTGAGTATAACTTGCCCTTAGGCGGATACGTACCTGGCATAAGATCTATAGCACACTCATAGGGACGATGAGGAGGAAGAGAAGCAGCCCTGGATTAACTGAACACTTCCTTCAGGTCGAGGTACTCCTTGGGCACGTTTGACAAATTCACCGCCTCCTCCTGTAACACAGAACTAGACACAGACGTACGAGCAAACACAAGACAAGAGGCATAGCACTGATTACTCCGAGCAGAAACCGAACTGCGTCCCCAGTCAACCGTGGGATTTTGCTTGACCAACCAGGGATGACCGAGGACGACGGGCATAAGAGGTGTGTCAGTGATGAGGAGGGTGATGGTTTCTGTGTGACTGCCCGTGATGGTGAGTGTGACAGAGTCCTTGGTGTGTGTGATCATAGGAAGGGTTTGTCCGTTGAGTGCATGCACAGCGATGGGGGTACTGAGGGGGTGCACGGGAATCTGGAGCTGGGTGGCCAGTGAACAGTCCATAAAATTACCCTCCGCTACTGAGTCAGTAAAGACTTGGCACTTGTGTGACCGGTCTGCCCATTGCACTCCTTCCGGCAAGAGAGTTGCGGACGAGGATTTCCTCAATGACACTCCACCCGACAGTAGCCTCCTCCCTACTGCCAGGTTAGATCTCTTTAACTGGCAGTTATTGAGGAAATGCCCCGCCGCACCACAGTACATACACCGTTCTTCGGCTCTACGACATTCTCTCTCCTGCCGGGAAAGCCGAGCCTGCATGGGCTCGGGATGGCTGGATGGGATGACTGTGTCCTTCTCCGGGTACTCGAAGGGCTCGAGAGATTCTCTGACGAGGGTACGCCGGTCCCGCATCTCCAGTCTGGAATCCACCCGAAGGGTCAGGTCCATCAGATCATTGAGATTCTTGGGAAGTTCCAAGGCGTAGATCTCCTTATGGACATGGTCGGCCAGCCCATGCAGGAATCGGTCCCACTGCGCCTCCTCGTTCCATTTGCTCTCAGCGGCCAATGTCCGGAACTGAATGATGTACTCAGATACTGAATGCTTGCCTTGACGTAAATCCAAGAGTTTGCGGGCCGCCTCTCGACCAGTGGCAGCCCGGTCGAACACCAGTCTGAGTTCCGCTGAGAGCGCCTGGAACGAAGAGCAGCGACGATGATTATTCTCCCACACCGCCACACCCCAGACCGCCGCACGGCCTGACAACAGATGATGACCAGCGCCACCTTCGCCTTCTCCGTGGCGAACGTAAGAGGCGGTAATGAGAAGAAGAGAGCGCAACGAGTCAAAAAAGGTCTGCATAACTTGGGCTCACCCACGTACCTCTCTGGTGTTGGGATGCGTGGCTCGTGCAGGTTGATGACGGCGACTGGATTGTGGGGAATGGAGTCGTGAGCTCGGACACCTGCTTAACGAGTGCCTGCACGGGCCGTGCATTGGCGGTGACATGCTCCTCCTGCCTCTCCATACGTTGACTGTTGGCAGTCAGATATCCTTGTTGTTCTATCGTCTTCGCTGGATCCATGATTGGTAAGATCGTTCTGTCGTGTGCGCTAGGAGAAAGAACAGAGGATCCAATTGCGAATAAGATAAAAGTTTATTCTCTCAAGACATGAGGTAATTGATCAGAAAGTCACAAGGCTGATAACAACAGGGTTGCCAACTCTCACGCTTCTGGCGTGATACTCACGCTTTCAGGCTCTGTCTCACGCTCTCACTCCGCCCAACTCAATCTCACGCCAAATTGCCAAACCTGCTTTTGATATTAAACAAAGCTATAAGCTTTATTTTTTTAAATGTGTTTTAATGAAATTCAAACAATAAATAGCGTTTTGGCGCTAATGTGGCATAATGTTAAAGCCAGAGGCGTTGAAAAGCGGAGTTGCATGCTCTCGTCTCCCTGTGGCGCGCGCTGGTCACGTGGCCCATGAGCGCTCAATACTTCTAGCGCTGTGCCAATGAATTTAAATGGCTTAAGCAGATACACAACAGTTTCACCATATAGATGTTTGCTGCAAGTTTTGGTAAACAGCACAGCATAGTGTTAGTGTGTATTGATTATTAAGTCAGCCATATTTACAGGATCGTTTTATTATTGAGAGTGATAGAGATGCAACATTGCTAACATTAATGCTATTCTTGTATTTAGCCCTCAGGTATTCCTTACTAATTGGTCACACTCATACTCATTAAATTATATTTATTGAATATTTTGAGGAGATCTTTTGGTACTAAATACTATTTGTGCAACAATTAGGCTATTGTCAATAAATGACCACTTAAAAAAATTTCTTTTAATATTTGTATATATTTCTTCTAATATTTATATTACAATATGTTTAGTAATTAATGTTAAAATAGAGAATTCCAATTCAAAGAGGAAACATACAGTCATTTTGTGGCAAAAAAAAAAAAAAAGTTTATTTGTAATGCCATTAACCAGTAGGTGCCTTATGGCTCTTTAATAAATATCCATGTATCTAATCTGGTTGCTCAAAAAAGTATTGCAGTCTTTGCATTCTAATAAATATTTAGATATGATGATCAAACACTAGATTTCTTTAAATGTGAAATTTCAAAACTTGAATTACTTGCATCCTAATATTTTTAATGAATAATGATACTTATATAATCACTCACAAGTGAATATTAAGGAATGGCACATGTAATTTGACCCAAGAAATGTTTAAACTAGTGCTAAAACAAACATATTTTTTCTTATTATGTATAGTATATATACTATACAGAATCAAGATCAAAAGCATTACGCAACGGGGCGGAGCAGACTGAGTGCGTACTAATGCATGGGTTTGCATGACACTAATGTGGAACCAGACTTCATTCACCACAATGGAAAGCATAGTTAAAGTAACCCGTTCTCACCCCCTCATTCTCAATTTAATCAGCCATCATAATTTTATATACATGTATTTTTTATTTACGATATTTAGACACGTGTAACCCAACCCCATCCCTAAACCTTCCTATTTGTGTATTATATGATATAAAATACAGGATATTACAGGCAGATATGACTGCATGCGCAATTTATTCATAAAGTAAAAATATTCCAAGTGTCCCGAGACCAAACGATTGATTTGTGTGAAGAAAATCCCCAAAAACGTCTTGTGACCGATTGTGTCAGGCTAAAGAGTTGTGTGTATCTTTTGTATACTTTTATACTGTTTTTGCACTAAATACCTGTGGCTATACTTTTGATTTGCCTGTTACGTGTTTTATATTGTTGAGAAGTGGGTAGGTTTAGGGTAGGAGTTGGGTTAGTTGCTCCAAAATATAAAAGTAGCCTATAAATATTCATAAAATCATGTCTACAAATGCAAAGAATTAAATGCGAAAGAATTAGGCCGACTACACACTGGCTACGTGGTGTGGGCATTTCAGCTGCGTATCCTTTTTTATTTGCTCTCATGTTAACAGGTTAGAGCTTGCACACTGCCCGCATGAGATGTGCATTTCAGGCGTGGCTCGAACCGCCAAAAACATATGCATGCTAGAAATAGAACCGATGCCTATTTTTCACGTAACACGCAAGTGTGTTGAAAGCATTTCCAGGCAAATGGAATATGAAAAGATGCGTCATTTTGTCACAAATACATAATTAATTAATTAATATTAATTATTAATTAATTAATATAGAATTTATTAATTTCATCATCATCATAATTAATAAATAACATTTTGGTGTTTGAAAATCTCTAGGTTGACATAAATGCAGATATAGGCCTAATTTTAGGCTAATTAAAAAATATATATATTTTGAAATATTGCACCTTTAATTTAAAACATATCTAATTTGTGAACAAGTGAATGATTTAAGCTGCAGCATCAGCATCTATTTAGAATGAGGGGACGGGACATTTTAGTTTCAAGACAGCAGAAGGTAGGAAATCATTCGAATTGAGCAACTCATCAAATACGGATGACTTAGTAAAACTTTTACAAATTCAATCAGCTCATACAAATTAGTACGAATTAGCCACCTCGTAAAATACATAGTGAGATCAGTTTTTGCTAACATATTAATTCTAAAAAGTTAAATTTTCGACTTTAAGATGCCTTTCTTTTAGAACAGACTTCGTGTCTTAGCACACCTATGATGCCTTAAACTCAGCTCCCTAGGTTTTGGAACAGATTATGTGTACGCGTTTGCCTGTACAGAGATAAATCTACATATTAAAAGCACCGGTTTATGAGCACAAAAAGCCAACAGTCAAGAAACACAATAGTTATGAACATGGAGTCACTGTCATTTTCAGCAACAGAGCGCAGTTTGTGGAAATGGATGTATTACACTCTCCTGTAATCGTGAAAAAGCATATTGTATTTTCCAGCTTGTCTATGGAGCGGTAACATAACTGGCAGTCAGGCATAATGAATATAAAAAGGACCCTGTTGTGCATCTGTCAGACATATGAATATGAACGCCAGTTTTCCACTTGCATGGGCTCTTATGTGTCTCTTTTTCTCTTTGTCCCTCTATCCAACTGAAATCCTTAAGGTGACCTCAGACGCAGAAATCTACTCATGTTACATATGACAACTGAGGTGGGGGGAAAGGACAGAATAGCATATTACCATACAACTCATTCTATTTCAACAGTACAGCGTGCACATTTTCTCTGCATGAAATACCAAAATGATCTACTTATAATTTACCAAAATATGCAGTAAATAGGGTTATTATTTAAAACTATGTAAAACATTTTTGTTCAATGAAATAAAGCTGAAATAAACAATAAATACAGGGGCCATTTCTCAACTGAATTCTTGTCCGTAATTAGTAACCTACAATCAGGGAGGAATTAGTAACTAAGAAGATGGGAACTAAACTGAAGGAAATTGTCACATGTATGTCTGTTGCCACCTTCATTCCTCGTTAGTTTAGTTCAGTCCTGCTGTGTTTAATTAATTAGCATCTGTGTCACCTGTCCCCCTCGTTATGTCCATCATCTGTGTGTGTATTAAGCCCTCTGTTTCACTCTGTCTTTGTGCGTCGATGTCTCCATCCACGTCTCCATCCACGCCCCCTTATACATCTATGTATACCAGTGTGTGAGTATTCTATGAAAGAGTTGTATAACTAACCTCTTAATTAAAGTCCTGTTCCAAGTTCTTCTTCATCTTCGTGAGTTGTTCTCAACACTGGTGTGTGACAGATCGACGGACAAAGACAGAAAAGTAAAGCTACGTTGAGTGTTTGTAGGAGTTTATTTTCCCCCTTTTTCATGTTCAGTGTTTTTTTTTCTGTTTTTACCCCTGCATGCATCATGGACCTTCCAGCAGTCAGGCTCATGTGCCTTGAGCGGGGAGAAGGCTCCCTCGAGAGACATTTGGAACTGTATATGGATCTCGCGCATCAGACCACCTTCCCGGACTACTGCCTGTGCTGGTCCCTGTATGTGGGTCTCAACGCCGCCACACGAGCACAGTTGTCAAGGGAGGGTCCTCGAGGGAGCTTTTTAACGTATTTGGAGTGGGTGCTGGCATCCTGCAACTCATTGGTCACCATCGTGGATGCTGCCAGCCCCACTCCTGATCCAGGACCCAGCCCAGTACCACCTCTCTGCGAGGAATGGCAGGATGTGCCCACCGCAGACAGAGAGAAGACCTCAGCAGCGACGTCTGAGCCCGCACTGGAAGGAGCGAGGGAGCCGGATATCTCACCCAAGCCTGAGGGGAACCCGTTTGACCAGGTGTTCAAGCCGACTGACCCTGCCATCGCCGAGGGAGTCCTCGTGGAGTTCGAGGGAATGGAGACGAGCCCCGCCCACCCTCCCGCCACTGACAGTGAGTACTGCCGGAACATCATGGACAGTTTGTGTATGTGTGGAGAGACCAATTTCCTGTGCCCCCTCATCTCATCTGAATCTTCTTTTTTCAGTCTTGTTTACCCCACCCATCCTCCCTCTCCCACCACCTCTCCAAACTGCCATCAACAACCAAAGTCCTGTCACCAGTCTCTGTGTTCTTCAGTCTCCTCTTCAGCCCTCAGCCACTCCTACAATCCAGTCATCGCTTCCTCCCATCAGTCCCTCAGCTTCACCTCAGCCTCCTTTCAGTGGCGTGGCTACCCCTCGGATCCTTTGGGAGTCACCGATCACTGGATGTCTGAAGCCGTGGCTCTGCCTCCAGCCTCCGAGTGCTCCGCTCCACCTCGACCTGTCATCCTGGCTCCTGCGCCTTCACTCCTTCCTCTCTCAGCTCCAGCAAGGACCATTGGCCATTCGGCATCGCAGGGCTCCCTCGGTACGTTGGCTCCACCTGTGTCAGACATCGCCATGCCTCTGCTGCGGACTTGCGAGCCGTTCGCTGCTCTCTGGCCCTCCACCCCTTCAGCCTTGGCAAGCTCTCCCTTCCTTCAGGCTTTGCCTCCGCCCTTGATCGCTCCCGCTCCACCTCTGTCCTCCGGATCCCTGCTTCCACCTCAGGGGGTCGTCGTGGAGGCTCCATCGCGGCTGCCGAGGTCTTCGGTCTCGCTCCACCCAATCGGTCCTCAGTCTACGCGGTGGGCGTCACCATCACCATTGCCTCCAATCGTCCCCAAGGTGACGTCGTACATCACTCCACCTTGGCTCCTCTTGGTTCTGATACCTGCGATGGGCAACGATGATGAGAAAAAACAGGTATGCTTGAGCATTCTGTCCTTTTTTAGGGTTGCAACTTTTGACATCATGTCCGGTTTTTGGTTAGTTTGCATGTCTTTGGTGTGTGTTGCATTCATATTTTATTCAAATTTTTTCACCTTTGCAGCGATCTTGGTCCGCTTGTTTTGTGCACACCAGGGTTTGGATGGTACAGTTCATTTTTATTTAAAAAAATAAGTTACTTTGGGTGCCTTAATTTTGAGTTCATTGAAATAAAAAATTTAGTTAATAAAATGAATTTACGAGAATTGACAACCTTTACTCAAATATTATTAAAAGATTTTATAAGCATATTGGGTAATTGTGTGTGTTTAATTTGTGATGACGCAGTGAAACATGCCAAATAGCTATTTTCATGATTTATCAAAACATTTTATGTGGCTCAGATACAATAATAGTTTGAGTTTCTATCTATTAAATCAATTCCCTTCATTGTAACAAAAAAAATAATTTCAATAAACTCAACATTTTAAGGCAACTAGGTTACTTTCTTTTTTTAAGTTTAAGTAAACCAACCATATTTTTTACAGTGCATTAACAAAGCAATCGCACCTGGCTTTCCTTTTAATCAAACCAAACATGCCATGTGTGAATGCACCCTAAATATAACATTACTCCCCCATCACTCCAAGCTTGTCCTCGCGCCTTAACCAACTGTCACATCATAGAGGGAGATGGTTTTGGAGGTGGACAAGGAGCTGGCGAAGGGCAGGGAATTGGATGAACTTGCTAAGGGGAACCACATGGTGGAGATGAAGGAATGAGGAGCTAATGTCGAGCCGTGATAGGTTTCCTGGGCAGAGCCTGGGGGCAGACAGATGGATGCAGAGATAGAGACCTTGCATTGAGACCCCAGTGAAGCTTTGAGTACAACAGCGCAGAGCAATATCAAAGGCCCAGAATTCCAAGATGATGCCGCTGGCTTGAGGGACCAAGGTGAGGATGAGGTCCTGACAGAAGGGGGCGACACCGGAGAGAGTGAGGACCAAGAGGTGAAGGATAGAAATGCAGACTGAAGCCCGAAAGTCCACAGCAAAACCAGAACAGTGAGAGCCCAAGGTGAAACCGGAAGGAATGAGTGAGCAGCGAGTTGATCTCTCTCGGCCAATGTAGCAAGAATGTTCTCAACATTGATAATAACCAGCAGTAAATCAGTATTTTAGAATGTTTTCTGAAGGATCATGTGACACTGGAGACTGAAGAGCCATCACAGGAATAAATAAAAATGTTAAATGTATTAAAATAATTTTAAAATGTAATAATATTTCACAATATTACTGGTTTTGTTGGATAGGGGTGGAGCTAAATCGTATCTGTTCTCTCATAAGCAAAGACCTGAAACTCTGTGAGGTCTAGAACATTTGCACACAACCAATGATAATATGTGCCAATTACAGAGAAGACAAGGTGAGATAAAGAGCACTGAGCAGCATTCATGGCACTCACAGAATGAGGAGAGCATAAAAGAGAACAAAATAAAGCTGAAAGCTCAGTGGAACTAAAGAGAAACATTGACAGGGACAGAGATATTTTAAACAGTGAACCCGTTCAAGTTAACCTTTCGGGAAAAACTAAAGCGGAACTGATAAGAATATTTCAGCTGTTCCGCAAGGTGGGGGGGGGCACTTCTTGACGTTTGTCAAAATGTTGGTTTTCAGTGACGTTGAGGATTTGTTTCTCGAGCTAGTCAGGTCCACACATTTTTTAGAACAAACCAGACTGTTGTGTTGATTAAAGACTTTTCACCTCTAAATTAAATTTCACATCTTAAAAGATCTGAATAAAAAGTCCATAACGGCTGACTCGGCTTTCAGTCCCACGTTTTATGGCATTTGGGTTTTGTGCATATCAGCGTGACAGCCAGGGAACAAGGTGTACTAGGTACAATGTTGCCATATACTTTTTTTATTAACCTTTTCACACAGAAGTTCACAATATTCTGACTGATTCCCTCAGGGTGATTTTTTTTTTTTTTTTTTTTAAGTGTGTGGCATTCAAAGATGTATCAGAATCTGAATTCCATTGTGGCACAACAAGCTTGTCACAACACTCGCAGCTGCTGCAAGAGACTGGAGAGCAAAAGGTCTACATATTTAGTTCACTTGACAACGAAGGAAAAAGACTATGAAGACATAACTGATCATTTTTATATAAGCTTTTTTTTAAACGGGTGCACAACAAAACTTGCATTAGTCATTTCTATGGGAATAATATTCTCCTAAAATGCAAAGGCATCTATGTAAAATATTTTTTTCAGTTAAAAACTAGCACTATCAATAAAATAAATTAAAGGTGGGGTAAGTGTTTATTCAAAAACATTTTAGAAAAAGGACTCCGCCGAGTGGAATAACAAACTTGTAGCCAATCAGCAGGTAAGGGGCGTGCCTATGGTGAGAAGAGAGGCTCATTATTCAAAACACACGAGTCACACAGGACAGACATTAGTCAAGAAAGAACTAATATATGAGGCTTTTGCTTGAATACGCTCGAGTGTGATGTTCGCTTGTTTGTCCATTTGCGATCGTATTGTCGCTCACTTCAGCGATGATAAGGACCCGTTCATTTCCACAGCGTATGGAGCCTCTTAATCCCCTCAGTGTTTCAAAGTTTTAAGCATCAGCTCACAAAATGTGTCCGACAGGTAAGATACTATATTCCTAATATGTTTTTTTCCTCTTTTCATCTATATAACCCATCCGGTCATAATTGTAATATGTTATAAGCTGGATTATCGAGCCCGGGACGTTGGGCTTTGCAAGTCCTGGCCTATAAATGTCTGAGTCTGATCGAACGACACCTCAAATAAAGGATTCTCCAGCCTGTGACAGCGTGCTACGATATGTTCAGTTAGACATGTACACATTAATCAATAGATATCAAAAGATCTGTGAAAATGCCAGCACATGCAGTAGTCCGGGAAGGTGGTCTGATGGGCGAGATCCATATACAGTTCCAAATGTCTCTCGAGGGAGCCTTCTCCCTGCTCAAGGAACATAAGCCTGACTGCTGGAAGGTCCATGATGCACACAGGGGTAAAAAACATTTTTTACTCACATTAGTGTGTTGTTTCATTCATTCATGTAATCTCATCTTGTCTGCAAATTCAGTCTCTTGTTTACAAACGAATGAAGGAACAAACGCTCAATGTCTTCCCCACGTGAGCTCGATCATCATTAAAAATAAAGTTCGTCAATGCATCCATAATATAGGAATCTATGCAAATATTTTTTCGTCCTTTTTTTTGTTGCAAATCCTCTAACTCCCCCCTATGGCTTTGCCGTTTGATACTTATATGTGTGCTCTGTTTGTTTACATTGCGATGAGAATGTAACTCTGAGTCTGTCAGGCAAATATATTTATATGAAACTTCTGGAAAGGTAATTTTTTCACAGATCTCCTCAGGTATCAAGTGAAAGGCTCAAGATTGCAAGAGGAAACAGATCACTGGAGGCAGGAGACGCCTCAGTCCTTTTCTTAGCGCAATATCAAATAAAAAACTTCTTCATGAAAACTCAGGAAAGACAGATGACCCTGTTATACATAGCAGGTTTTCCTATTATAATTCAAAGTGCATTAAATGAGTCAAGGGCCTGTGAATTCTTCTCAGTGTGCACATCAGTTCACAATATCCTGCTAACAGAGCCAATGCGAAAGGAAGTGAAAGGTTGGAGATGCCGCATTGATTCTGTCTGAGTAATTTACCTAAAGACAACAAAGATGGTACAGACAAAACCCAAGCCAGGATGTGATGGGGCAATTCAGGGAGGGCGGATAGTGGAGGAGATGCTGTTAGATAGAAAAGAAAAAGGATGGGAAGAAATGTGGTCAATGGTAATGACAAAAGAAGGAAGAGACAGGCAACAAATAATGTAATAGAAAACAAACAGGGAGATCTTGTTTTTGTTTGCTATGGATTTCTTTTTCATCAACCGTCCAAACATGAACAAACAATCGTCCTTCATGGACTAGACTGATGAATTTGTGATTACTGATTTATTAGTTGCCTAAATGTTTATATATACAGTGGCAAGAAAGTTTATTAAGCCCTTGCAGAATCTGTGAAAATGTGAATAATTTTAACAAAATAAGAGAGATCATACAAAATGCATGCTATATTTTATTTAGTACTCTCCTGAATAAGATATTTTACATAAAAGATTGTTATAGTTGACAAGACAAAAAAATACCTGAATTAATAAAAATGACCTTTTCAAAAGTTTATGAACGTTGAATTCTTAATACTTTGTGTTGTTCACTGAATGATTCACGGCTGTTTTTTGTTTTGTTTTGTGATGGTTGTTCTTGAGTCTCTTGTCTGTTCTGAGCAGTTAAAATGCCCGATGTTCTTCAGAAAAATCTTCCAGGTCCTGCAGATGTTTTCTTTTGCTTATTTGAACCCTTTCCAATCGTGACTGTATGATTTTGAGATCCATCTTTTAACTCTGAGGACGACTGAGGAACTCAATTACAACTAATAAAAAAAGTCCAAACATTAACTAAATAAAACAATAATGCGGCAGAAGGAAACACGATGCATTGAGAGCTGGGGGGGTGAAAACTTTTGAACAGGATGAATATGTTCACATTTTTCTTATTTTGTTTAAATATAATTTTTATTTTTTCATTTAATACTGCTTTTCGGAAATAGCAGAAGATAATTACATGTTTCCCGGAAGACAAATTAGGTACAATTTACCTTTATCTTCAAATTCCAAAAGTTTTCGGTTCTTAATGAATCGCGTTTTCTTCAGAACATCAGTGAATGTTTGAACCTTCAGTCACATCTGAACAGGGTACAAATGTGCAAAAGATGCTGGAAAACTGAAGAATCTGCGGGACCTAGAGGGTTTTTCTGAAGAACATTCAGCAGTTTAACTGCTCAGGACAAACAAGGGAGTCATGAACAACCTTCACAAAACAAAAAGTCATGGATTTTCCAGCACTGTGAATTTTTTTAAAAAAATGTCTCCAATTGAACATTTTCTAGTGACTGATCACATCTAAATTTTCCAGTTGGCCACATTGAATTTCTGTGAATTTATGCAATTTAATTGACAGAAATTCAATTTGGCCAACTGAAAAGTTTAGATGTGATCAGTCACTAGAAAATGTTCAATTGGGGCCTGATTTCTTTTTTTAAATGAGGTGACACATTATTAAGAATCAAGGGTTCATAAACTTTTGAACGGGGTAATTTTAATAAATTCATACATTTTTTTGTCTTGTGGACTATTATGTAAAAATCTTTTATGTGAAATATCTGTAATATAACAGATTCTGCAAGCGGTTCACACTTTTTCTTGCCACTTTATTCATATATTCTTTCCCTATGTTTCAGATACTCAACTGCCCTATAACAATTGCCCTAACGAGAATACAATCATCTCACAATTGGACTCTGCATGTGAATCATTAAAATAACTACTTCATTGTCTAAAAAATCCCATAAGAATACTGTATATGTATCTACCTATATCAGCAGACCATGCTGAGAGGCATAGAAACTCTTGCCGTTAATTAGCGCCTATTCAAATCATGATTAAATCATGAAAAGAACAACATGCCATCGATTCAAACATTAAAAGAGACACTTTGCAATTTTCCAATTAGGACTTTTATTGTTGCAGGGACAAATGTATTTAAATGTGAAAAGTGCCATTTTTGATCCAGCAAACAGAAGTAACAGAATTGTTTCCAAACAGGTTTCCCAATTAATTCTGCTCTGCCCCACCCCTGTTTGCCACAGAAAACAAGTATTAATACATATTTATTTTATTAAACTTTTTAGGTGATGGATGAAATAGTTACTTTAATTATTATTAATTAATCATTAATCAAACATTAACCATCTTAGGGTTATTTTATTAATCACAATTCATTCTGGGAATGCATTCTATGTGCAATTCCCGTGAAGCGATTTGACCAAAATAATGTGTAAGCCTAAGTGTACAAACATCAAGTTTATTTATTTAAATAAACTAGTTTTTCTCTGCCTAAAACTAGTAGGAGAAAACAATTCACTGTTAATAAATGCATGTACAGGTTACAAAAATAAATTGATTCAAGAAAAATTGTATCACCATTATGAGATGGAAATGTTTGCCTTTAATCAAGCATACTATTTGCTAATTGAAATACCACACAAAATGCATCAAATGTATTTTAACACAAATGGTGGCCGAATTGCATATACTGTAAATCCAGACTGCAATTAAAGTATTACATTTGGAGGCCGGAATGCTTCCAGGTCTTTAATGCTGAAAAGGCATTGCTAATTTATGTAGAATAATGAAACAGGCATTCGGCCTTCCATTAGGAGACTGTCTGATGATGCATAATGAAGTATTTTGCATGCCGGTGCCAAAGAGGTACGAAGAGGTGAGAAAATAGCTGCCGTTTTTCATCATACATCAGCTGCTGCTTGCCCTTCCAAACCCAATGAGAGTTGTAACAGCTCCATAAACAAATAAAAAATATATTTTTTTCAAAGCACATACTTATTTGTTATGCTGAACAGGTAGATGTTTTCTGGTCATGTTATATCTCACAGTTCCAGAATGGTTGTCATGGGGTTGAGATGCATCTTGCAGTGTATTATCATTTCATACAGATATTTTCATTTATTCCTTCAGTGTGGCATATGGATGTGACAATTAGAGTGTTTTGCTGTGAAACTTGACAAGATTTAAAATATATATATATATATTGTGACGGGGTGAAGAAGTACACGACACAGGAGGGCAGGTGAATTTCCCCGAAGGGTGGATTTATTGAACAAAGTGAAAGTGAATGTGCGTTGAGTGCGGTGCTCCGTGCTCGGTGTGGTCTCTTCTAGCGTCCTCGGTGCTCGCGGTGATCTGGATCCGTGCTCAGAGTGAGTGCTGGCCGTCACACGCTGCTCTCTGGAGGGAGAATGGAGACAACAGTTAGCCGAGTCTTCTGGAGACATCTCTCACCTCTTTGGGCGGCGGGCAGGCTTATAAAGCCGCCCGCTGATGAGTTGCAGCTGTGACGGCTCAGCCTGTGATGAGCGGGTGCAGGTGTTCCCGCCTTGTTTCCAGGGCGACGCTGATGAGCGCTCGGGACACTTGTCACACTCCCCCCCCCTAAGCGACGTCCTGGTCCTGCGGAGAAGCGGGGAAATTGGGGGGGGTTGGGGAGTGGAGCCTGACAGACCTGCGAAAGCTGACCACATCCGGGAAAGACCATCGGCATTGGCGTTGGCCGTCCCGGCACGATGTTGGACGGTGAAGTTGAAGTCCTGGAGCGCCAGGAACCACCGCGTCACCCTGGCATTCGTCTCCTTGGCCCGGGCCATCCATTGTAGTGGTGCGTGGTCAGTGGTCAGGGTGAAGTGGCGGCCCAGGAGGTAATACCGGAGCTCCAGGACTGCCCACTTGACGGCCAACGCCTCCCGTTCCACGGTTGCGTAGCGCTGTTCTGCTGGGGTCAGCTTTCGGCTAATGTAGATCACCGGGTGTTCCTCGCCGTCGGTGACCTGGGAGAGGACGGCTCCCAACCCGGTGTCGGAGGCGTCCGTTTGTAGCAGGAAGGGGCTATTAAAGTCGGGCGCTCGTAGGACCGGTGCCGAGGTGAGGGCCGACTTGATGCGGTGGAACGCCGCCTCCGCCTCGGCGCTCCACTGGGTCTTCTCTGGCAGCCCCTTCCTGGTCAGGTCTGTCAGGGGAGAGGCTAAGGAGGAGAAGTCAGGGATAAAGCACCGATAGTAACCCGCCAACCCCAAAAAGGCTCGTACCTGCGTCTTCGTGGCGGGACGGGGAGCGGAGAGAATTGCCGAGACCTTCTTCTCCTGGGGTCGGATCAGGCCCCGTCCCACCTGGTAGCCGAGGTACTTGGCCTCCGCGAGTCCTAGGTGGCATTTCCGGGGGTTGGCGGTCAGCCCAGCCCGACGCAACTCCGACAGCACCTTCCGCAGCCGGTCCAGGTGGTCCTCCCAGGTCTCGGAGTGTACTACCACGTCATCCAAGTAGGCCGCCGCGTAGGCTTGGTGGGGTCGGAGCAGGATGTCCATGAGCCGCTGGAAGGTGGCGGGGGCTCCGTGCAGGCCGAAAGGGAGGACGCGGTATTGCCAGTGGCCGCTCGGAGTGGAGAAGGCTGTCTTTGGCTTGGCCTGAGCGGAGAGGGGTACCTGCCAATACCCTTTCGTGAGGTCGAGGGTGGAGATGTACCGCGCCCTCCCCAGGCGGTCCAGCAGCTCATCTACGCGGGGCATGGGATAGCCGTCAAACTCCGAGACCTCGTTGAGCCGGCGGAAGTCGTTGCAGAAGCGGAAGGTGCCATCGGGCTTTGGGACCATCACAATCGGGCTGGACCATGGGCTGCGTGATGGTTCGATGACCCCTAACCTCAACATCTCCTGTACCTCTGCCTCAATGGCGTGTCGCCGAGCCTCCGGAACACGGTAGGGCCGCTGCCGAACGACGACTCCTGGGGCCGTCCGGACGTCGTGCTCCAAGACGTGAGTCCGCCCGGGGCGAGGGGAGAACACCGCAGAAAACTGACTGACCAGGTGTTGCAGCTCCGACTTTTGGGCCGCCGACAGTTGGGGGTCCATGTCTACCATCACGGGTGGGGAGTCCGTGAACGCGGAGAGCTGGGGCCCGGTCCCGACCCAGCGCTTCAGGAGGTTGATGTGGTACAGCTGGTCGGCTCTCCTCTTCCCAGGCTGTCGGACCCGGTAGGTGACGGGCCCGACCTTCTCGGCGACCGTGAAGGGACCCTGCCAGGTGGCCAAGAATTTACAGGCGGCGGTCGGGACCAGGACCAAGACATGGTCCCCGCGCTGGAACTCTCTGGGTTGGGCGGCCCGGTCGTAGTGCCTCCGTTGGGCCTGCTGGGCTTTGGCCAGGTGCTCCCGGACAATGGGCATCACGCGGTCGATCCTGTCGCGCATCTGCCGCACGTGTTCGATCGTGGAACGGTGTACCCCCGGTTGTTGCTCCCAGGCCTCCTTGGCCACGTCGAGCAGTCCGCGAGGTTGCCGGCCGAAGAGGAGCTCAAACGGGGTGAAGCCGGTGGACGCTTGAGGGACTTCCCGGATGCCAAAGAGGACGTAGGGCAGCATCTTGTCCCAGTCCCGCGGGTCTTCGGCGGCCACCCGCCGCAGCATCTGTTTGAGCGTCTGGTTGAACCGCTCGACGAGGCCGTCGGTCTGGGGGTGGTACACCGTTGTGCGGAGCTGTTGGACCTTCAGGAGCCTGCAGAGATCTGCCATCATCCGGGACATGAACGGGGTGCCCTGGTCAGTCAGAATCTGGGCGGGGATGCCCACCCGGCTACACAGAAGGAAGAGCTCCTGGGCGATGGCCTTGGTGGTGGCTTTCCGGAGGGGAATGGCCTCTGGGTAGCGGGTGGCATAGTCCACGATGACGAGGATGTGTTCGAACCCCCGGGCGGACTTCGGCAGCGGTCCCACCAGATCCATTCCGATTCGCTCGAAGGGCACCTCTATGATGGGCAGCGGAATCAGCGGGCTGGGGGGAGGAACTCGTGGCGATGTCCGCTGGCAGGTGGGGCAGGCTTGGCAGAAGCGCTTCACCTCGGCCTCCAGGCCGGGCCAGTGGAAGCGATCTCGGATCCGTTGGATGGTGTTCTGAGCCCCGAGGTGGCCTGCCATGGGGTGCGCGTGGGCGATCTCCATCACTGCCTCGGTCTTGCTGCGGGGCACGACGAGCAGGTTTTTTTCCTCCCCCCTTCGCTGAGCGACACAGTAGAGCAGGCCTTGTTCAATTCTGAAGTGGGGCGTAGGGTGCGGCGCGGGCTGTAGGTCCTTCCCCTCCGCGACCCGTACTTGAGCCCAGCAGTGCTTCAGACGGTCGTCCTCGTGCTGCTCGCGGGCGAACGCCCCGGCCCCCGAGACCTGCTGGAAGAGATCATAGAATAGGTTAGCAGCTTGGGGGGTGGACTCACCATCTCGGGGGCTGTCCGAAGCCAGCAGCACAGGACGCCGTCTGGGTCTCCGCGCGGTCCGGCGCTTTGGGCGGCTCCCGGGCTGGCTGACAGGCTGAGTGGCGGCGGTGAGGAGACGGTCGAACCCCGGCCAGTCCCTTCCGAGCAACACGGGGACCGGCAGATCCTTGACGATCCCGACTTCGATGGCCCAGGTGCCCGGGGCGGCCTCGATGGACACGCGACGTGCGGGGACTTCTCGGGTATCGCCGTGCACACACACAATGGGGACGGAGGTCTTCGAATCTCCTCGCGGCGGCAGGATTGCCGCCTGTACGAGGCTGATGGCGCTGCCGGAGTCCAGGAGAGCCAGGAAGGGACGGCCGTTAATCTTCACCTCCGCCCGCGGCGCGTTCTCTGTGTGCACGGCGCAGCCTGCCAGCCATGCTCGTCCAGGGGATCGCGGGGCTTCGGTGGGCATGGGCTCGTCCGGAGGCCCGGGAGCCGCCGGCCTGCCTACTGGTCGCGAGGTACCCTCCGGCGTGCGTCGCTCCTGGACCACCCTTCGGGGAAAAGGCGACGCTCGCTCCCCGACCTCCCGGTGGAAGGTGGCATCCGCCAGCTCAATAGCCTCGACCAGCTCATCCTTGGTGGTGGGCTTCCGCATCCCCACGGCTTGACGGAGGTGGCGCGGGAGCGCGCGCAGGAGGCGGTCAATGACGACGCGCTCCGCTACCTGGATGGCGGTGGAACCCTCGGCCAGCAACCAGTGTTGTGCCAGACGGGAGAGATCCGCGGCTTGGAGTCTGGGCGGGCGCCGTGGGTCATAGGACCAATCATGGAAGAGTTGTGCAGCGCTGATCGCGGATAGCCCGACACGGCCCAGGATCTCTTTCTTTAGCACCGCATACGAAGTGCTTTGCGCAGGGGGAAGCGCGAAGTACGCCCGCTGCGCATCCCCGGTCAACAGCGGGGCGACGATGCGAGCCCACTCATCCTCTGGCCACGCCTCGCGGGTAGCGATGGTCTCAAACATCTCCAGGTATATGGCGACATCGTCGTGCTCGGTCATCCGTGGCATGAGTTGGGTTGCTTGGGCGCGAGGGTCAGGCAGCGGAGCGCGTTGGGCCGCGGCCGCCCGCAGTGTGAGCAGCTCCCGCTCGGTAGTGTCTTGTCGAGAGGCCATATGCTCCATAATTTGCTGCTGGCGGATGCTCACCTCGGTGAGGTGTTTCAACAGTTCGTCCATCGTTGCAGGGAGGAGCGCCACCTGGGGAAACAGAGGGAAAAAACCAATGAGTGTGGGGAAAAAATAAATCCAGGGAAAAAGTCTCGGGGAAACGGGAACCACTCCACGTGAACCTGATGTCGGTACTTCTTCACACTCTTGCCTGCATTCTCCACCAGTGTGACGGGGTGAAGAAGTACACGACACAGGAGGGCAGGTGAATTTCCCCGAAGGGTGGATTTATTGAACAAAGTGAAAGTGAATGTGCGTTGAGTGCGGTGCTCCGTGCTCGGTGTGGTCTCTTCTAGCGTCCTCGGTGCTCGCGGTGATCTGGATCCGTGCTCAGAGTGAGTGCTGGCCGTCACACGCTGCTCTCTGGAGGGAGAATGGAGACAACAGTTAGCCGAGTCTTCTGGAGACATCTCTCACCTCTTTGGGCGGCGGGCAGGCTTATAAAGCCGCCCGCTGATGAGTTGCAGCTGTGACGGCTCAGCCTGTGATGAGCGGGTGCAGGTGTTCCCGCCTTGTTTCCAGGGCGACGCTGATGAGCGCTCGGGACACTTGTCACAATATATATATATATATATATATATATATATATATATATATATATATATATATATATATAGTAATCCCATTTCAACATGTTCGTAACGTCTAAGGACTCATTCATTGACAGGGAACATTCACAGAACTTTAGCTAACATTCTGGTAAGGTTCTCTCAAAATGATGAACAAATGTTCTTCCAACGTTAATAGAATGTTTGTTCAAAGTTATCTGCTCTGTAATAATGTCCCCAAATGATAACACAAAGACATTGTTTATACATTGTTCATCAAAAGTTTTTTTTTTTTCCTTCACGAACAAAGGAAAAAAACGTAAAAATGTTTAAAAACTAAGCATTTTGAACGTTCAGAGAACATTCAGAAATTTTTCTGAGTATAGTTATGTTATTAGGGAATATGTTTTTAACATCAGTATTTAAAGTTTGCATTGATAAATTACGCTAAAAAACTACACTGTAAAAAAAATATTGTTGGTTTAACTTAAACAAGTAAGGTTGCCTTAAAATTTTGTTGGCTGTTTGAGTTTATTGAAATAAAAAATTGAGTTGATACAATGAAGGAAATTGGTTAAATAAATAGAAACTCAAAATATAATTATATCTAAATCACATTAAAAAAATGAGAAATTATAAAAAAGCACAATTTGGCATGTTTCACTGCATCTTCACAAATAAAGCACACATAATTACCAAACATTTGGTAATATTTGAATAAAGGTTGTCGATTAAAAAAAAAAAGTTCATTGTATTAATTTCATTATTTTCAATGAACTCAAAATTTTAAGGCAACCAGGTAACTTATTGTTTTAATATTTTTTTACAGTGTAGAAATCAACATACTCAAAAATCACATACTCCTAGCCTTCATCATACTCAGATTCTAGTCAGAATATGAAATCAATATTGTGGGCGGGGCTAAGTGCATACTCCCTCTAGCATGCTCGTGCACGAGAGAGGTGAAAATGCATGAAAAGCTACACACATTCCTTCATTAAAAATAACAATCATCAAATTTAGGGAGGGAAAAAAATGTGCAAATGTTGGGATTCCAGCGGAAATTTTATGTGAAAACTTTGCATGAGAACTCTTTGCACATAAATGCACAAACTGTATGAAATTACTAGTGTAGGCCTACTAAGCCGTTAACTAATATTGGAATGAAACAAGTTGCAATGGATAACACGTTTTAACCAGGACCTTAACCAAAATAGACAGAAGGGGACAAGTCCCCCACAAACAGAAACTTCACCCAGGTTTTCATACGGATGTGACTTAAACTGCAATTCATCGACCGGACACTAGGGACAGGCTCCAGAAGGAAGTAGAATCTCATTGAGCCCCATGTTAAAATGACCAACTTTACAGCAGAAAAAAACATATTTACAGCCTGGTACAAATTGTGGTTTTGGTCTATACGGCTAATTTTACCCTTCGTGACAACTTTTGATTTGGATTTTTTTTTTATAACTCATTAATTTACATTAAATAAAGCCTTTAAGTTCTGCATAACTAAGGGCCACTTTAAGTGACAGGTGGATAGCCATTTTTCTGCTGTCTGTTAGTCATCACCTCAGCATCACCTCAGCTCCGCCCACGTCCCGCCTCTTTGCCAATTGTCAGTTATCCGGGAGAGACGTGGGATGACGCGCTGCCAAGATGGCAACGGCCAGCTCGTCTCTACTTTACGCTTCAGAACGGCTCATCAGAATCATATGGGAGACGTCACAGAAGCTATGTCTATTTATTACAGTCTATGGTCCCCCCAAATAATTAGAAATGTCCAAATTGTCCCTACCCCCAATATTTAATATTGCTGCATTTCATGAAGCAGCGCTCCGTATGTTAGGATGACAAAAAGGTTTAAAAGTTACGTTTTTAGTGTGGTTTGCCTCAGTGCTCGTCAATATCTAAATGTTTGAGATGGCCAATAAAATCAAAGTAGGCGGGGTTTATGTTCTCTTATGGCTCGTGCACAGTCTACACAGATGAGAGTGTCAATCTATCGTTTAATGCCGTTGTGGAGAAAGACTCTATTCTTTCCAGTGAAATCACAAAAAAAACTGCACACAAACGTGTCCCTGCTCTTAATAAACAATCATTGATGAACATGTTTGATTTTTAATGAAGAAGAAAAAACAACTATGAGGTTGGATCAGAACCCGGAACCTTTGACACAGTTTACAAAAAAGTTTTCAAAACTAGGATAAGGGATTAAGCCGGGATGTCTTGGTGATCCTGGCTCAATTTATCCGCTAATATAGTTATCTTTCGTTATCGTTATCATTCTTGGTGTGAGTGTGCCTTCAGGGTAAAAGTAAAATGAACTTTCTTTAATCTTTCTCTCTTACTGTCAAGCAATGGAAGAGGACAAACAAGGTGAGTAGCAAAATACAGTTCTTTATTTGCAGGTTCTGGAGAACAGCTGGAAATGGAGTCAATGGTGAGTATATCAGCAGTCAGATAGCTTTTAGAGGATTTAGCTGGATGTTAACAGAGTTATCTATGTTGTAGATGGGGTTGGAGAATAGAACACTCGAGGACTAGACCACAGAGAGAAGCAGAAGACAGATGGCAGCAATCTCAGGTAAGTAGAGCAGGTTGGCTGAACAGGTAAGTAGTCAGGCTTGTGTTGGGTAACAGCGATAAGACCAAGCCACCATGAGGTGGAAAGTGACTGCTTAATAAAGGGTGAGATAACGAAGGTGATTGCTGACAAGGGCGGGTGATAGTGGAGTGTGTGCAGCTGGTGAGCAGGGAGGATTCTGGGAGGATTCTGGGAGCTGAGGAAACGGGTGATGGTGACACTTCTGACTGCCATTATCAATCTATCTCTATTTATTCCCTCTTTTTGAAAGTTGTGAAAACACTATTGTGAAGATTTTCTATTTGAACAAATTGGAACACAAAGTCATATATTTAATGTAGTCTCTCATTCACCACTATGGAAGTTTACCCAACTGCGATGACTTCCGCTTCCGAAAAACTCGGAAATGTGAAAAGGGTCCATAGTTTTGTTTTGTTTTTGTAACACCAATCAGTCAAAACAGGTGAAGTGAATATTTTATCAAAGGAACATTTTGTCTTCAAAGTTGAAGCAGGAAAAATGGAAGTTTAAATGGAGTTTAAAGGGGTACTTCAGCGCTGGGAAGATGAATCTGTATTTAAACTGGGTCATCAGTGTAGTAGAATTGTGAAATTATTTTTGAATTTGGCTCCTTCTAGACTGAGAAAAGACAGAAAATGTATTTTTGTCTTATGGGGATGAAAGACTACAATTCCCAGAATGCTTCGCTGCCCTGTGAGGCCACTCCCAAAGCCACCGCTACTGGATTACTGTGACTGAGTTGGAGAAGACACTACAATTAAAAACTGAACATGTCTGTTCAATATAATGAGTGAGTCACCGCGTGAGTGTCACAGCACTGAGCACTAACTGCAGGAGTCAGATAAATGAGCTGAGCTCTCGTGATGAGAGCTGAGGTAATCGCGACTACACTCGCGGCATACATTCACAACGTGAGTTCAGTCTGGCACATTTCAGTTCATGCCTTTGCAAGCTTAACTTTCATAGAAATTAATTTGAGAAGTTAAAAGACTTACATTGCTGACCACAGCTCCGTTTAAATGAGTGCCTGTAGCTGCGAGCTGAGCTCTGAGTGTAATCTCCCATCCCCCATGCGTGGGTTCAAAACATGCGGAAATGGCTCCCTCTGCTGGCTGTAGTCTTTAGCCTTTGGCCAAACATTCCTCCTATGATGCAAATATCATCAATTTGCATCATAGGAGGAATTTTTCCAGAAATAAAATGCATAAATCTCTTGTCTCAGGGGGATATGAGGGGGGAAAGCAGAATCATTTGAATATACTTCAGGGTTTCTACTGATACAAAGCCATATGCTTATCGCTAAAGTAACCCTTTAAAGGAGTTTAAATGGAGTTTAAAGGAAGTGTATGTAAGATTGTGGCCAAAACTTGTACTGCAATCCCTTTCAAATTACTCTAGAGCGGTGTCTCCCTCTCCCTCTCCCCCTCCCCCCTGACTCAAGGTTGCCAGATTCAGCAGGAACGTTTGTAGCTGCAGCTGTGGTAACTAGAGCAGATCTGGTGGAGGGTGGAGCTTCAGGCCAAAACACAACATGTCAACATCAACATCAGTTGAGGGCTGCAACAACAACTTTTTAAATGGCAATATCCTGGCCGGACTACTGTTGTCAGTGATATGAGTATTTGAAATTAGCATGATTTCTTAATGTCTAGTGACATATCAGGGCCATTTTAAGGTTAATTAAAATACATTTCTTACATACAGTTCCTTTAAGGATTTGAGCAAATTTGACAAGGGCCAAATTGTAATGGCTAGACGACTGGGTCAGAGCATCTCTAAAACTGCTGCTGTGTCATTACCCAGATGATCCACAGCTATTTTGTTTTTGTTTTGTTTTTGTTTGTGACGGTTGTTCTAGAGTTTGTCCTGAGCTATTAAACTGTCCAATGTTCTTCAGAAAAATCCTCCAGGTTGTGCGAATTCCTCAGGTTTCCAGGATCTGTTGCATATTTGAACCCTTTCCAGCAGTGTATGCTTTTGAGAGCCATCTTTTACATTGAGGACGACTGCGGGACTCAAACACAACAATTGAAAAAGGTTCAAAGATTCATTGGGTAAAACTTTTGAACAGGATGATGTCCAAAGTTGTCTTACTTTGTTTAAATATATATATTAATTATTTTTCACTTAGTACTGCCTTTCAGAAGCAACAGAAGATACTTACATCAAGGTGCTAGATACTGCAGCACACCTTCGGGGGTCTAGTGGAGTCCATGCATCGACGGGTCAGGGCTGTTTTGCCAGCAAAAGGGGGACCAACACAATATTAGGAATAAACAGCTGTATATCAGAGTAAAACAGCTTCTCGAACTTAGCGACATGAACTGACATGTTTTCCTAGACTGGGTAAACCCAGCCTGATCTGCCAGCGATTTGATTTCGCCCAGCAACTCAGCGCCCTGCACATTCATACTGCTTCTGTTACACTTTTGCGGGAACCAATCGGAAACTGGCTTACCCACCTGGCGTGCTATTGGCGGGTTTAACATGACTCGCACCAGTAAACACGTCATCAGAGAAGTGGAGAGAGTCTCTTCACAAGTGGGAGGGCAAGTTATTTTGATTAAACATATGTCACAGATATCGTTGGATCATAAGGGAAGGCAAACAGGACCCACTTTATATTAGGTGGCCTTAACTACTATGTACTAACATTGTAATTAATAATTTGATACAATGCACTTATTGTGTACATTCATGATTTACATTGTACTTACATTTTTAAAAATACCTGCATGTAATTACGTCTGTAATTAATTTCTGTAATTAAATTTGAAATTACACAGTTGGCACTACACCTAACCCTACCCTTAAACTGACCCATCCCACCACACCTGTCCCTAACTCTACCCGTATCCCACCTCAATATCAGCAAAAGTGCTTTGCAATACAATATGAACACAATAAGTACATTGTACTTACTTTTTGATGTAGGTACATAGTAGTTAAGGCCACCTAATATAAAGTGGGACCAGCAAACATAATGTTTGATGGCCTTGACATGTACCCATTCTTTTTAAATATGAGTGATATCTAGTTGTGTGGCAGAATTGCATATGGCTCTGAAGGTGGTTATTGTGAAGGATCATACTTATCTATCCTAATCTATAGTGCCTCTGTTCAGCTGGGCGCTCTACGATCAGAACGCTGTTCATATTTCATTCTCGCGCCGCCAGTCAGCTCTTAACTGCCTCTGTAATTACACCCTCTTCAAGTGTTCAGCAGCTTTCTAATTGGAGGATGTTAAGATGCATGACATTAAGTGAGTTTTTTTCAAGACAAGTAATTGAGGAGAAAAATTTGCTGTCATGTGGAACCCAACCCTCTACTCTCACTTTTCCTTCAAGTGTACTATATTTTGATACTTGAGGACTTGAGATTTACTGTCCTTTGTCATATAATCCCAAAAAATGGTCATGACTAACATGTTTTTTTTTCTTCATGATTTCCCTTGCCACCAACTTAAAAATTTCACATCATTGATTTTAATTAACTTTACACTCCCTTTTTGTTGCGGTTTTTACAGATCACTGAGACATAGGAATATCCATTTATTTTCCAAGTTTTAATTATGGTTTCCTAACAGAGTTACTGTTTGCTGCACAAGAACAGCAGCGTTAATTGTGTTCACGTGACAGCACAGCCCTGTGGTTTCAAGCTTTGTCAGTAAGAAAAATAAACATTCATATCAATCGCTGACAAATCTTGTCACTGATTCTTGTCTTTTAGTGATAAAGGAGCCAAGAACTAATGACTACCTTTGGCGATGTGATTAGAGCATGCCTTTGTTGTTGCTGACTTAGGTCTACTTCCTTAAAAAAAATGAATGTTAAGGAGTTGACATCAATTCAGTTCTTTGAGAATGTCATAATAATACTACATAATAAATATTAATACATAATAATACAACTGTTTGCAGGCTATTTGCACTTATTGTCAATAGACACTCCAAACCTTCATCTAAAAAGATTTGTTTGTGGTTGGTAAAAATGTATGGTTAAGATTATCAATTAAAAAAGATTAATGGCATCATGGACAGTGTTTTTGCTACTTACTGGAGTATTAAAGCAGCACTAGGTAACTTTTCAACCTTCATAATATATTTTCAAGACTCTTGTGATGATACATCGACTTACAATAGGTTGAATGGCACGCCATAGCTTGATGGGGTCTGTATCGTTTTTAATCGTACTTTTAAACTTCGAGTTTCAGGTAGTAACACGAGAAAAAAAAGAACTACAAAATTCGACTGCTTTACGGCATATACGGCATATAAGTCACTTCCACCAACACCCACACTTCCTTAAATTCGGACGTGCGAGCCAAACTTTGTTCGTCGGATAATATAGTCATGTCCGAAGCAGCACAGACAAATAAGAAAGAAAAGGTTTTGTTGGAGGAAAGCAATAAGAGGAAACGAAAAAGTGATGGGATTAAAGGCAGGACAAGGATCAACATTGGACCAGCGTTTGCTCGTTGACGTGAGCTGAAGGAGGCGTGCCCGACCGATGCTGTCCTGCTTGTTATGGTGATTACCTCAAACATTGAACTGAAGTATCATATAGATTCTGTAAAACGGTAACCAATAGACTACTATAATGACGCTGGCTTGTAAACGTGAGCATCGTGATTATTTGGAGTTTGAAAAAAATAAAACCCATGAAATTATATTCATATGACATGCTGAAACATATGCCACTGACTGTACCTGGGATGAAGACATTTCACACGCGACACCAGAAGAACATCTGCATGTGAACTCCTCCTGCAGTGTTCAGGGGAACTGTTAGTGCTGCACCAACCCGCGGGGACGCTTTTATGAAGTTATTTGGCCCGCCGCGCACCACTGTATATATTTTTACAACCCGCCCTGCACCCGCGACCATTAAATAGACATATGAGGTCCGCGGGTTATGAGACGACCCGCGCATTACTAGTTCAGGGCTATCAGGGTTGTCATGTCAACAAATGCACGCGCGATGGCATCCCCTGTTGTAGGATGACAGAGCTTACGACAGTAGTTGAGGACATTATTTTTTCCCAACTGTAGGGGGACCCCGAGAGCAAAAGTTGCCAAGTGCTTCTTTAAACATAAAGTAATTTTCAGATCTTACCAATATTAGAAATTGATTTCTGTTCAAAATTGCTAATGTTTTCCATTATAGATAAATTATATAAACTGATCATAATTCAGATACAGCAATGTTTTATTTTTTAAAAGTAAATGCTTTTTCAGTGCCCAAATTCGCTCACTCGTTTTCATTCTCTCTCTCAACTATAACAGTGGACTAATGTAGGGAATAGTGAATGAACTAACAGGAACTAATCACGGGAAGTCAAACAGCAGAAACAAGAAGAAAAGAATACACTTCAAAACAAACCTCTTTAAACACAAAACAGTGGAAAACACAAGACCGGAATCGTAACACTTGTAGTGTAATAAAAACAAAAATAATAATAATAATAAAAAACTATTGTTTGTCCATTAAAACTAATTGTAGTTTTTAAGGAACAGCAATACTACAGATGTGTTTTTACATGTAATTTTGCTTTAAATGCATTAGAGAAGTGGATTAAACTTTTGGAGAGGGTGGAGTAGACCATGTGAAAAATTAAAAGTCATCCCATAGAACATGGGTTGTGGATTAAATTTTCTATTAGAGGGATGTAAAATACATTGAATGGATTATACTTGATCTTACATGAATTATTTCACACATTAGCGACAGTCCCTGCTCAAATGATATTCAGCAGATAATATTCCGCAATATCATTACTTTGACTGTAGGCTACTGACACTATTGGATGAGAACTGAACTGAGTTGGACAATGATATCACCGTTTTCTGCAGAGCTGCATTATAGCTGAATTGAGCTCTGTTTGCATCACTGAATAATTATTTTGCTGTTTTTTCCAGTAAAGCTGCTTTAAAACAGTCTAAATTTTTAAGTGCTATGGAAATAAAGATTCTGTAACGCAGGGTCAGTTGTAACACTGTCAGTTAGACAAGTAAGAAAAGAGCTGCGATGATGTCATCAACTATCATACACTTGCATCACCTTTTGAGATCCCAGGAGAAGTGGCATGTTACTGTGAGCAGCATCAGACATTTTATGAAAAATTATTTTCAGGAAGGAAAATACAAATGTTTTATCAAGATTACTTTTTGTGTCTAGCAATCATTGTATTGCGAGGTGGGGCCTTCATTGATCAGACTTGTTTGTTCAGCACATCCACCAAAAATGCTTGATTAGATTGAGATCTGGGGAATTTGGAGGCCAAGTCAACACCTCAAACTCGTTGTTATCCTGCTAAAAGAGGCCACAGCCACCAGGGAATACCGTTTCCTTACAAGCTTGTACATAATCTGCAACAATGCTTAGGTTGGTGGTACGTGTCAAAGTAACATCCACATTGATGGCAGGACCCAAAGTTTCCCAGCAGAACATTGCCCAAAGCATCACACTGCGTTTGCCATCTTGCCTTCTTCCCATAGTGCATCCTGGTGCCATGTGTTCCCCAAGTAAGCGATGCACATACACTCACATCCAGCCATCCATGTGATGTAAAAGAGTGCCAAGTGATTCATCAGATCAGGCCATCTACTTCCATTTCTCACATGCCCACTGTTGGCGCATTTGGTGGTGGATAGGGGCCAGCATGGGCACCCTGACTGGTCTTCATCTATGCAGCACCATATGAAACAAACTGCAATTCACTCTGTATTCTGACACTTTTCTATCAGAACCAGCATTAACTTATAGAGCAATTTAAGCTAAAGTAGCTCATCTGTTTGATCGGACCACAACGGCCAACCTTCACTCCCAACATGCATCAGTGAGCCTAGGACGCCCACGACCCTGGTTCACCACTGTTGCTTCCTTGGTCCACTTTTGATAGATACTGGCTACTGCAGCCCGGAAACATCCCACAAGAGCTACAGTTTTGGAGATGCTCTGACCCAGTCGTCTAGCCTTTACAATTTAGCCTTTGTCACACTCGCTCAAAATCTTTATACTTGCCCATTTTTCCTGCTTGTAACACATCAACTTTAAGGACAAAATGAAGTGATGAAGAGATAATCAATGTTATTCACTTCACCGGTCATAATGTTATGCCTGATTGGTTTATGTAGTACGTATATAAAGTACTTAAGTGTACTGACAATCACAAGTTAGCAGATTTGTTAATGTGATATTGAGAATGCATTGTGACTTTCAGGAAAATCCATTTGAAATCACTAATGAAAAGTTTGATAAAGGAAAAAAAACAACTCATATGGAGGTCTGGGGAGCGGAAGCACTACCTCACCATGGTTCCCCCTTAATTGAAAACAACAGTCTAAATGTTCTTCATGCTAACAGCACAGAAACACGGATATTACAAAGCAATGAGGATGATTACACTGAGATGCAGGAAAAAAAGTAGAATAAATTAGCACTAGAATACATTTTCCGTTATATTTTACCACCTCAGACAGAGACATTGAACGATACAGGTGTGAAAGATCCATATTTTAGAAAACCACCAGGGTTTTGTTATTGAATTGTACTGTTCACACTACAGCACCAGTGATACATTTCGGCAGCCTCTTCTTTCTTCACTCCAAACCTTTTCTTTTCCACTAATGCAGCTCAGCTACAGTTTTGCCTTTCTAACTGTCCTTTGAAGACATCCACTGATTTTAACAAGTACTCCTCTCCTTTGTAGTCAATAACTTAATAATGTGCCTCCGTATCCCTTCCATTCTCCATTCTTGAACTTTCTTTCTTCTTACGTAATGTGCCAAGTGAAGAAAGAATAGAGAAATTACTTAATGTATTTGATGTTTTTTTGTTTGAACACATGAGTAACACAACCACATTGCATAAGGCAAAAACCGACAAAGGACTAAACAGAACAAAGAATATTTCTGCAGGGGATAATCAGGAACTAAATAACTGATGATAATTAACCAGAAACAAACAAGAAACTAAAAAGAGCAGGGAAACAGGAACTAAAGGAAAAAACAGAATATCAAAATAAGAACCCATAACCGTGACAGTACTCCCCCCCCCCTCCCGGAAGGCGCGTCCTTGCGGTGTAACTCATAGTTTGAGTATGGAGAGAGGAAGGATGGTTTTGATTAGGGTACATACCTGGTGATGTACAGTAGTCTTTGGAGAGAGACACCACGATGGAGCAGACAGGGTGGAGCTTTGGCTGAATAACCGGGTAGAACCCAGAGACCGACTGAATGAGGCGGAATCAGGGTGTGTGGAGAAACCCATGGAGCCAAGTGGCAGACAGACAAAATCCACTGCTTGGAAGCCCAAGGTGGAGCTGCTGGGTCTCTGGACTCGGTTGACTGGGGTGACAATGGAGCGAGTGAGGATGATGAGAAACCGAACAGGAACCGAAGGGGTGGATGGTCGAGTCCGACCCGGAAATCCATGGAGGAAGCAAAGTGACAACTGACTGAGGTTGATCTTGAGGGAAGAGAGATTACAGAGCAGGGGTGGTGCCGACGGGCTGACAGGCTGAGGTGGAGACATTGGCCTGGAGACCCGAGGTACAGCTGGGCAATCGATGTCATGCTGAGCTGGTGAAGGGAAAGCCTGAGACAGAACTGAAAAGACGCACAGAGTTAGCAGTTGAGGCAGAGCCGAGGAGCAGATCCAGAGGAAAGGACGGAACCAGCGAGGGAGATGGGACCAGGAAGTCAGGTGGGAACACTGGAGAAGGAAGATTTTTGGATGAGACCGGAGCATCAGATCACCGGACGGGACCAGCGTTGTAGGCGAAAGCTCGATGTTGGAGACTCAAGAGGAAACTGGATCTGTGGACCACAGATCTATGAGGCAGAACCAAAATACAATATAACATTTGTACAGAACATAACCATGATCCCTTTACTGGACAAAACAACTGTTGAGACACATTGTTGAGACATAACAATCTGAGACATTTTCTTTCAGTTTGTAATTGGTAGGCCTTGTCTTTGCACATTTGCATATTTTCTTTTGTGCAGATTAACTTCACTTTTTGATACTTTAAACTGATACTATGCAATCTTATGCCATGAAAACAATTAGCACCATGCATTAAAGGAATATGAATTTGTGTGTAGACTGACATGAGCTTAGTATTACAAATGACAGATAAAAGTAAATTTGATCTTGATTGCGATTCTAAAAGAAGCGCCGATTATTGCATCACCTTCTTCACACAGAGTCTTATCAGCCACAGCAGGAATAAACAGGAAGGATTTAGTCATATAAAGTGATTTCAGAGTTACTCTGCCCTGACAGCACACAGCTTTAAACAGACATCCAGACACGACTCGTGACATTTTGAGATGGTGCAGAGAGACACGCGCCGATGGCACAAAAAAGGGGAAGTTAACGAACTAGGCCTAAAACGAGAGAGCATGCTGTGTTAAGGCGACCCAGTGTTATCGAGCTTGACAGTTGTGACAACTTGAATCACATTAGCAATTAATAAGCAATTTTAGTTTAAGTTCATATTTAAGCACAGCTTATTTGCTGCTAATTAGTAATGAATTAGTGGTTATTAAGCAATTAAATGATCACATAAGGTCCATGGATATAGTGGCAAAGCCAAGGCAGCTTAATCACAGAGATACTGTCAAGAACCAAATTGCAGCATACGTAAATATTTGCATTTCTCTTATGAAACTAGTCTGTTTAGATGGTTGTAGAGCTGAATTATAGGTAGAGGGGAGGGGGGAAATACAGAGAATACAAGTTCAAAATGAGCACTTTGTTCTCTGTTCCCAACCTAAAATCTCATACTATTGATTTTAATTTACTTGTTTGTTGTCGTTTTTTACAGATCACTGAGACACAAAAATATCAATTTCTTTTCCCAGCTTTTAATTATACCTTCCTGAAAATTGAATTGCTGTAGAAGTGAATGGGGCTCTACAGGGAATACCAATTCAACACAAGAAACAATCCTTCTACTTTTCTAATTTAAATCAGTTCATTACACCACTTAATTAGTAAGTTATATTATATGACAACATTATATATACGTATATAGAGAGAGAGACTTGGATGCATCACATCCTGCCTAGTACTCTCACAAGTATTTCAGACTTGATGGATCTGCCCTGCAAAGTGCATGTCCATTTTGTTCCATCCAACCAGGTCAGAATGACTTGCATGAAGGCTCATTCCTTTAACAAAAAAAACATTGTGAATGATGGGTGTCAGGAGAAGAAAGAAATGTCATTTGGTCCTATTATTTAGTCCCAACTTATGATGTCTTTTATTCTCTGTATGTGTCACACATTCTCTCTTTTTCTCTACCTTCTTGATTCACTTGATGTCCATGTGTGTGCTGAGCAGGAGTTTGTCTACATATGAACTCCATGGAGACGAGTCGTTTTAAACTCTGCCAGGAGAATGCCAGCATAAGACTAGATGAAACAACCTCTCTGCTTCCCTGTATTCCTTCTGTTGCTGTGCGAGAAGGGAATGCATGACCGCTCTAATTACACCCAGCACTTCAGATGACTACTAAACAGCCATGCCTCTGTGTCTCTCTCATTCTTTCTTTAGTGCCTCTGTAACCTGTCATTTTATGACAACTCTGATGACACCAATATCTGGACCCTTTTTTTCTTGCTCACTTGGTGCCCTACAGTGAATGTATGTATATAAATGTTAATATATTTCTGTCACAACAACTCTCTAAGCAATTGGCATGATTGATATGGTTGATATGTTCGGTCTAGTATATAGTTATGTATGTGTTTTTCCTTTAGTCATGCATTACCTTAGCCTAGAAATAGACGCACCATATAGTAGCAGTAAATCTAGTTTGCAGGTCATCTAGAAACTCTTTGTTTGCTTGTGAGCTGTAAAAACCAAACTCTGATCAGGCCAGTCACATCGTGTATAGAGTCGGTGGACGGGCTTAACATAATGATGGCAGAGTTGCGACAGTTCCACATGCTACTTGAAAACAAAGAAGCTGGCGAACAGCGGTCTTTCAATCGGCTTTGTTAAAGGGTTACTTTAGCGATTTAGCATATGGCTTTGTATCAGTAGAAACCCAGGAATATATTCGAATGATCGTGCTTCCCCCTGAGAACTGAGAAAACATGCTAAAATGTATTTTCGATGCTTCAAGAGATTCTAATTAACTAGCTGATGTCACATACATTCCCCCTTCTATGTATAGTGTGCATACAGGCATATGCTCTCGGACTAAATATAAAACATCTTAAACTGTGTTCCGAAGATGAAAGGTCTTACGGGTGTGGAACGACATTAGGGTGAGTCATTAATGTCATCAGTTTCATTTTTGGGTGAACTAATCCTTTAATTATAAATCACTGAAGAAACCCATTAAGCTTTTCTTTGAGTAAAGAACAAAGAACGGCACTGAAGTCATTCTTAAAAAAGGAAGATGTGTTCAGAGTTTTGCCACAGTTTAATCTATCAGCAAGCTCCTCTGTCTACATCATCTTATTCATTGCTCTGGTTGGTTGTAATGCTATCCTATTGCAAACAGAGGGACTTTGAAAGACAACCCTTTATCCCACCCCCCAGATTGAGCCCTGCCAACGGTGTGTTCCCAGACATCCTGAACAACTTGATGTAGGTCTGGCTTGTCGGGCTAGCATTACCTTGCTTAGGTATAACAGCCTCAGCTCTTATTGGAAGGCTTTTCACAAGGTTTAGGAGTGTGTTTATGGGAATTTTTGACCATTCATCTAGAAGCGCATTTGTGAGGTCAGGCACTGATGTTGGACGAGAAGGCCTGGCTCACAGTCTCCCCTTTAATTCATCCCTAAGGTGTTCTATCTCTGACGTGGGTCAGGACTCTGTGCAAGCTCAACACTATCACATGAGAATGCATATCAAAAGTACAAGTGTAATATACATACTAATAATATATATACATGCAATTTTTTTTATTATTAAACAAGCAAGTGCAATGCGTTTTGTACAGAGGAAGCTCTACGCTATAAAATACATAAAAAATTAAGGACTTTTTGATTCCTTGTGATATGACACATGTAAAATATTACTGCTGCTGCTGCATTAGATATCAGACTAAAAGAACAAAATGGCTTGCCCATGGTATGCAAAGACTAAACTCTCTTTTGTTTACACTTTACATTATGTTCTGCAAACACTTAAATGCCAAACAGAAACTTTCAGAGTATTCATTCATAGGTCCACTATAATCAAACTTATTTTTCAGTTGACTGAAATTGAAAGTCAACCGACTAGAGCTCTATTTATTCATTCATTCATTCATTCATTCATTCATTCATTCATTCATTCATTCATTCATTCATTCATTTAAGTCAACATGGATATTATATTATTGGAATATAATCCTGATTGTTCTTAAATCACTATAATTTGGAGTAATTTTAGAGTACGATAAGTGTAAGTGTTAAGTGTAGTGAGTTTACCAAACATGTTGACTGTGGGTTTTGTGATCAAACTGACTATTGCTGGAAGTCAAGACCAACAAAGAAGCTAAAAGTTCATTTTTTTATAATTTGTGAAATGCTGCACTGCAGCAGTGAAGCAAATGATCACACTTTGATAGTTGTAGAATGAGTTTACACAGGGAGGGCAGTTAGCCGGACAACACTCTCTCATTTACACTGGATGAGTGCGCTGTGACATTTACAGCTGCCAATATTGCCCACATCCAATCTGAGATAGAGTAAAGAGGACGCAGGAGATGTGCTGGTAGGGTAAACGGGGGAGCGGGTCAGGCAGACAGTGACCTCTGCCAGGAAATGCCATTTGAAAAATCGCAAAGGGTTAGATAACCCGACCTGTCCGATGTGAGAGCTGGGAGTTCCATCTCCAAGCTGCAAAAGCACTGCAATCAAAACTCACCAACCAACACACACATGTTCATTCCCACCAGATCTAACAGCAAAGCTTTTAGCCAATGACCCTGTTGTAAACCCATCCACGTACAAAAACCTGAGTGTCTGAAGTACTGAGATGTTTTTATCTTTCGCTCACAGACTGCTCGTCCCACACACAATTATACTGCCCTCACAAAAAGTTACTGTCTATCGGGTACTGCTCCCTTCATCTTTATCACCAGGGAATGATCTGCATCCAATATTCTAAGATGAAATCATCTGCCCTTTTCATTAATTTTATCAGAAATCTTACTCATTTTCAACTGTTGCACTCACTCTGATTTTTACTTCAATATCAAATTCAATTGACCATCATCCCAATCTGGGGAAAAAACAGGCGTGTCTGGTCCTTGTATTCCCTTATATTCCATTGTGGGGACATGTTTGGTCCCCATGAGGAAATCAGCTTATAAATCATACAGAATTATGTTTTTGAAAATGTAAAAATGCAGAACGTTTTCTGTGATGGGCAGGTTTAGGTTTAGGGGATAGAATATACAGTAAAATAATCATGTCAATGAAATATCCCCATAAAACATGAAAACACAATGTGTGTGTGAAGCAAATATGTTCATATTTTTACTAGTTTATTTATTGTTTTGTTGTTGTTATTATTATTTTTCTTATACAAGCAGAACAGCACTTTCTCAATCTGTTTGTCCTTATGCTCTGTGAATTTTTTTCTGAACTGTGATGCTATGTGTGCAGTGACAAAAGATTTAATTAGAATTGATTTTACATGATTTTACAATATACAAACCCAATTCCAAAACAGTTGGAACACTGTACAAATTGTGAATAAAAACTAAATGCAATGATGTGGAAGTTTCAAATTTCAATATTTTATTCAGAATATAGATGATATATCAAATGTTTAAACTGATAAAAATCTATAATTTTAAAGGGAAATAAGTTTATTTTCTATTTCATGGCATCAACACATCTCAAAAAAGTTGACAATGCCATGTTTAGCACTGTGTGGCATCCCCTCTTCTTTTATAACAGACTGCAAACATCTGGGGACTGAGGAGACAAGTTGCTCAAGTTTAGGAATAGGAATGTTGTCCCATTTTTTTCTATCAGTATGTAATGGACCTGAAAGCAAAACTCCACACATTGGGGCGGCTATCCATGGAGAATTTGTAACAGGCTCAAGACGAACAAAGCTGGCTGTACAAAAGGAGAATTGTGAATTTACACCGGGAGATAAAGTGCTTTTGTTACTCCCAACTTCTAGCTCAAAATTGCTCGTCAAGTGGCAAGGGCCCTTTGTGGTCACACAGCGAATAGGAAATCTCGATTATGAGGTAGTTCGGTCAGATAGGACCGGGGCACATCCAATATACCACCTTAACCTCCTTAAAAAATGAGTGAGGCAGAGTCAGTGATGTTGGCAACGGCGGTGAGTGGGGAGGAGGATCTCGGGCCAGAGGTGAGCACAAAAGGTACATCCCTCACTCTGGCACCAGGGGAGATCACCTCTCACCGTTGCAGCTTACTGACATAGCCCAGTTGCAGGAAGTGTTTTCGGATGTGTTCTCGCCCATACTCAGTCGAACAAATCTCATTCAACACCATATCGAGACGGAGCCTGGTGTGGTAGTTCGCAGTTGGCTGTATAGATTACCAGAAAACAAGAAAAAAGTTGTTCAAGAAGAATTAGAGGCGATGCTATATATGGGAGTCATAGAAGAATCCTACACTGATTGAGCCAGCCCGATAGTTTTAGTTCCTAACACGGACGGCTCAGTCCAATTCTGTGTGGATTTTTGGAAGGTGTCGACCAACCCGAAGAAGTGTGCGTTTGGGAGCGTGGAGGTCAGGTTCCTGGGTTTCCACTTGGGTCATGGCAACCTGCCCGAGACCCAAGACCTAAAAAGGAGGTGAGGCAGTTCCTTGGGCTAGAAGATACTACTATAGATACTATAGAAGATTTGATCCTAATTATTCAGACCTCACTAGCCCACTAACTGACCTCACTAAAAAGGAAGCGCCAGACCCGGTCCAGTGGTCAGAGCTGTGCCAGCAGTCTTTTACCCGCAGGTGAAGGCTGCTCTGTGTGGCGGGCCGCTCTTACAGTCACCCGATTTTTCTCTCCCCTTTATGTTGCAGACTGATGCGTTGGACAGGGGGCTGGGGGAAATCCTGACCCAGGAGAGATAGGCAGAGGAAAAGCCGGTGCTGTACATCAGTTGCAAGCTCTCTAAGAGAGACGATGTACAGCACCATTGAAAAGGAGTGTTTGGCAATCAGGTGGGCCGTTCTTAACCTCCGTTACTATCTCCTGGGGAGGGAGTTCACCCTTTGTTTAGACCATGCCTCTCTACAGTGGCTCCACCGCATGAAGGATACCAACGCCAGATCACCTGTTGGTATCTAGCTTTACAGCTGCTTAAGTTCAAGGTGGTCCACAGGCCGGGTGCTCAGAGGGTTGTGGCAGACTTCCCTTCCAGAAATAGGGGAAGGTATACAAATCTTGATATTTGGGGCACTTTTTGTGTTTCTTTGCCTCTTTTTGACGGATCGCTTCCTGTTCTCCTGAGTTGTAAGTCACTTTGGATAAAAGCGTCTGCTAAATGCATAAATGTAAATGTAAATGTAAGGTAGGCTGCGGAGTCGGGCGGTGGGGGTATGTGGCAAGGGGGCCGTGGTTTGGCGAGGTCTGTGACGGGAGAGAGAGTCGGAGGATGAATCAAGTGCAAACGATGAACACCTGTCTCTTGTTTCAGTAATTGGCATGGAGAGACAGGTTATAAGCCACGCAGGAGATGCCGTCCGGGAGAGAGAAGCTGGAGACACACCACGCTGGGACTCGAGCTGGGACATTGCAGAGAGGAACTGCTTAATGAAACTGGAGAACTATTTGAAAGACTGAGTTTGTGTGATCTGTGTGAAGTGCACATTGTTTTACTGCCTGAGTTATTGAGGAATAAACAGCCTCGACTTCCAGCCAGCTGACCCCTTTGTCTTCTTCCTTACCCACACACACAAACTTTACTACAACAGCCCTTTTAGTCATTTTCACGGATCTCGGATCACGGAACGTCGTCATCTGCACACACACAAAAGCAAAGGTACATAATTTTTAGTACATTGTTTTTGCGTAAACATACTATGAAGTGCAGTAATTATTATGTTAATTATATTTCAGGCTTTGAAAACTCCCCCGGGATCACAAGGCCAACAAATCTTAAGAGTTTCCTTCCAAAACCTGAAAATGAATATATGAAGCATGAGTGAACTTTGGAAACTATGGAATCTGTTGCTCTCTAGACATAAAACTGTATGTTTAAGGTCTCTTTTTAATGACTCGCCTCAAAATATGTTTTCTTCATCCCTCTCATCTTCCCTGCCTCTGAACTCCCACTGCGCCATCACTATAAAAGCAATAGCTGTCTGAAGAGCAACAGATCTTAGAGGTTGAGAAGGAAATAGATCAATGGCATATGTGTATACGAGCAGAATGCTATGGCGAGACAGACTGTAATTATGTTCAAAGAGAGAGCAGTCCACTAAAACAAAGACAGTTCAATCAGAAGCCGGTCTGTGGCTTCAGTGAAAGCAAACAAAAGTGGCCCCTGAACACACGGAATGATCCACACAGACAGAAGGGGCCTTAACCCTGAACTAGGAGCCAATGAGTTAAATGTGATCTGCAAAGCTTTATTATCTGCACATCTTTATATCATCAGACCCTAATTTCAATGTTATTAGTGGTCACAGAGTGGAAAATGTGACTTCAAAGACCCTATAGTCCTACGTCATGTTAAAGCAGTTGCAAGTTTAACAGCCAATATGTTCCAGAGTGAAATAAAAACAATAAAAATGACAAACGAAAATATTTAAAACTCTCATAGATAAATAAAATACCCCTGCTATAACTGTAATGCCTCTGAAATAGTATTTTAGCCATCATGTCGTTTGATTTTGATGCTTGGGGTCCAATTTAGATAGTTGCCACATTATTGCCATAGAGGCACTTAAGTCTTCATTAAAGGCCATTGTTTGATCTATGTGAAAAGTCCATACATCTGGAATAATGGCAGTGCTTTCAATGTTCCTTCGGTAAGTTGATTGTAAATTATACCTTGATGGATGTGGTGAATTATAGACCATCCATACTTCATTTCCTAAGAACATGGATCTCTTGAAAATAAGCGATATCAGCCAGAATTATCTCTGAATATCATACAGCAAAACTACTATTCATGGATATAGAAAGAAAATAAACATAATAGACCATTTCAGATCTGTGAATGGCTCTCTACATTTTTGCAGTTGTGTTTCTTTTAAAAATACCTTTTTTTCTGCATAGATAGCCTTTGTGAGCCTGCATGGTGAAATTCACTGGCGTTGTGAAAATGACAGTTGACCGATCAATAGCATTTAAGACTACAATGAACAAACAGGAATGACAACTCAAAACCCTTAAAATGAACAAAGGAGGTTTATGGCACCTACCATTAATTCCACCGACAAATACTATCACAGAATCTGTTCTAAGAAAGTTTGAAAAGGTTTTAAAACGATTGCATAGCCACGGGATAAATCCTAATGTTATTTAATGCACGAATCCATAGGTGCATGTGGTAAAATTTTGTCTGGTAATACTGATAATGTAATGTAAAGATTTAAAGTGTGCAATGTAATTTCAAAAAGTTGTCCTGAACACTTCCCCTGTCTCCAGTTGGTCAGTCAAACACATACACTCTTAAAAATAAAGGTTCCAAAAGGGAATAATCAGTGATTAAAGAATCATTTTGGTTACCCATAGAACCTTTCAAGGAACAGATCTTAAAAGAAAATCAGTTTTCTTAGTTGTGAGCCGTTTTTAATAATCTGAAGAACCTTGTATACAAAGAACCTTCTGTGCATATGGACGGTTTATTGGATGTTTAAGGTTCTTTAGAGAAATAGATGCCAGTAAAGAACCTTTCTTTTTAAGAGTATAGCCCTATATAAAGTCACACCACTCGTTGAGCTAATATAGCTGCTTTGAAATGCAGCAGAGTCACAAAGTTGTTAACGCTAACCGAGAATAACATTTGAATAAGATTTATTTACAGTTTGTGTACAATGAGTATTGAATAGATGAAATTATGAAGTTCTTTGGCATAGGCTCCATCTATAGTTCGAATTCGGAGGGTAGCGGATGTTTGCATTTCCTGCCTGAAGTTGAAGGCAGTAGCGGAGTCTACCCTCCGATGTATGGACGAGGACTGACCTGGTAGTGGTGGGGATGATGGAGGTGAACGCTGGCATCAGTATCTGTGAACGTAGTAATGGGTGGAAAAGAAGATGAATAATGATTAGTTATAATAAATTAATGATGTGACATTTGAGTCTTCCAGGAGGAACTGCACTAGAGCTCCCATTTCTGTGTTCTGTTCATTGTCAAAAAAATCTGGTATTACCATCTTTGTGGGGTGGTGGTGTTTAGCAGGACCACACACACATACATGCAGTATATACTGTAGTTGTCATCGAGTTGTTGACACCCCTAGTAAATATGATCAAAGATGCCTGTAAAAATACTAAATACATTTTTTGCCAACCTCCTTTTGCCAAGATAACAGTTCTGAGTGAGTTTCATGTTGATGCTTTATCTCTTGACTTCACCCTACTCATTTTCTATAGTGTTCAGGTCAGGGAACTGACCCTGACCTGATACCGTGGCAGAAGCTTCATTTTGTGCTCAGTGACATTTTTGTGTTGATTTTGATGATTGTTTTGGATTGCTGTCCTGATAGAAGATCCCACCACGAACCATTATAAGATTCCTAGCAGATGCTGTCAGGTTTTATTTATTTTTAATCTGTTGGTATTTGCTAGAATCCATGATATCATGTATCTGAACAAGATATCCAGGACAACAACAAAAAATAGGCCCACAGCATTAAAGATCCAGCAGCTAAAACAAACCCTCCCAAACAACATGTGGTGATGTAGGGGTTGTTTGATTTTTTTTATTATTATTATTATTATTATTATTTTTGTATGCGTTCTGGCCCCAAGATTCAACAAATCTCTGCAATTCTCCATCTGTGATCATTAGAGAGTCTTTGCCCACTCAAACTCTCCTTCGCAAATGTGCATTAAGACAATATCAACGCACGTCCTCTTCCAGGCAAATTTGTAACATCTATAGTTGATCGGAACTTCTTAAAGCTACACTGTTTGACATTTTCCCCCATCTAGCGTTGAAAAAGTAAGACCATCCAGTGAATATTAGTTTCCTTTCCTCACAATTCCGATTTCGTTTTAACTCCTACGGTGGCCAATTTAGTCCAAGATTAACATGGCTTCCATTTCGACCTCGTCCATGAGTGGCATCAATTGTTAAAGCACGAAAAGCGAAGCTTGAATTTACAGGTATGTCCCTCTTTGGCTAATGTACTTTCAAGATGGAAGGGCAACATGGCGACCGGCATTCGAACCCCTCACCCGTATTTATTTTCAATGACATATTACAAACTTACGAGAATACTTTATTACTTGAAAGAAGTAAATATACATTAATGAGCACTTTTTTTTTTTTTTGAAAGAACTAAGTGTTTTTAGCTAAGAATAAACTAAAAAAGTTACACAGTGTAGCTTTAATTATTACCCTAAAGGTTGAAATGGGGATTTTCAACGCTTTTGCTATTTTCTTAGAGCTTCTTACTGCTGCAAATCAGTATATTCACAAGTATATTCGTTGGTTTTACTCATTATGGTGGATTATTAAGGGAATATTGCCTTTGTGTCTCCTCATATTCACACTTCTGTGAAGCCATAGTTAGACAATTTCATGCTCCTAGATATTTTTCTCCAGGGGAGCCAATAATGTGGCCAACGTGTTTTGGAGAAGAAGAACAAAATCATAACGTGTTTCCCCTCACTTTCAATTCTTAAACTTCAATTAAAGGTTAGATTTTTTTTGCATTTTTTTAAATGAAAAATCAAAGGGATAAACAATGCAGATGTATACAGCCATCTTTAATTATACTTACATAGGGTGCATATATACATAGGTATATATATATATATATATATATATATATATATATATATATATATTTGATAAGTCTAGCTAGTGAGATTTGATAAGTCTAGCTAGTGGCTACAGTCCTCCCTTCTCAAGCACATATTATTACGAATTTACACTAATTGCATTTTATCAGGTAAGCTCGCTCTTATAGATGTGGGCTGTCAAACCGCAGGTCGTGCACCGTAGCCTTCTGCAGCTCTATCTCTTCATCCTCTAGTCCTCATCACCCGCAGGCATATCTATTAACCTGACAGCACAGGAACTGCCGAGCACAACTTCCATGACCTCAGGGCTAATTATAAACCCCATTATGTGCTCCTGTCAAATTAGGAGACGGGCTGTCGTTTGCCAAGCAATGTGTAGAAAGAGTGGAGTCAGGGCCTCGTAGGACACACACAAGACCAGATGAAAGGAGAGTCAGCCCCGGTGCCAGGAATGTTTCACATGTGTTATGGCATCTGGGGATGCCACAAACAAGATAGGTGACATGCAAAATGGGAAAATACACTCACTACTGAATCCAAATAAATACTGGATGTCCCGATGTTCCGAATAACTAGTATATAATAACACAAAACTGTCCAAAACAGCTTTTATTGAAGCCAAACTCAGAAAAGACTTTGTCACATTATTACATCAGTGCGATGAATGACCGGCTACATCATTGCCTCTTTAGCCCCGCCCACCAATTTGCACATATCATGAAGTAGTACGAGAGACTTAAATACAGCATTTTTAACATCTATAACTGAAATCTGGAAACTCACCATTGACAGGGCTCAATCCGAGGGGCGGGATGAACGGTTGTCTTTCAAACTCCCTCTGCACGCGATAGGATAGTGCTACACCAACCAGAGCAACGAAGGTGAAACGGAGCTCGTTGATAGATTAAACATTCGCCGTATCCGGTCGGCAAAACTCTGAACACATCTTCCCTTTTTAAGAATGACTTCAGTGCCGTTCTTCGTTCTTTTCTCAGAGAACAGCTTAATTCCAAGTCTTCCAGAGTCGCGGTCAAAGCTGATTCGAAAGACCGCCGTTCGCCAGTTTTTGTGTTTACTAGAAGCACACAAGCGCAACTCGGCCGTCGTCATTATGGCCCCACCCACCGAGTCTATACACGATGTGATTGGCCCGACAAGAGTTTGGCGTTTACAGCTCAGAAGTGTATTGAGAGTTGCTAGACGACACTCGCGGCAGATTAGATTTACTGCAGCTAGGGTACGTCTAGATTTCTAGGCTAGGAAATTGGGATTGTCAAAGCTTTTGCTATTTTCTTGCAGCTTCTTACTGCTGCACATCTTAACTATATTCTTTGGTTTTACTCCTTGTGGTGGATGATTAAGAGAAGTTTGCCTTTGTGTTTCCTCATATTTACACTTCTGTGAAGTCATAGCTTAACAATTGCATGCTCCTAGTCACCCTAGTGTGCTAAAACATGTAAATATTAATGGGAATATACTTCAGTTCACATGTCCCGTAGTAGTTCAAGAGAGACTCAAATACAGGATCACTCCAGCAAAAAAAAAAAAATGTTAAGAGATGCCTCTGAGATTTACAGAAGTGCCAAATTGTGAAAAAACTAAGTCTTTACATTCCCTTCCTTGTGATCCATTAAGAAAGTGTGGGTGAACTTGTGGATGTAATGTGGCGAGATTAAAAGAATCTGCACACTACTCTATTATTTCTGCCATGTAAAAGTATGGTAGAAGTACCAGTCAGATTGTGCCAGTCAGATGCTATTGTTCCGTTCACTTTGCAGGCTTTTCAGAGAGAACTGGAGGTAAAATAGGATGTCTTATGCCCTAATGCAATGATTAGGATTTTATTGTTTATAATTAATTAAATTTACCACTTTCCTCCCAACTTTAAAACTTTTCCTCCTAAAAGGTTTATGCTTTAGAGGCTGTCTAGAATCACACTTCCTATGAATATGAATAAGGTTAAATTCAAGACTAAATTCAAGTCATTTCTGTGTAAACAATGTACCAGTGATTGGTTATGAAATAAAACATTATCATATGTCTGATGCATAGCTGTTCTCGGAAATGATTAAAGACCCTCTTGAATAAGTCTGAAGAATAATTAGATAGACCAGGAGGAAAAAAAACTACTACTGTGAGCAACGGAAGCCATGCAGAGTGACAGGTAACAAAACTCAGACTGATCTAGAGATAGATGGATCTCATTTTTTGAAGTATAAAAGGCCATTCCGCAAGAAAATTTTCAATTACGTTTGCTTTGCAACCATAAAGGAGCTTGACGATTCAAGATAAAGAAGGCAGGCGGTCGGCTATAATCCAAGGTCTGATAGTGAAGGAGAGGTTTTGCTGTAAGGCCTATACACCCATCAGTTACATTTTCCTCCAAGAACTGTGGAGCCTATGGAGGATACAAGGGACTGAGAGCGAATTTTGTTACACCCAGATCGAATCCCAGGCGTCAGTCGCACTGACCACACTCCCTGCACCATTACGCAATTAAGGATGTGATTTAATTATCTATTTATCTGTTTCGGCACTCTGGATGATATACACAGAGTCTAATGGCCTCGCTTCATTACCCTCCATTAGGAGCGCAGCACAAAACAACATGGTGAGGTTAATGTCTCTCATGCAGCTCCCAGAAGAGTTTTGATTGAGGCCTGCACGACAGAAGCCCAACAATACGACTGCCTGCCCATAATAATGTTGGTATTGCTAATGCTGCTATATTGTGCTGTACTGGCCTCTGATGGAAGCTGCTGTTAATTAAAGCTGTTTTTATTATAGGTACTTCAAATATAATATTTTAAATCATATTACTGTAGTATATATACACTACTATTCAAAAGTTACGGTACGAAAATAGTACGATTTTTTTTATGTTTTTAAAGAAGTTTCTTCTGCTCACCAAGGCTGCATTTATATTATAAAAAAACTGTAATATTGTGAAATATTATTAAAATGTAAAAATTTTATAAATATATTTGAATATATTTAAAAAGTCCTGTAATGCAAAGCTAAATTTTAAGAATCACTCCTCCAGTCTTCAGTGCCACAGCCTTCAGAAATCATTCTAATATGATAATTTGCTGCTCAATGAAAATTTATGATTATTATCAGATTATTACCTTAAATGTTGAAAACAGTTCTTATTTTAATGTTTTGGTGGGGGGGGGGACAATATATTTATTCAGCAAGGATGCATTAAATTGATCAAATGACATTATATATTTATACTGTGGCAAAAGCTTTATATTTTAGATAAATGCTGTCCATTTAAACTTTCTATTCATTAAATTATCATTAAATTAAATTATTAAATTAAATTAAGTTTTTAACAGTGATAATAATAATAAATGTTTCTTGAGCAACAAATCGGCATATTCAAATGATTTCTTAGGGATCATGTGACTCTAAAGACCGGAGTAATAATGCTGAAATCTGAATGAATTGGAGAAATAATGCTGAATCACAAAAATAATATACTCTACCAGTCAAAAGTTTTGGAAACATTACTATTTTCAATGTTTTTGAAAGAAGACCCTCTGGCTCATCAAGGCTGCATTTATTTTTCCAAAATACAGCGAAAACAGTTAAAATTGTTTACGACCTAATGGCTAATATCATGTTTTCAAAGTATGTTTGTTAAATATATATGAAAATACTTTGAAAACATGATATAGCCATTAGGTTGTAAACAATTTGTAATGTTTTTAATTATTATAAGTGAATGAATCCTATTGTTTACTGACGGCATTCTGTCCATTTTGAAAAAAGTGACAGCTTCCCTTCTTATACAGACTGATTATAGCATGAGAAAATACTATTCGAGTGCAGGCCAAAGCCTGTTGCAGTCCGCCATGATAGGGGGAGCTGGGAATGAGGGATTCAGATCTACCACCAGGCATCGAGGTGGACCAGATGGCAGTGCTCTCCATCCTGTGAGGGGCAATGGGGATATGTGGCAAGCAGGGTGGGGCCAAGAGCCATGAAAAGGGAGCGTTCATCAAGTGAACACAAAAACATAACGTAAAGTCCAGACCTGGTCCTCTTTTGTCTTGCACTGTCATCACTGCTCCTTTTATCCTTTTGGACCTCCTTTCACGAGACTCAAGACCAGTGTAACGCACAGGTGACGCTCATTAGTAATCACGCCACCTGTGCGTCTCACCGGTCTTGAGTCTCGTGAAAGGACGTCCAGAAGGATAAAAGGAGCAGTGATGACAGTGCAAGACAAAAGAGGACCAGGTCTGGACTTTACGTTATGTTTTTGTGTTCACTTGATGTTTGTTTATTTTATGATTAAAGTGTGTTAAACGTTTGCCAGTTTCTCCTTCTTCCCTGAAACATTAGCATTGCTACAATGATACTAATAAAAAGAGAAATAACTGACAATTAAGAATATGGATATTCAATTCAGTACAGTATGTCTGCCATTTGCATGGTGGAGTAGAGGAGAGTGGAACTGTGTTTCCCTAAAAGCACCATTGTCACCTATGGTCTCAACTTAGCTCACAGTAAAAAAAGAAAAGAGAAAAAAGACATGATTTGTACAGTTGGAAACAGTAACAATTTGAAAGTTAAAATGTACAGACATTTCAAGATGGATATTAAGTACTAGTTGAGAGTGTGTTGACAGTCTGTGTACTTAGATGGTTGAGCTCCTGAAAAGCGATAATGAGGTGGCTTTGAAAGGACTTTTTGACAGGTACAGATATATAAAATAAGTAACAATTAAGTCTAAACTCTAACACAAATAACCATTATAGCACAGAATAGTTCTTCAGGACAATTTGGTTCTAAATAGAATTGTTACTATGTGTAAGGAACTTCTTGTTAATTATGGGATGTTATGAACTGAACTAAAAGGCATAAAGATCTGACAGTGGTTGCAAGGGAACAAGTCATTTGTTCAGTTTGGCATGAGAGTAAATCTGTTTCAAAAATTAGACATTTGGGGTTGGGTAAATGGCATTATTGAACGTCTATATCAGTCTATTTTTGTTTTCCATAGCTTGTTTAAAACCCGCTTGATAGAAAAATTTGATTCAGAGATACATTGAGATATACAGCACTATTTTTAAAGTCTCTTTGTACATTTGTAGACATGACAAAGATTGTGAGACAAAGAACTTTGGAGACTAGAATTTGATGACTCACTCACAAACAAAAAACGGTCATTGCAACGACAACGGTCGATGTAACTCCAGAAAGCGTCACTAAACAAATTAGTGAACAATTAATCACCACTGAAGCTTTCCAGCTCTGACAGCTTGCTTTTAACTTATTTACTCTTTAAAATGATCTTTAAAAAGCTGTTTTTCCATTGTCTCTGGTTATCATTCCATACTGAATCGTAACCCACAGAAACATATCTGCCCCTCAGCCATGGTCTGAGAAGTTAAGTATGGCTAAGCTGCGGTTGCCCTTGAATGAGATATTCTTACCATAGTCACTGATCCGGAAAGAACCAGCTGCATCTGTGCGCAACAATACAAGAGATTTAACCATGCATTCAATAAGGATGGCCTGGGATTAGTAAGTCTGCAGCACAGCTAAAGTGAACAACAATGAGGACAGAACATCCAGTTGTGTAAACAACCAATACTTGGCACATACGAATTTGTGCTCCCAGGAATGTTAAATAAGCTGTTAGACTTCATTTAGACTGACAGAGCAAACAGTGGGAAACTGATTCATCTCAAAATCTCTGGTGTGGGTGTGCCATGGATCTTGGCCTCATCTGCCCTGAAATGACAATGCGAGATCCCGTAAATAGTGACACAGTGTCAGAAAAGAAAAGAGGCTTGACAGATGACATATCTTGGTGACAAAACATCATTGAATATCTAGAGATAATTGTCAAAGGCCACCTTAGGTGTAGCTGTCAGATAAAATGTGTTTTCTTTCCAGTGCAGAATTAGAATTTAGATATGCGTAGTGTCTTTTCTTAGTTAGGTGTAAATCTGCTTAGTTCTATGTTACTGCTTTTGTTTATTAAGCAACGTCTGTTTGTTTCAGAACAATTAGATAGTTTCAGCATGATTAGATTAGCTTCTCTCAGTAGAAATGTGTAAAATATTTATGAACAGCTCCAATATTACAGAAATACATGACAATTAATTGGTAGAGAGGTATGGTATTAAACTTATATTCACAATTACATTAGATCAAATGCTCTAATGAAAATGCTACTTTTATATAAATGCATTAAGGAGTATCTTAGCTACAGTGAATAAAATGTTTTGATTATAATTGGAGTGAAATTAAATAAACGGGATGAGCCCAACCTCAACTTGACTGGATCTGGAATAGAGTCGGAATTGGGTCAAGGGACTGAAATTTGATTGAAAATGATTTTTAATTAGAATTGGAGTTGGATTTCAATCACAATTGAATCAGATTAGAAGTCAAATGAATTGAATATAATTTTATTCAAATGGTGTTGAATTAGTAGTGAATACATTGGTTTTGGAAGAGAAACTTATTCACCAAATTTGTCATCATTGAGGTTGATTAAGACGTATGAAGAAATGCAGTTATTGTGAAACCACAGCTCTTTTGATTTTCCATTTATTGTCAGGCAAAACACTGCATGTCAACTAAATGATTTTATCAGTTGTCTGACGATATCATCATAACCATATAGGTATACTCGAAAAAAATAACTTTCACTGTTGTTAGTTGCACTCAAACCATCCTTGTTCACATTACTTAAAAACTCATGTAATGAACTTAAAGGACAACTCCGGTGAGAAATGCCCCTAGGGGTAATTAACAGATGGTTACCAAGTAGATCGTTCTCTGGGATGCGTTTTCATTTTTTAGAATTTTATCTCTAAGATTAGCTTATAATGCTAGTCTATGGGGCAAAGGGTAAGTGAAATTAAATAGCTACTTAATACCACTAGCAAGGCTCAAAATAGCCTCACACTAACACAGTAGCATAATAAAGGTCCCTACATGCAAACTGCAGCATTGAGAACTTTGTACGTGTACAAACAGTTTAATAAGAAGATACAAGACATTACGCGTAGTGCATTACACGTTTACGGTCAGGCGCCATCTTGGAAAACAGTCTCGACAAGTCGAGCGACGAACGCTGTGCTAAGTGAGCTGGTCGATAGGAATTAAGTTTGTGAAATCTAATTATATGGACATTTTTATTTGTATTTATTTAATTTCTCTGTTGCGTTCAGTGCTTTCTTTTGGAAACAGCGGACCATATGAGATTCCAGGGCACAGTTCATCACTTGTTTCTACTAAAAATTTGTATTGTCAGCTTTACTTAAGTTTTGTGGTTATCATTATGCAGAAGAGTGGTGCCTGTGTTTAGGGCACTCATAGATATTTATTGGATGGAATTACATATTTAATCAATTAATTCCATCCATTTATTGAATAGTATCCCTCAGTAAAATAGAGTTTTAGTCTATTTTTGCCTTTTTTTCTCTAAAAAAAATATGCTCGTTGATATTTAATAGTTTTCCACTTAAACTTGCAAAGCTAAGTTAATTTAATAAGGAAAATTAAAATCGATAAATGTGTTCACCTAACATAAACATTTACAAATGTAGCATAACATTATTTAACAGTGACAAACTGGTTTGTATTTACTCAAAGTAACTGTCACCTTTACTTGAATCTTTTTTATAATTTATTTGTAAAAAAAAATAAAAAAAATAAATACTCAATAGTTGTCTGCATCCACTTGATGCTGCTTTTTTAAGCTGATTCAACAAGTCATTTTTTGGAGTGTATGTTGTTTGAATATTTTCTTCGCTTAGCTCTCATTTTACATTTTCCCTTGTCAGAATGAATCATCTTCTTTTTGAAACAAACTCACACGTACAACATGTTTAATGTTCTATAGCAGGGGTGTCTGAAGTCGGTCCTGGAGAGCCGCTGTCCTGCAGAGTTTAGCTCCAACTTGCCTCAACAAACCTGTCTGAAAGTTTCGAGTATATGCATAATAAGATCTTGGTTAGCTGGTACAGTTGTGGTTAATTGGGGTTTGGAGCTAAAGTCTGCAAGACAACTGGAGCAGGAGCAGGATTGGACACCACTGCTTTATAGCGTTAAAGGTATCTCACCAGCTTACTTAAAAGGAAGAGATCATACTTCTTTTTTTCTTCTTTTTTTATCAAATCATGGTGAATCCCTTGATTTATTAGCAACTCCGCTTATGAAGAAAGATAAAATACAACCCAATACATAGCCCCTCATGAGACATGCTTAATGAGATAACATAAGCTTGATGTTCCACCATGATTAATAGATGAGGACCCAAGTTCTGTAAGAAGGCATTCAGACCCACATATCTAGTTCAAACCAATCAATACCACCATCCAAAGCACACATCAGCATGTGTTTCAGTAGCATTTTTATTTAGAGTTGTATTATTTAGCAAATGTTTGTCTTTTCATCTCTGTGCTGTCTTCTGATAACCCAGATTTAAGACCTTAATCATCACTTAATCATGCTGTTTTAATCCAAACATTTAAATGTTTAAACACTGATTAAGCCTTTTTCAAAAGAAGTGCCCGTGTTACAAATTAATGTAACCAATTACAATAGCAACAGCAACAACAAGAAAGAAAGAATTATGATTTGTTTTAATGACTTACACATGAAAATGCCACTAGATAAAATTGATCAGGAAAATTGAGAAAATTGATCAATCACAAAGTCATCGTGCTGTCAGGCCATTTCAAGTTTGATTTTGATGTTACATACAGCAGTTATATGTGGTGGAGCTGCTTGCTTACCTTTTTACTTCCTATTCTTCCTAAGTCTTAAGTCTTCTTATTAACGCCTTCCTTTTGATCACTGATCCACAAGCATGGAAAACACGAGGTGGGATTTATCGCGAGAACCAATAACCAGTTATAATCACATCACATACAATCATAACACGATGGAGGCATTGACATGACTTTCCCCCATTCATTCTCAATAACCCGAAAATAAGCCCATAGCACATTTTAGCGGTTTGTTAAAAGTCAATGGACTCAGGAGAGGCACGAGAGACACAGAGCCCCGCTAACTCTACCTGCGAGTCTACTTGTACTGTATTATTTTGTAATATGAATTATTTTCTCGGCTTTTTTTTGAGGAGGCACTGCCTCCGTTGCCTCCTCAAGGGAAAACATGTAAAATTACAATAAATTTGTATGGGTAAGGTTAGGTTTAGGGGCAGGTTTAGAGTTAGTACCTAATTATAACCCAGTTATTCCAATTGCTATAATAAGTACATGCGGAACAGGACTGTAAAATAAACTGCTACCAATAGTGGTAATTTAATTGTAATTTACAATACCTCCCACAGCTAACATTTCTTTAAAATGACCTTTTCTCCCAGGTACAGGCAAGACTGTCAGTAAAAAAATAATTAATGCTCATTAAATGTAGTTTTTATTTAAATCTAAACTCTCAGCACATCTTTTAAGATATGTGAATATACAGTTGAACTGTACTTGACCATTTTTACTCTGAAGAATTTGTACAAATTGATTCAGACACAAAGGGCTTTTTAACAAAAAATCAATAAAAGCTATGCAGGTTTTCTGCTATTCACCGTGTCCTTTCAAGCACTGAAAATATATTGTGCTATTCTATACCATATACTGAACAAGTACAGAAGGCCCAAAGGGGAAACCAATGACCCATCTTACACATATCATGATTAAATATGCAAATTAAATATGTCATGCATGGACAGTGTAATGGGTAATTTAGTGCTTGACTTCCCCCCATCCCTATTGACATAAGTGATGCACAGAAAAGACAAGAATTGTATTCATTTCGTATGCGCGCATCATGTTTGCTTTTTATCAACATGGTGATGATGCATAACCAAGGACATGGTGGAAACATGAAGCTTTGTCCTTTGTTGGATGCAAATCCCAGGATTATGGGTAGCCCTGAAGATCAGGAGACAAAAATGAACACGTAATGTAAAATGTTTCGGATGTGATTATAGATTTGCAGCCAAATGCACGTAAATCACTTGACCATGCCTCACCAGCACTCACTGTAATTACCTTGACGCTCTCCGGAGTAGCGCAAGAGGTCTTAGTTCATTCCTTCATACATAGTTAGACACAATCAAGTGATGTAACATACAGTTATGTGGGAGTATGTTTGAAAGGCACATCACCTGCACTTTCATGGTAGATTTAGGTAATTTCCTGTAGGATGAACTGGTAAAATAGCTTTAAAAGAGTAGATTGATCAGTTTATGTCTGTCTGCAAGTGTGAATAAGAAATTCTGAGCATAATAGCAGAGTTAGCAAATAACAAAATTAGCGCATTATCCTCAGCGGGGTAGCTGTAATCTTTAGTCATTTCCTGTGTGATCCGTAGCTTACACACATAGGTAATACTGCCTGAAAATCCATTCAAATTGAATATATTAGCAGTAAGTGTGTTTCCATGCATTTGTGTGCGAGTGTATCGTCAAAGTCTGGCTTGAAAAAGACAGAGTGGGAGCTAAGTAGAGGAAAAAGAAGAGAGAGAGAGAAGATAGAACAGAATAGAATGTGACAGGCTTCTCCTCTACCTTCAGCAGTAAAATAATGAAATGATAACTAAGTGCGATGCACCTCTTGGGCATTTTACTTAATGCAGATCTGATGGGAATCTGATGTATAATGTGAGAGTAATCTCGACATGATGTAAGTGCACTGAAGCACAGGAACAGTGAAGGACTTAAGGAAGCGGCGTTGGGAGGACGCATATTAAATGTTAATCAGCTGACATGTCGAGACACTGGGACGCTCTGCAAAATATGTAACCTACAAGTCCAAGACAATATTATATAGCACTATGTACACCGATCAGGCATAACATTATGACAGGTGAAGTGAATAACAATGATTATCTCGTCAACACAGCACCTGTTAGTGGGTGGGATATATTAAGCAGCAAGTAAACATTTTGTCCTTAATGTTGGACGCAGGAAAACTGAGCAAGCGTAAGGATTTGAGCACGTTTGACAAGGGCTAAATTGTGATAGCTAGACTACTGGGTCAGAACATCTCCAAAATAGCTTGTGCGGGGTGTTCCCATTCTGCAGTGGTCAGTATCTATCAAAAGTGGTCCAAGGAAGGAACAATGGTGAACTAGTGACAGGGTCATGGACAGCCAAGGCTGATTGATGCACGTGGGGAGCGATTACTGTAGCTCAAATTGCTCAAGAAGTTAATGCTGGTTCTGAGGTGTCAGAATACACAGAGCATCTCAGTTTGTTGTGTATGGGGCTGCATAGCCTCAGACCAGGGCTGGACTGGGGCTAAAATTGAGCACTGGCATACCCAGCACATCCGGCCCATGAGTTCCCCGTGAATGTTTTTGCTGGGGTTGGGGCCTTAAATTGGAGTATATAAATAAAACTAGGACAAGGACGAATAATGATAGATATTAGCGAATTTGCTGCAAATGCAGATAAACTTTTTTTGTCACACAGAAATGCCCTTGACAGTAAAGCATGATTTTGAGCTAGGATGCATTAAAGTAAATTTACTGCTTTTAAATGCTGTCATCATTTACCCCCTCTCGTGTCATTCCAAACCTGCATGTCTTCTGTGAAACACAAAATAAGATGTTTTGAAGAATGTTGGCAACCAAGCCATTTTGGTTAGGCTACCGTTTGAATATTGTATGAACAAAAAAACAGACTCAAATCATTTTATTTTATGCTACACAGAAATAAATTCATTTAGGTTTGGAATGACATTAGGGTGAGTAAATGATCACATTTTTCGGTTGAATAATCATATTTTTCAAGAGTTAACACATCCTTTAAGTAAGACACTGATATCTATTTTTTATGAGGCTATTCAATTTCATTAAATCTATTAAAAAAAAGTTAATACGACTTTTAAAGAGGAAAAAAAGCTTTGTCCTTAATTCATGTGATCCAGACTTTAAAACTGTTTTATAGACTGTAGTTTAACTGTAGGCCAGTTTCATTTAAATGTAAGATCATGGTAGTCACAGGGTAAAAAACATAGACTGTACAAACCTTGCTCCTCATTATGGCTATATGGCTTCTAAAATATATAAAACATATACCTATTATATTTGTAAGTAAAAAAACACCTGTAAAAAATACGAAAACAACCTCTAAAATTCTGTAATATTAATGTAAGTAATATAGCAAAAATTTTAATAAATGTTTCTTCCAAAACACCATATTTCTTTGCTGTTAGCAGCAATGTAAATTGTGGTTATGTTAAAGTGAAGCGTTTGTGTGTATTGCCGTTTTCCACTTTACCTCGTCATGAATACATAGTCAAAGTGCCGTATAGAGCAGCATCTAAACGCAGCGTATGTTCGTCAGCGGCTGCGTTGTGCGGATATTCGCCTTTTGCAGTTCCATGCGCTCAAATACTAATAAATAAATAAATAGCGCCTAATATGGAGGGGAGGTCTCTCTCACTTCGGCTTGTCAATTCAGAAGACAAACCAATGGGCCGCTGTCGCTGCATGTTGTCAGTGGCACACAAAAAAAAAAAAAATGCCCCAAAGTACGTCGGCCCACCGGGCAAATGCCCGGTATGCCAGATTACCAGTCCAGCCCTGCCTCAGACCAGTCAAGGTGCCCATTCTGACCCCTGTTCACCACCAAAAATGTCAACAGTGGGCACATGAGCATCAGAACTGGACCACGGAGCATTGGAAGAAGGTGGCCTAGTCTGATAAATCACGTTTTCTTTTACATCATGTGGATGGCCGTGTGTGTTGCTTACCTGGGAAACACATGGCACCATGGTGCACTATGGGAAGAAGGCAAGCCGGCAGAGGCAGTGCAATGCTTTGGGTAATGTTTTCCTTGAAAACCTTGGGTCCTGCCATCCATGTGAATGTTACTTTGGGGTGGCACAAACTAGTTGACTAATCAACTAGTCCACTTTAATGCTCTGCCACAAGGCTTTAAGCTTGATTTCGACTAGTCGCTGGCCTATAAAGAGCGCAATAGGATAAGCCATTTCCTGACACGCACGTTTCCAAAAGTTAAAATGACAATTAAATGCATACTCAGAGAGTTCTCCACAAGACATGTTTGATAATACCATCTGGATGCTCAAAATCTATCGGGAGAATGCACGCTTATTATACAGGTAAGTTAATCACTGTTCTAAACTTATGCAGGCTGCATTCGTTGTAACACACACACATAGCTCACACATCATAAAGATATTGCATATGTCTCACACAAAATCATTCAGTAGCGCAAAATGTGTTGTCAACACTTTTCTGTGTTTTATCAATAATATATCTTAAAAACTGAAAAGTTCTAGCACATATTTCTTAGTAGCTCACAGTCACAGCTTCACTCTTAGTAGGGAGACGTTGACAGGTAGAATTCATTCACACGCAATTGCTCTCTCATTGAGGCATTCAATTACATACATGTTATCTTCATTGAGCTAAGTATCTGATTTAGAACGAGCAGAAATCTTTGAGAAATATAACGACTGAAAGAACTGAGACAAAAGCTATTATGTAGGAGGAGCAGAAACCTTAAGGGCAGCGCTGTGTGTCATAGTTGTCCTGTTGCCAGAAAACCCATGTTCACATCTCAGTTCAAGGTTTAGGGTTATTTTTTAATTAATGACGTCATCAGTCGACTCGACATTCACCACATAAATGTCAAAGTTAAAAAATCTAAAGTCGTTCGACCCCTATCTTGCATTGTTGCATTTACACCCTTTCATGAAAACAGTATTCCCTAGTGGCTGTGACCTTTTATGACTTTTGACCTCCAAATTCCCCAGTCAAAAAACTTCAGAGGTTGAAAGTTTTGTAACAGAGGCCAGCTAGTAGAAGTTGCTGTGCGAGTAAACCTCATTTCTCTGACCTCAAGAGATGCTCTAGCGACTGGCACTAGGGGTTGCAGCCTTTAGCCTCTTGTTAGAGCGTCCGACTCTCATGCCGGCAGTCCCAGTCCAAACAGAAGGGGTTACAGTTTTATAGAACAGGCCACACATTTTTAGTGCAAGCATAACATTTCTGTTACCATTTCTGAAATTAACCAAAAATCACTTAAACAGACATGTGACAAACATTTTCTTCATTTGCCAAAAAAGGCACCTCTTGCCTAAGTGGATGTTGTTTATATGCCCGATGTCACTAATCACAATCCAAACAACTTCAATCCGTTTTGGTTGAGAACCAGAAAATACCGTCATCATCAAAGCCATTCGATTAGCTGAGGAAATGGCATAGAAGCAACTACATAGGAATTAAGGAAGTGTGTTCCAGGAATTTGGGGAAATTAAGTTATCATATCTTTATTTGAAAGGGTGTAGAGTATTTTCATGCTTGTTCAATGAACCATAAACAATTATAGCACAAGCACCTTTGGAACAGTCCTTAAGACACTAACAGATTAAAGGTGGTAGACAATTAAAGTCACAGTTCCAATAATTAAGACATTAAAGAGACCTTTCTACTCACTCTGAAAAACACCAGGAGAAAGACACCCAGAGTGCCTCATCACGCGAGAACATCTCATAGTCCTGCTGCAGGAATCTATAAGGACTGCAGTGAAAGGAGAAATAAACTGCAATGTCCATCATGTAAGACGCCTATGACAGTGCTACAGAGAGACAGGAAGGATAGCTGATCAGCCTTGCAGTGCCAAACCACATGTAACCATATATCCTCCCAGACGTGTTTGAGAACTTGCAAGTGCCTTGGTGGAAGAGTGGAGTAACAAGCAAGAACAGGTCAGTCTGGTGCAGTCCATGCGGCATATGTAAAGCAGCTGGTGGCCACTTATACTTTTGATATTGACCCCCAATCTGTTCAGGGACATATTATTCCAATTCTGTTCATCTACGAAATATTTTCAGTTTATGTCTCAGTTATTGATTTTTCATACAAATATTTACACGTTAAGAAAAATTCTGGAATTAAAAAAATGTTCGTTTTTCTTTTCATTTTTTTTGCTGAGTAAACAGCGGGGGTCAAAAGTATTGGGAATTTGCCAGACATACATTTTGTTTTTCGCAAAGTTTGCTGCTTCAGCTGTTGAGGTTGAATCACATTGTTTCAAGATTATTGTGCAGAGTGAACAGATGAATTTTAAATATATGGTTTGTATGGTATAAAAACCATTACGTCTATGGCAAGTCCCCACAAAGATAGCGCACCAGACACGTGTGTGTGTGTGTGTGTACATGTTTTTCTAGCCTGGTGAGGACTTCAAACTGAATGCACACAGACTCATGGGGACTCGTGTCACCGTGGGGACCTAAATTGAGGTCCCCATGGGTACAAAAGCTTATAAATCATACATAATGAGTTCTATTGAAAATGTAAAAATGTAGAATGTTTCCTGTGATGGGTAGGTTTAGGGGCAGTGTAGGGGGATAGAATATATGGTTTGTATGGTATAAAAACCATTACGTCTATGGCAAGTCCCCACAAAGATAGCGCACCAGACATGTGTGTGTGTGTGTGTGTGTGTGTGTGTGTGTGTGTGTGTGTGTGTGTGTGTGTGTGTGTGTGTGTGTGTGTGTGTGTGTGTGTGTGTGTGTGTGTGTGTGTGTGTGTGTGTGTGTGTGTGTGTGTGTGTGTGTGTGTGTGTGTGTGTGTGTGTGTGTGTGTGTGTGTGTGTGTGTGTGTGTGTGTGTGTGTGTGTGTGTTGTTTTTTGTATTTTTGGCCCTGGCAAAAAATGACCAGCTAAATTATTTCACTGATCATGTCATCGGCAGTCAGTGTAACGGTAGTCACTGTGCGAGTAAACCTCACTCCTCTGTCCTCAAGAGACGATCTAGCGACTGGTGCTAGAGGCTGCAGCCTTTGGCCTCCTTGTTAGAGCATCCGACGCTCATGCCGGCGGACCAGGGTTCGAGTCCCACTTGGAGTGGGCGGTTCAAAGAGGGGTTATAGCAGCACATGTGAAAGTGTAAACAAGTATAATCAGGGGAAATCACTGTCATTCTGATTGGATTATAAGAGCAGGCTGATTGCTAAAAATCATTGTGTTCTTGTGTTAGCAATGGTTACCTACAAATAAAGATGTGCAGTCATTATTTATTTGCATTAAAATGGCCACACATGCAAGGATGTTTCTGCAAAGAATATTGCACCTGAAAGAACCATTTACTAGATGGTCAAGAACTTCAAGGAGAGGTTAAACTGCACTAAAGAAGGCTTCAGGACATCCCAGAGTGTCCAGCATGGACCAGGATTGTTTCCTCCAGAGGAGTTGGCTACAGAATCGTGTCACCACCAGTGCAGAGCTTTATCAATATTGGCAGCAAGTGGGTGTGAATAAATCGGCACACACAGTGAGGCCAAGACTTTTGGACAGTGGCCTATGGAAGACACTTCTCTTCAAAAAAAAACAGACTGAGTTGGATAGCAAGCTTTATATGTAAACTTGGTTTACATATAACTGGTCAATATTGACATCCCACAGTTGCTGCAGATTTGGCGGCTGCATATCCAAGATACGACTCTCCCGTTCCACCATACCCCAAAGGTCCTTTGTTGGATTGAGATCTGGTGACTGTGGAGTATCCTATATGAGCAGTATAATATATGAGTATAGTGAACTCATGGCCCAAAGTGTGACATGAAAATACCCCACACCCACACCATTACACCACCAATAGCAGCCTGAACCGTTGATACAAGGCAAGATGGATCCATGCTTTCATGTTGTTTACTCCAAATTCTGACCCTACCATCGCAGCAGAAATTGAGAATCCCTAGACCAGGCAGTTACAATTCTCTACTGTCCAGTTTTGCCCCATTCTCTGTAAACCCTAGAGATGGTTGTACGTGAAAATCCCAGTAGATCAGCAGTTTCTGAAATACTGAAGTCGAGCCCATCTGGCACCAACAGCCATGCCCCGTTCAAAGTCAGTTAATTCACATTTCTGCTGCTCAGTTTGAACTTCAGCAGATCATCTTGAACATGTCTACATGCATAAATGCATTGGGTTGCTACCATGTGTTTGGACTCAGCAAGTCAACATTATTAGTTATTAATATTTTGTTGGTTCTTTCTTGTTTTTTGCCTGTGTTCCTGGCCAAAAATTATATCTGCATCATTTGAAATGTTGTCACGAATAAAACAATTGACTCCAATCACAACTATATCATCGCTGTCCGGTGAAAACCACGTATGTCCATTTTGCCAATTTTGAGATTTTTTGACGGATTGAATGTCCAGGTTCATTTCCGTATACAGTGTGCTTCCCATATCTAAATGACCAATGAAAAGTTGTGAAATCATGTCATCTGATTTTCACGTATATCCATTTGGTGTCAAAGCTGTCAATCACGCCGCGTATCTCTCTCCCTGTGGAAGCATCTCGTCGGTCTCCTGAAGTTTCATCGAAGCACCTCTGCCTTCGTTTTCAGGCAGGATATGCAGAGTCCTTACCCTCTGATTGCAAGCTACGGACCAAAAGTACTTTATTGCTTGCTGGGTTGTTAATAAATGGATGATTGTCACAGCATTTATTCTCCCGAGTCTTTCTGGCAGAAATAGTAAGAGTAGCATGCTATTCTGTATGTAGTCTAAACTACTTCCATTTCACATGTACCCATGTCCTCAACATACTCAAGGTTTCAGTCTACCATGCCTTCTCGTACCTCACGCCTCTGTTTTATCTGCAGGATATTGGTTCTGTAAGACGATTACATGCACCAGGCACAAGGTCTAGTAGACACGCTGGCCATTATTGAACAGAAGCTCAATCCCCAAGATTGTTACTGGGGTCAGCAGAGGAAACTGTAAGATACAGAACTACATGTTTTTGAAAACTTGTTAAGCTGCATATCACATACTGACAGATTCCACTGCCAAAGGTCCATTTCTGGGGCCCTAAGAAGGCAATAATGTATTTATACTGTATCAGCAGTGATCGGTTTATGCCAATGTGAGAACAAGGTTTCCTCAGATCATTGCTTGCAGAGCAGATTATGAACGCTTTTTAAATAAGTTAATGCATTAGGCTCAAGGTTAGTCCAGGTCAGTGTAAGTCCTTGCACTAAATAAGCTTTTCTCAGAAAAGAGATTCACGTTCACACAGATAATCACACCTACCTTCACCCAAGACTGAACCTTACACACTGCAGCTGCTAATATTAGAGACGACCAAGTGTATTCAGTGACTACAATTATTATTTCTTTCATATTTTTTATAATTAGTGTATATCTAAGCAGATAAGCATATCTCAAAGACTCTTGTTTTCGTTAAAGGTGTGTTGTGTTCCCTGTTGACCCAATAATTACACACCAATGTAATTGATAATTAGTGTTAGCGAGTGTGAGTCACACACATGGAAGGAGAACAGAAAGAGCACATCTAAGAAGAAGAACAGAACATCTAAGAATCTGTCGCGGGCAAACGTCTGCTCTGAGGTTCTTATAAAAGCATATCCGATCACTCCAAGAGTATATCGAATATGCCCCCTCATATCTGAAAGACGCTGATGGGTGCATGGGTCATCAGAAAACCAACATCCCTTGCTTTCTAACATCAGTCTTGTTATCATACCAACCAAATCTCCGGCGTTTGACTTCACATCACAAAACAATCCCTCCATTTAATGCTTTTTTCATTGATCTAGTAGCCCACCCCCACATTCAAGACATACTCGTACGGGAGCGCACACCACAAACATTCATCCGCTTTGCTGTCAAAGCTAATCATCCACAGATGCTTTATATGTCTATATACACTCACCTAAAGGATTATTAGGAACATCTGTTAAATTTTTTCATTAATGTAATTATCTAATCAACCAATCACATGGCAGTTGCTTCAATGCATTTAGGGGTGTGGTCGTGGTCAAGACAAACTCCTGAACTCCAAACTGAATGTCAGAATGGGAAAGAAAGGTGATTTAAGCTACAGTATTTTGAGAGTGGCATGGTTGTTGGTGCCAGACGGGCCGGTCTGAGTATTTCACAATCTGCTCAGTTACTGCGATTTTCACGCACAACCCATCCTAGGGTTTACAAAGAATGGTGTGAAAAGAGAAAAACATCCAGTATGCGGCAGTCCAAATATTTGTGAAGCCACAACCTTGAGGCGGATGGGCTACAACAGCAGAAGACCCCACCGGGTACCACTCATCTCCACTACAAATAGGAAAAAGAGGCAATTAGCAAAAGCTCACCAAAATTAGACAGTTAAAGACTGGAAAAATGTTGCCTGGTCTGATGAGTCTCGATTTCTGTTGAGACATTCAGATGGTAAAGTCAGAATTTGGCTTAAACAGAATGAGAACATGGATCTATCATGCCTTTTTACCACTGTGCAGGCTCACTTTAGGCCCCTTGGTGCCAATTGGGCATTGTTTAAATGCCATGGCCTACCTGAGAATTGGTTCTGACTATGTCTATCCCTTTATGACCACCATGCCCCTTCTCTGATGGCTATTTCCAACAGAATAATCCACCATGTCACAAAGCTTAAATCATTTCAAATTGGTTTCTTGAACATGACAATTGAGTTCACTGTACTAAAATGGCCCCCACAGCCATCAGATCGCAACCCAATAGAGCATCTTTGGGATGTGGTGGAACAGGATCTTCGTGCCCTGGATGTGCATCCCACAAATCTCCATCAACTGCAAGATGCTATCCTATCAATATGGGCCAACATTTCTAAAGAATGCTTTCAGCACCTTGTTGAATCAATGTCACATAGAATTAAGGCAGTTCTGAAGGCGAAGGGGGGTCAAACACAGTATTAGTATGGTGTTCCTAATAATCCTTTAGGTGAGTGTATATATCCCTTATCATCATTCATACATAAATTATGTCCTTCTGCTTTCTTTCTTGCATGGAAGAACATCTTACTGGTTGTCCTCTCCCCTCCTTAGAGCCCTTACATTATTGGTGAAAGCATTTTCCCCTGTGATCAATGCATCAGATCAACGCTGATGGCAGGATGTAAAGTCACCAGTGATGCATTCTGGTATTGGGAATTTGACAAAGTGTTATTTGATTTCATTTTCAAATTCCTGGAACAGCAAATTGTGGACATATCACATTTATTTCCTGCAGTTCAACTGACAACATGTAAAGCAAAATAAGTAAATTAGGCTATTACATTAATAAACACACAAGGAAATACTACGGAAGTCATTTCCACCACAGAGTAAAGAAATAAAACAGATACCGTTCAAAAGTTTGGGGTCAGTAAGACTTTTTATTTGAATGTTTTTGAAAGAAAGAATGTTTTAAGAGAGCTTTTATGCTCACCATTGCTGCATTTATTTAATCATAAAACATTACAATTTAAATAACTGTTTTCTATTGTATTATATATTTTTAAATATAATTTATTCTTGTAATGGCAAAGCTGAATTTTCAGCATCATTATTCCATTCACATAATTCGGTGGTCAAGAAACATTTATTATTATCATCATCAATGTTGAAAACAGTTTGCTTAATATTTTTTGTGGAAACCTTGATAACCGTTGTGGGAACAGAATTCTTTGATGAATAGAAAGTAACAAGATTTAACAAAATAACAAGATTTATTTGAAATAGAAATCGTTTACTGTCCCTTTTGATCTATTGAATGCGTCCTTGGTGAATAAAAGTATCAATTTAAAATAAATCTGACCTCAAACTTTTTAATGGTGTAGAAATAATATAGTTATTAAAAGTTATATGTCACAGCCACTGTGATAGTCACAATGTAAGATTATATTATAATTTAGTAATATAAAACTCACAATTATTAAATATAACCTTTAATACAAGTTAGCATAGTGAGAGATACCTTCTTTTTTTTAAGTTTTTTACTCTGTATATGCTTCCAATCAAACCACCATTAACCAAAGAATTACTTCCCTGCATGTAGAAAAAATGATTTTAGTGGTTTCGAATATATCTTCATTAACAGTAACTTTTTTTTGATTACCATGCTGTCACATCATCTTTTTGTTTCTTTTCCATTTTCAACATTTAAGTGTCACATTAGATACTGCCAGTGAATTACTAAAAGACTGAATGGGTGGAAATAGATTAGCAGTTTTATGAAAGTCTCTCTCGGCAGGAGTGGAAGAGAAAGAAACTCTTTTGAAAGTACCACAGCATATCTGCTATTTAAATAGACCAAACTAAAGGTTTACTTATTTTGTCCATCAATCCAGTGGATGAGGAGCATTATGGGAAGTTCATGTAGCTCTTTTGGCATCTTGCTGTGTGCTGGGACTGAAGGCATGCATATGAACACATTCTGAAAGAAGTGTTTACCATGACAAAGTGTTTTTGAGTGGAGCAAGAGGAACATGCCTGAGGGATAGAATTTTTACCTTAGATGCTTTCTGAAATTCATAAATCTTTAAAAAAGACTTTAAAGTCCACCTGGAATCAAACACAGAAGCTCAACTGCTATTATCCATTGCTGAGTTTACAAGAGCACGTCTATGGGACACTGCATGGCTGAATGTGAGTAATGAATTATTCATGATATTACGCAATACTTTACAGAGAGAGAGAGAGAGAGAGAGAGAGAGAGAGAGAGAGAGAGAGAGAGAGAGAGAGAGAGAGAGAGAGAGAGAGAGAGAGAGAGAGAGAGAGAGAGAGAGAGAGAGAGAGAGAGAGAGAGAGAGAGAGAGAGTCAGCAGTACAATAGTATTTATTTGCAACAACAACAAAAAATATTTAGAATAAATTATTTACCGGACACAAGGATACACTGTAAAATCACCAGAATAATGGTGCCTCAGTATTAACATGCTTTCTTTACATGATATCTGTGCTTCCTATTTTGTACTACTGTACTACTTTACAAGCACTGTGGAGGATCTCTGGTATACTTAAAAAAAAAAAAAAGACATGGCATTCTACTTCACATATGCCATTTTTCTGTTTTTGTTTGTTTGTTTGTTTTGTTTTGTTTTTTGCATTTAAGCCAAATGCTCAAATTAAAATGACAAAAACAACAAAAAAAAGGTTGTAATATATTTCATATTGTTTTATTTCTATAAAAAAGCCTATTTCTGACAAAACTCACAATGCACAGCCCATCTCACTTTGCCATGAACAGCCAGTCAGGTAGTCATACAGTCCGATTAAAGTGCCCCTATTATGGATTTTTGAAAATGATCTTTCATTTATGGTGTAACAGTTCTAAGTGAATGAAAACATCCTGCAAAGTTTTAAATCTGAATGTGCACGGTATAAAAAAGTTATAGTCTCTCAAATGTGAGAGTCGACTCTGAGTCAATTATAATAATCGTTTTTTATGTGAATTGTAAGCCGTTTTGTTGTGACATCAAGACAACGTTAGCATATTGCACATTCAGTTATTGCGTAAACCAGTCTTGGGCTACAGGGTGATATGGCTGCTGGCTATTATTAGTGAATGAGACCCATTGTCTCCCTAAATAACTGACTCTACACAAGTTGTTTGTATTTCGAAACCCACTGCATGGCGGTTCTACATCACTAGAGAAGACATTTGCATAATGCCCACCTATATTGTATATTGTCCACCCACATCAACTTGACCAGCCCTCAAACATCACTTTACTGACTGCTTCTCAAATCTTGTAAAACGCTTGCTCTTAAAAGATGGGTCAGTACCCTGTTTATTTGCTTCTCAGAACCACAACCTGTATGAATAATTATTGATGTATATATCTTCTAACGAGTGTTCAAAATACGTAGTTTTGTGTTTTATATTGTGTTTCCCACTAAACGGCTTACTCACATTATTACAGAAATAGTTGTTCTGAGCAGCTGTGGGCCACTATTACCTAAAACTGTCATAAATGCAGATTGTCTATACACACAAAACACCCCAGACACCCATTTACACGCTATTTATTATTAATATTAATATTATATTAACCATATTTTCTATCCCCTACACTGCCCCTGCCCCCAAACCTACCCATCGCAGGAAACATTCTGCATTTTTACATTCTCAAAAAAAAACTCATCCTGTATGATTTATTAGCCTTTTGAAAAGTGGGGACATGGGGATTGTCCTCATATTTCGCCCTCTCCTTGTAATACCTGTCATTACGCACACCCAAATCGTACTGGCTTTTATGTTTCATTGGTCTTTGTATTTGTATTTTGCATCTAATTTCTCTTTTGTAAATATTGTACTTGTCTGTTTGCATAATAAAAAATAATAATAAATAAAAAATATATAAATGCAGATTGTCTGTCATTCTTACTACTTTGAGTAAAGATAAAGGATAGAGCAAGCATTTGTTCTTCAAACATTTTTTGTTACATCAGTCATTCACATTAGTGCTCGGCTAACATATGTGCTGTTATTGATTCAAGACATCACTAGACATTAAAGGTGCCCTAGAATGAAAAATTGAATTAAACTTGCCATAGTGAAATAATAAGAGTTCAGTACATGGACGTCACATACTGTGAGCCTCAAACATCATTGTCTCCTACTTCTTATGTAAATCTCGTAAATCAAAAACACCACGGAAAAAAGTGATTCTCAACATAAGGCCAACTGTGATGCAAGCGTTGGGGATCATTTATATGCATGCCCCCAACATTTGCATCTGTCCAAACATGGAAATTACGGAGCCGAATCATCAAACGACACTTGAGGACAGCAAAAACGGCTCTCATGACACACGTCATGTTTAGGCTGTGCAGGGGACTGTTGTCATATGTCAACAGTCATGGTTGAGGTTTATTATAATCGGATACCACAACAAATCGTTTGTTTGTTCGGCCCATTTAAAGCAAGCTTCGCTCAGCGTCTTAAGGGGCAACATTCCTGCAAGCAGTAAGTAGTGATTTATCCACTTATTGACTAGCTGTTTAAACAATTTCTGATCAAATTGAAAGTTTCTTAGAGAGGCAGCACTGTCTAGATGACGCAAGATGCTAGTACAGTAATAATAGGATACTCCAAGTACCATACATAACTAAATAGTGTGTCTAATGACAAAGGTTAATATTATTTTGTATTACAAAATACAACCGTAGATACATTGCTTCGTTCACTCGATCCTTCTAGCAAACGTCACCTTTTCCAACCATATAAGTTAAAACGATAGTCAATGGAGATTGCTGAAATGCAGCTTACTTGTTTATTGGTGTTTTCAGATCATCCGCGCGTGAGAGAGAGCTCGCGTGCATATGGTTGCTAGATTGGACATGTTTAGGTAAACCACCAGATAGCATACATTTTTTTCTTCACAGAAAAGCTCTGATTGGGGGATTTAATTACTGAAATCTGGCAGCCGCATGAACCTAGCAACAGGATGATCTGAAAACACCAATAAAAAAGTAAGCTGCATTTTTATCAATCTCCATTTTATATGTTTTGCTTAAAGTATCATTCAGTCGGTCTGTGTTCTGTCAGGACTCACGAGCCGCTTCGCTGAACAACTGAACTGCTGTGAGCTGCTGAAATAAGCCAATCAGAGCCGAGCTCAACATTAATATTCATGACTCTTCCAAATAAGGCAAAAACAGGGCATTACATCCTAGAGACAATTTATAGGGTTTAAATGGACCAGTAAAACTGTATCTGGACCATTTTTGCCCTTAAATAAGCCATGTACCCATCAGAGAACAATTTAACATATTATTTCAAATTATTCTAGGGCACCTTTAAGAAATCATGTTAATTTCAAATACTTATATCACTGACAACAGTAGTCTGGCCAGGATATTGTCATTTAAAAGTTGTTGCAGGCCTCAACTGATGTTGATGTTGACATGTTGTGTTTTGGCCTGAAGCTCCACCCTCCACCTATTAACCAATCACAAAGTTAGTAGTGTTTATGCATCTGGGTTGCCAGATCTGCTCTAGTTACCACGCCTGCATCTACAAACATTCCTGCTGGATCCTGCAGCATATCTGGCAACCTTGAATCAGGGGGTGGGGGGAGGGGAGATACACCGCTCTACAGTTATTTGAAAGTGATTGCTGTACCAGTTTTGGCTACAATCTTACATGCATGTCCTTTAAGTCAGTCGCCCTTTTCATCTCAGAATTTTCATCATCGGATTCGCACCTGGATTGATACGTTAAAATCAATGCCATCGGTACTGTCTTTACAGTGTACAATCGATGATTTAGGAAGCCTCTCAACGGAGCTGAAGTTCAATTATGGTAATGGAGGTTTAGCTTCTAAAACACGCTGTACACGGTAGACCAATCACAACAGAATGGGCCATCAGAACAATCAGATCAATGTCGCTTGTAGAAAGAAGGAAGTAGGGACAGATCTGACGAGTCGTTTGAAAAAAATTCAAAAATATGGTGATGTGTAATGTATATTATGAAAAAATTAAACTTTCCTTTTTTACCTTTGATATGACCTTGTTGACCTCCGAAACAAAATTAGGAGCCTTAAGAATAATAGGGACACTAAAGTCATTTGTTCGAAAACTGGACTTCACTCGATCCATAATACTTTATTTTAATATTTGTTCCGCATTGGCGACGAATGCATGTGTTAACATTTGTAATATTTAAAAAATAATAATTATATAACTATTCATGCTGTCCATAAACATCTGGTCACTTTATCTTTCTTGAACTGAGCAAAATCGTGAAAAGTCCGACAGGAGGAGAGGGAGGAAGGACCGAACAGAAGAGGCACTAGCAGACCGAAGATTTATCTTCCGTGTGATCTATAGCATCCTGAGCTCTGAGTGTTTATCTGATCAATACCGAGCGCTCACCCATCATGCATTATAGAACATCCATAACTCCACGACTACCCCCGAAAGCCTACCACTAGACAAAGGGGTACATTTTTCGCCCTGGACCTTTTGCATTCCCCTTCTAATCTACAATGTTTGGAACCTAATACTGTCTCTAATTGGAGCGGATGGAGGGGGCGGAAAATGCCATCAGCAGCCTAAATGAGCTTTAATTACAGCTGATATACAGAAATAGCCAATCTGTCAATCTGCACACATGCCTCTGTAAGGTGGAGGAAGGGGGAGATGGGGGCATAAAAAGATGGGATGTAAATAGTGATCCATTAATTATATCTGCCCACAAGAATACAGCTGAGAATCGAAAAGAGAAGAAAGGGTGAACCCAATACTACAAAGCCATTGAAATTGTTCCAATGCAAACTGCAGGTTTTGGACTGTGGAGCGCTGCTGCCCTCTAGAGGTCATGGTCAACCTCAAATGGCTTCCGTGGCCTTGGCACTGTGGACCACGTGGATGGGCACTGGACAGTGTGTTACTTTTTCAACAGCCCTGATTCTGTAATATTTTTTTTTTTTTCATTAGTTTTCTTTTAAACTAAATCTGTAATTAAAAGCCATGAACCAAATCAACCAGCTATTTATCACAACATTACGTACATTGATTAAAGCAATTAATAATACTTACAACAATAATAAATAGAACACTATAAAACTGTGTATTAATGTCATTTAATGAGTCAATGGCCTACTTAAGTTGTGAAGAAGGTTCCCACAGTAATAGAAAATATATATATTAGGCAGTTTTAACAAAACAAATTTTTGTACTGTGCTGATCTGTAAAGACCCTATATTAAGACTTTATTTTAAGTCTTAAAAATATATATTAAGTTTTATTTTTATTTTTTTTATATATAATAGTTATATTTTTAAAAACCAGAATAAGTTGGCAAAACTCAAAAAATGTAGGTAATCATTTATAATTTTTTTAGGTTAACAAATTCAAAGTTTAAGCAGAACTTCATACATTTGAATTGCTCTTAACTTGAAATGTTTGAGTAAGTAAATTTATGCATTTAACATAAAATGATCATGTAATATTATTTATATTAACTTAAATATTTTAGTAGTGGAGACTTGGCTAGCTTTAACCATTTATAAAATGTTACATTTTTAAAGGCTAACTTGGTAATCGATAACATAATACATTGATACTTTTGCTACTCGTCACCATGATGTTAACCCTTCAAAAAAACCTCACAGAAACTATTTTACATTAACATAGCAAAGCATTAAACACTAAAGTGCACACTTAACATACATAATGTACTTAACATAAAAATTATTACATTATATAACACTTGATTTTAACATTTACTCTCTCTTTTGAGTTGCCAGGGGTGTCACCAAGGAATGATTGCCCGCGCATCCTCCACCAAAACTGTTAGGGGTTTATTCTTAGCTAAAAACACTTGTTCTTTCAAAAATATATGTGCTCATTAATATTTACTTCTTTCAAGTAATAAAGTATTCTCGTAAGTTTATAATATGCTATTGAAAATACATACAGGTGAGGGGTTCGAATGCTGGTTGCCATGTTGCCCCTCCATCTTGAAAGTACATTAGCCAAAGAGGGACATACCCATAAATTCAAGCTTCGCCTTTCACGTTTTAACACTCAATGGCACCTTGTCGAATGTGAAGAGGGGGATTGCCATGTTAATCTTGGACTAAATTGGCCACCGTAGGAGTTGAAAGGAAATCAGAATTGAGAGGAACAGAAATTATTATTCGCTGGATGGTCATATACCTTTTCACCGCTAGATGGGGGAAAATATCACACAGTGTAGCTTTAAGTTAGTCTACACACTGTAAAAAATTATTTGTTGACTTAACTTAATATATTTTGTTATCTTTTTGCATTGGTTTTTTTAAGTTTCTCTTACTTATTTGGATAAGTTATCTGAACTAATTCCATTTAGTAATAAAAACTTCCCCTTCAGTTTTCTGAACTTAAATGTTCTAGTCATCATAACTTCACTTTAGTTTTCTGAACTTAAATGTTCTAGTCATCATAACTTCACTTTAGTTTTCTGAACTTAAATGTTCTAGTCATCATAACTTCACTTTAGTTGGTTGCAAAGCTGCTTTAATAAGTATTAATTGCATTACTATATTGATTTGTAAATTACATTTGATTTAGAATAAAACCTATAGCAAATTAAAATCACAGCAACACATATCAGTACACATTTATATTTATTGCAAAAACAAACACCAAAAACAACCACACAAAAGGTCTGAAATGTCCTTTCTTCAGAAAATTGCAAAAAGAAACGGCACAGACTGTTAAACACCTCTGATTTGGCTTTATACCATTTTAATTTAAACTTAATTTAAGTTCATTTTAATTAACAATGTGTAAGCTCTCAAGCTTCAGTACATTTATCAATGAGCATAAACAGCACATATGCACCAGTGTTACCTCACTGCATTTTTTTCAGCTTTGCAGCTCTCCCCAACCATTAAACCTAGATTAAAAATAAAAATAAAATAAAAAGTTGGATAACCTCATAGCTCGAGCCCAAACAGTGTGGCAAAGGCATTTAGGGCATCTTCTAGATCCATGACCACAATCTCCGTCCAGTATGACAGCCACATCCACATCATCTGGGAAGGCACTATCATGTCTGATGTCCTCACTCATGGTCAAGATGCCCTACATTAACCCCATGAACAATGTCTCTCTCATCATCATCTGGCTGGAAAAAAATACACAGATACAAATTTTAAGTGGTGCTGTCATAAAATATTTATTCAAACATACATTAAATACTAAAGAACAGCAATACAATAACTATGCAATATAGTAAATATACTTTTTCTAGCTGACAGAATATTTTTTCTGAGGTAAATGTGACATGACATTGCTTAAAAGCTATTTATTGACGTTTATTAACGTTTGCGCAGTTGAAACACTGCGATTACATGAGACAATACAGATTTCATACATTGTACTGTATCTTTAAACATATTCTCTGATGTTCATACATGTTTATTTCATGCTGTATCTACTAGTAAAGTGCAATATTCAAATGCAAAAAAGCAACAAAAACAACATTTAAAACCACTGTCATATTAAAGGCTTAGTTCACCCAAAAGTGAGAATTAGCCCATGATTTACTCACCCTCAAGCCATCCTAGGTGTATTACATTCTTGTTTCATATCGTTCATTCACTTGGCCAAATAAAAAATGTGCTTGTCCGGAAAAAAGTTCGATATTTTTTTGTTTTTCCGTGCGTGTGTGCGTTGTAAATATAATTTATTCTGAAGCAATATTCTCCCCAGTGTTCAATCAGCTTTGACATATTTAAATATGCATATTTATGATTTAAAAAAAAAATATTGAATCATTTGAAATGTAGGATATTTTTACCTTTTATAAAGGGAATTTTCCCCCTAATCTTATTAAATAAAGGCTCTGCTTCAGGTTTCATTCTATATTGTTAAATTTGATCAATACATTAAATTAAAATAAGACAAGATAAAGGCTGTTAACAATCAAATAAAATAATGTACACTGAAAAATCACAACTACATTAAATAATGTTTTGAGATTTGTAGTTTTGAATAGACAAATACAAATGTTAGAAAGTATGTTTAAACATGAAACTAAACCTCCAGTAGGTGGCAGCAGGTGGCCGTCTTAATGAGTGAGCCATTGATTCGTTCATTCAAACGATTCATTCAAACACTGTTCAGTTGCTGTGAGACGCGTTACGGTTCTGCTGTGAACGATTTTCGCTGCTGAAATAGAACAAACACACTCAATATTGCATCTAAAATGTAAGTGACTAAGTGAATGTTAATGTAATGTTTATGGAACCGTCATATGAAATCATCACACATACAGTCACTTTCTGTCGTGATTGTATTCAGGAAACAGCTTAAATGGCTCTAGTGTTGTAATTTCTCCTCGAGAGGCTGCACGAGTGTCAACAGCGCAAACTTGTTATCGTCATTTCATCATATATTATTATCCACTATCGATCGCCACTTACACTAAATTAATGCACAATCATTCTTGCATTTTGGTGATTCGCTAACGTTAGTTTATTTTTTGTTTTAATCAGGCCCTTGTCCATCGGGCAAGTAAAATTCTCTTTCACTTGTCCCAGACAAGCGTTAATGTCGAGCCCTGAATCAGTTATATTAAAAAATGTTTTGGCTAATCCAAAAATTATAAATGGCAGTGAATGGCTGCCCAAATTTTGAAGCCCAGAAAAAAGTGCATCTATCCCAGGGCTCGACATTAACGCTTGTGGATTTTTCGAAGGGACAAGTGAAAGAGAATTTTACTTGCCCGATGGACCTGATTAAAACAAAAAATAGCTAGCGAATCACCAAAATGCAAGAATGATTGCATTAATTTAGTGTAAGTGGTGATTGATAGTGAATAATAATATATAATGAACTGACGATAACAAGGTCGCGCTGTTGACACTTGTGCAGCCTCTAGAGAAGACATTACAACACTTGACCTGTTTTCCTGAATACCACCACGACTGAAAATGACACTGACTTCATATGACAGTTCATAGCAAAACAATTAACAGTCACTTAAATTAACATTCCCTTAAAGTCACTTACATTTAAGAAGCAATATTTAATGTTTTGTTCTATTTCAGCAGTGAAAATCATTCACAGCAGAACCGCAACACGTCACAGCAACATGTGTGTTACTGAACGATTCAGCGTTTGAATGAATCGTTTGAATGAACGACTCAATGACTCACTCATTAAAACGGCCACCTACTACCACCTACTGGAGGTTTGGTTTGATGTTTAAACATTATTGGTCTATCCAAAAATACAAATTTCAAAACATTATTTAATGCAAATTAAATTTTTCAGTGTAAATTATTTAATGTGATTGGTAACAGCCCTTATAGTGTCTTATTTTAAATTAATGTATAGATCAAATTTTACAATATAAAATGAAACCTGAAGCATAGCCTATATTTAATAAGATTAGAGGGGAAATGCCCTTTATATAAGGTAAAAAATAATAATTAAAAAATTCACAAATATGCAGATTTAAATATGTCATAGCTGATTGAATACTGGTCAGCATATTGCTTCAGAATAAATTATATTTAAAACACACACACACACACACACACACACACACACACACACACAAAATATCAAACTTTTTTTTCCAGACAAGCACATGAACATGCTTAATGTCAAGCCCTGTATCCATTATAAAAATAATCCAGAAGGCTCCGGGGGGTTAATAAAGGCTTCTGGCGGACTTCTGGCGGACCGCCTTCAACTTACGAAATAAGTGTAATGCTTCTCGAAGTTCAAAAGGTTTACGCCACGTCCGACGTCATCGTCGCGGCAATTACATTTTTTTTACACCATGTCCAATGCCGTCGCTGCGCCAGTTGCGTTTTTCTTCCCCTCTACATCCGACGACATCGCCGTGCCAGTTACACTTTTTCCGTAACTTTAATACGGAAGGCCGTCCCGCCAGAAGCTACATATTTTACATTATAACTTGTTAAATATGGATTTTTTTTTTTTTTACACAAACCCATCGATTCACATCAGAATGTCTTTATTAACCCCCCTGGAGCCATGTGGATTACTTTTACAATGGATGGATGCACTTTTTTCTGGGCTTAAAAATTTGGACTGCCATTCACTGCCATTTATAATGCTTTAGATTTTTTTTAAATATAACTCCGATTGTATTCGTCTGGAATACACCTAGTATGGCTTGAGGGTGAGTAAATCATGAGGTAATTTTCCTTTTTGGGTGAACATACCCTTTAATAGTTATTTATTTTACCTGTATCGATTCAAACTCACATTTAATAATTTTCAAGGAGTTTCATGAAACTTATCTGTATCTGATGGCGATCTGAGAGAGAGACCATGCAGTGAAGCGAGATGTAGTTTCATCCGATCCGTAAACCAGTTCAGTTTCTTGTCAAGGAGCAATAGATAAAAACATTTAAAAAAAAAAAAAAAAAAAAAAAACATTTTATAGGCTTATTGACAACATGTTGCAATGTTTACACTGTACAATGACTCAATGTGATTTAATTAGGGCTGAATACTTCAAATTTCACAATTTGATATTATTTAAATTCATAAAGTTAATATTTACCAGAAATTGCAGCAAATATAGTGAAACTGCTGTCCACCTCCAACCATTCGAACAAATAGACGGCGCGAGTTGTTGAGAGCTCCATGAAGCCCGCGAGGTAAAAGCGTGTAACGTTAGGAACTCTGTATTTCAACTGCTCTGGGAGCACAACACACACACGCACACACACACACACACAAATATAATTATAAAACAATATAATGTCATAAATACACTTTGTAGATGAGGTTAAACACGTAACTTACTTTGTGTTATCTTGGTTAAAAGTAAACTCCATGTCTGCACTGCACGGTGAGTCATGTCCCCTGAGAGAAAGATTTTGGCTCGTTTAAACGCGCACAGCATATAAGTTACATATTGGTATAAATCAATAAATTATGAAAAACAAATGGTAAATGAGATAAAACACTTACTTTATAATAATTCCCTGTAAAAAAGTTCTCTCGCCTCAGTCGCCTGTTTCTATCCTCCGCTCTGCACCGCGAGTCAAAGAAGATATCTCTAAGTTTAGGTGCGCACGGACACACACACACACACACACACACACACACACACACACACACACACACACACACACACACACACACACACACACACATACCATCCTACCACAATATAATGTTATAAACTTCATACTGTTAATGAGATAAAACACTATGCCGGTGTAAACACTACTCATTTGCTCAGCATTGCGGTTGAATGGAAATGGCGTCTGGTCTGTCAGTCGGTGGGGGAGGGGATACGGGGGCGCGCGCATAAAGCACGTGCATTTCCTGGATGTACATAATTATCCTCTCCGCCAGATGGCGCTGTTTTCACTAGCCGTGTTAATACAAAACTCTTTACGCATTGACTCCTTGAATTAAGACTTGGTTTATATGGTGTGGAATGGTACATATTAAATACGGTAAGTTAAATAAATGTGCTCATATCTATATAATTAGAGTGTTGTATATAAATCAGCTGCACATAGTAGATTAAGTTTAGTTTACTGTAGTTAAATAAATAGACTAAAGTATAAATGGAGTAAAATCCAGAACAGTTCAACTTATGTTTTTAAGTTAAAACAACAATTATACTTGTTCATTCAACAGAAAATCTAGTTTAGTTATTTCAACATATGTTTTTGAGTTAAAACAACAATTATACTTGTTCACTTAACTTTCAGTCTAGTTGAGGACAAGAAAACTTAAAATGCCTTGTTGTCTGGACAATCTAGTTATCTCTACTGAAAAAAATTTGTTTAAATAACAAAATCGCAAAAAAAATTTTTACAGTGCAGAGAAAAAAAAAGAACTACAAAATTCGACTGCTTTACGGCATATACGTCACTTCCACCACCACCCACACTTCCTTAAATTCGGACGTGCGAGCCCAACTTTGTTCGTCGGATAATATAGTCATGTCCGAAGCAGCACAGACAAATAAGAAAGAAAAGGTTTTGTTGGAGGAAAGCAATAAGAGGAAACGAAAAAGTGATGGGATTAAAGGCAGGACGAGGATCAACATGTGACCAGCGTTTGCTCGTCGGCGTGAGCTGAAGGAGGCGTGCCCGACCGATGCTGTCCTGCTTCTTACGGTGAGCTACCACTCAAACATTGAACTGAAGTATCATATAGATTCTGGAAAACGGTAACCAATAGACTACTATAATGACGCTGGCTTGTAAACGTGAGCATCGTGATTATTTGGCGTTTGAAAAAAATAAAACCCATGAAATTATATTCATATGACATGCTGAAACATAAGCCACTGACTGTACCTGGGATGAAGACATTTCACACGCGACGCCAGAAGAACTCTGAGCTCCTCTTGCTGTGTTCAACGACCCGTGGGGACGCTTTTATAAAGTTATTTGGCCCGCCCCGCACCACTGTATATATTTTTACAACCCGCCGCGCACCCGCGACCATTAAATAGACATACGGGGTCCGCGGGTTATGAGACGACCCACGCATCACTAGTTCAGGGCTATCAGGGTTGTCATGTCAACAAATGCACGCGTGATGGCATCCCCTGTTGCAGGATGGCAGCTCTTACGACAGTAGTTGAGGACATTATTTTTTCCAAACTGTAGGGGGACCCCGAGAGCAAAAGTAGCCAAGTGCGGCTTTAAAGGGTTACTTCAGCGATTAGCATATGGCTTTGTATCAGTAGAAACCCTGAAGTAAATTCAAATGATTGTGCTTTCCCCCCTTATATCCCCCTGAGACAAGAGATTTATGCATTTTATTTCTCGAATCATGCCTCCTATGATGCATGGGAATGGCCTCACAGGGCAGCGAAGCATTCTAGGAATTGTAGTCTTTCATCCCCATAAGACAAAAATACATGTTCTGTCTTTTCTCAGTCTAGAAGTCACCAAATTCAAAAATAATTTCACATTTCTACTACATTGATGACCCAGTCATCAATACAGATTCATCTTCCCAGCGCTGAAGTACACCTTTAATGTAAGTTTGACTATTTATTTGTTTGTTTGTTTGTTTGTTTTAAATGAAGCTGAAATCATACTGAAAGCAGGCATATTTATTTGTTTAACATTCTCAAAGCTCGTACTGGTCTCAAAAGGTTTGTTATCTCTAAAAATCCTCATCTATGGAGTGAATGAAAGGGAATTTTAATTCCAGAAGCTTAGTGTTGCACACTATTGGAAACAGCAGGAACATGACATATCAACAACATATGAAGGAGGAGCAAATAAAAGCTAAATGATCAACTCTTCTCTCATTCCTTCTGTCCGACATCCTTTGTCTTTGTATGCTCTGCACTCATTCTGAGTGTCCCATTACATTCTGAACGCATGTGCACTCAACCCACACAAATCCACCCAAAGCACCTTACATGTTTTCACAGCAGGCCAAGCGCATTTGCTGAATTTAATTTTTACAGAGGATCATACATCTTTGTGACACTTAAATTTTTCCCTGACTACAAGAGTATGAGAACTGTTTTGATGAGTGTAAAATAATGTCACCACGTTCCTTGAGTGCGCATAAATGAATAGCTAAGTGAATAAATAAGTTCATGCACATATTCGATCAAAATGTGGACAAGTGAATGAACAGGGGGAGTTATGAAAAGCACATGTTTTGCATGCACTTATGAGACATTAAACCCCCAAGGTGCTTTTTAAAAGCGCTGCCATATTTTCCCTCATAGTTTTATATGCGTTTGCTTGGCCCAGAGCAGGGAGCTAATGAAGCTTGTCATCTGGAAACATTAAAAATCATCTAACCTGAACCTAGCTGTAACATGAACTGTATGCATGTATATTAACCAGCCCCCATAGTGTAAATCAAAATAAGTTCGGCTCACTAGCGAGTCCTCTGATGTAAATGCCATCTGAACCACAAAGAAACCACACACACACCGTGTAGGATAAATTGGCATCGATCTAAGTAACAAACTGACACGTGAGAAAGAACGTCCATGGGATTTAACATGATGGAAACAGCATGTCATTTTCATTGCTATTAATGCACTGGATTGCCGATGCATAGCACTGCATGGGGTCTGCATTGTCACTGGCAGCATTAAAGTCAGCATGAACGTCTTCTTGAACAAGAATAAATGTAGGACGGGACTTCATTTGGTCCATCGGGAATTGATGTCTCGCTGCACCTTATGATGGACATCCAACCTGCCCCACATCCAATGTGACATCAGAAGCCACGCCCATGTCCCCTACCTGCCTCTGTAACATTAACCAATGAATTAGCTACAATGCAGAATTTCTGGTAAAGTGATTTGGTGGGGGGGGGGATTAGCCTGGCTCTGTCCTCCTGCATACTTACGCTCAATTTTAATTTTCCTTCAGTACATCGTCTGGTTTGCGGAATATTCGCTGGTTTTCTCCAGCCAAATTTTAACCGGTCCAATCAGCGAACAGAGAGAGTGGCTTGAGAACGATGACGTTGATGTCATGCGCTACAGACTATGGTTTGAGATGACATACGTCACACAGATCCAGAGTTGCTCTGGGCAGATCCAATAGTTTTAAAGAGTATCCGCCTTCAAGGAAGTTAACACTTATCAATGGAGAGTGGCCAGACTCTGTACAAATGAAATGTACGAGAGTCTTGTAGGACCATTCTAGAGAAAAAAATAGAAAAAGTAAATGTAGAAGGGTATAGGCTGGCACTCTAGTGATGAAGTCTTCATCCAGGTTTGTCTTCACAGGAAGCATTTCTCATGAAGCACACCTGACATGGTATAATAATGTGTGATGGCATGTTGCTGCTCTCCATTATTCTCCTGGGAAAGATGCAGGTATCAGTAAGAGGAAAAATAGAGCTTGTTTGCTGCAGTTATGACAAATGATTTCACCCCTGGAGACTCCTTCTCAGGAGATGATGCTGACTTCAGTGCACTTAAGAGGGGAAAACAGAAAAGCAATGCAGCAGAGAAAACCACTAGGCACAGTTATCTTACAGGTCACTGAAGATAGCAACTAAATGAAAGTGAACCCAAACGGTACAAACCCCACATTTGAATGAGCTATACAGGTATCAACGACTGACAGAGTGAGACATGTCTGAATCTTCAAATGCTTGACTTTCCTGGTGTGAATGGGGGCTATTGCTCAGAGGTTTCTTTCATAGCTCGTTTAACTTAATTGTGTTTAGTCATGTCACTTGAAACAAATGAGATAAATGACTGTTACCAGCACTACTTTTCAGTAGTGTCAAACTGTTCCCCTGCTCCTAAATCTTCAGTGCCAAGGCAAAAAAAAATGTTTACCTGTATGAGCTGATTCGGATGTGAATTGGCCATCTGTGTTGAATGTGATCTTATAAAAAAAAGACATTGTAGCACAAAAAAGGCCAGGCACTCTAAAAAAAAGAATGCGTTACATCCCTTTTTTTTATTACGACAATGTGAATTAAAGGGGGGGGGGGGGGTGAAATGCTGTTTCATGCATACTGAGCTTTTTACACTGTTAAAGACTTTGATTGCCATCCTAAACATAGACAAAGTTTCAAAAACTAATGTTGGACGTTTGATGGAGTATTTCTGTGTCAAAAATACTCCTTCCGGTTTCTTACAAGTTTCGGAGAGATTTTTTCGAGTATGGCTCGGCTTGACGTTAATAGAGCGGAAAGTCCTTGTATGGGCCGTACGGGCTCTTCTCCCGGTAGGGTGCGCGTGTGACTAGAGCGAGAGAGGAAATGAACGCCCATAAACACTCAGCTGCAGATCCACTCGTCTGAGCAACACTTATGTCGTTAAAGTCCGCGCCGCGCTCCACTTTATTCCTATGGGTGACATCAAGCGACTTCAACGCTTCAGCACAGCATTCCGGGAAGGCAGCGCTGCATTTGAACCGATTTGAACGCAGAAATGATGGAAAGCGTCACAACATCATGGATCTCCATGGTCACTGCTGTCACAGAACTTCAGCAAATCATACTAAAGAAGTGTGTTTTTGACAGAGCGGTTCCAGCGATAAAGGTTCACGGTCGGTGAGTAAAACTGCTTCAAATGTCTCTGCTGTTGGCTATCGTCGTGTGAGTAAACATCAGTAAACGACACGATCGCGTGCTTCGTCATACAAATGCGCTAACGGACTCCATTGTTGTTCTATGTATAACGTTACACTAGTCTGACGTGCAAAACCATTTTGCTTGCTACTGCTAAGGTTTAGTCGCATACAATAGTCCATAAACCGAATCATGTCCTCATAAACTGTGAGTAAACACACACAAATGTTGACAGGCCACTAAATACAGTACATACCACAGAGACGGACGGTCCTGCTGTTGCTGTTTCTCCTGTTCAATTTATTTCAGCCTCCGAATGATTCTGGATCATATCTGTATTAGCTGAGATCGATAGCCATGCGTTTCTCCACGCTCTCCACGTCACCGCTTTGTGCACGCTCGTCATTCTTTAGCTCCGCCCACTCGATACGCCTCCAGGCGCTCGTTTTTTTCCAGAAAGACTCGGTACAGCCCATATTTCTTTTATAAATATAATAAAACTAAAGACTTTTCGGAGATGCAATTCTAGGATGCAATACTACTCTATAGGCACTCAAGATTGACATGAGATGCTGAAACTGAGTGTTTCAACCCCCCCCCCCCCCCCCCCCCCCCTTTAACATTCAACCAGCAGTTAGAGGAACTTAATAATTTGTAGCATAAACAAGTTTTTAAAGGTTGAGAACCCAAAAAAATTTAAGTCGCTCTAACTACCAAAGGTGTAGACCTGGAACCAATTAATCTCATCTATTTCAGTTCAAATCAACAGCTGTCAATTATTAGAACATCTGACAGATCTGAAAATATTGACCATTTTTGCCTGCAAAACATTATTTCATTTTCATTTTAATGCAGCTTGTTGTGCTGACCATCAAATATCAGCTGAAGTAAGTCTGTTTTTAATCACTTTTCATTTTAATATTTGGTATGTCCACCTTTTGCAGCAATTACAGCAGCACATGTCTCTGGCATAGTGTCAATATATTTCCTCTGAGAACACTAATGTTATCCCGTGCCTTCTGCAACTGAAGCCAAAGGTGTTTCTTAGAATGTACAATCTGTTCAGTTTATTTTCCAGCTCGCCCCAAATGTACTCGATGGGGATAAGGTCCAGACTTTGAGGGGGCCAGTCCATCATTTTCAGTGTTCCAGCAGATTCCTTATAAGATGACTCCCAGATGCCAAGTGTTTAATAATTTTGGCCACCACTGTATATTTAATGAACAAGATATTACTTGTCACTGAGTCAGTGTAGTGCCAATGTCAAACATAACAGCATTAAACCCTAAAAGGTCTTTCCCTTTATTAAAAACAGTAACACTTTACAAGAGCGCAGTAATATCCATTAATTCATGCTTAATTAATGCACAGATAATCATGGGTTAATGTATTACTAATGGTGAACTAACCCATTTATTAATGATTACTGCATCTGCAACTAATGAAGATTCTACACGATAAGTAATCATTAAATTGTTATTAAATGTGTCATAATGTATTAATTCCTTAATAACATATTATATTAATAATAATAAGCCATGCATTTCAACTTCAAGTTATCTGCCTTAATTAATCATTAGCTAATGATTAACAAAGGTGTCATTATGTTATGACTTTACTTGTTAGGGTACATGAATATTAACTAACTTATTAAAGCTACACTGTGTACATTTTTTAGTTTATTCTTAGCTAAAAACACTTAGTTCTTTCAAAAAATATATGTGCTCATTAATGTATATTTACTTCTTTCAAGTAATAAAGTATTCTGGTAAGTTTATAATATGCCATTAAAAATACCTACGGGTGAGGGCTTCTAATGCCGGTCGCCATGTTGCCCCTCCATCTTGAAAGTACATTAGCCAAAGAGGGACATACCCGTAAATTCAAGCTTTATCTTGAAGCATCGAAAATACATTTTGGTCCAAAAATAACAAAAACTACGACTTCAGCATCAGTCTTCTCTTCCTTGTTTCTGTTCAATCCTCAAATAAAGATTTAAACGGTTGTGAATCAGTGAATCGATCAGTGATTCGGATTGCATGCCAAACTCCTGAAATCATGTGACACTGGCGATCCGAATCATTGATCTGTGGAAATGTAGAAATTAAAGCTAAAGCTCCAATCTGCTCCCAAAAATCTTGAAAAAAGTCTGTTAGTGCCTCAGTGACAACTTCACTCAGAGAAGCCGTTGATCTCAGCTGTCAATCATGACGTCACACCCCCCATTTTTATAGCATCAAATAACTAACTAAAACTAAACTTATTTTAAAAATGAACACTTGATATGAAATCATCGTGATGATAACTGCCTACAATGACATAAACTAACTTTGCGTAAAAAATATTTGAAATGGAATTCGATTGTTCAATTTGCCTCGTATCCATTAGAAAACCTGGAGGTGCGGCTACTGGGACCGGTCCCATGGGGGCGTTCGATGTGAGGAGGCTTCAGTTTCTGAGAGGGGTGCTGCAGGCTTGGTTTGTGCAAGTTAACACCATTTTCAATGAACTCCTTAACAACATTTTTGTTTTAATAAAGGAATATTCCTATAGGATTGTTTTCCTCCTTTAAACATTGGATACAACTTTATTTTGGGCAAAGTTGTGTCAAAAAATGTTGTAATTAGTGTAAAATTGGATACAAATCCTTGTTTTATTTTGCTGACCAATAATATATTCTGCCTTCAAAATAGCTCGGCTGACTGTGCTTCACTGTAACCCTCAGTGGTGCGATGTGGAGTGCTTCCTTTAAAGTCTTTTAAGTTCATGCTTTACATCACTGTGGTCAGACATAAAAGAGCAATCCAACCACCCGCTGTCTCCTGACCACCCAATCACAAAACACATCCCTCTTTTGTCAGGCAATTTCCTCCGGGATGTTGAAAACTTCCCACCCTGATTAAAGAACAAAAGGAAATGGTGAATTATTTTTAGATGTGGAATGGGTTCCCACAAAGATGAGTTTAATCAATTGTAATTAATTCTCCTGGTTATGAGCGGTGGAGCCTGACGAGTCAAAGAAGGGGTTGAGGATATTGAACTCCATTGAAAACCCATTAATGCCTAATAAGAGAAGGTGGAAAAACTATGGTGAGATATGAAAGGGACTAATGTGAGAAACTAAATTTGCTGTTCTTCTTAGACAGATCTGGAACTTGAAGGCTCACCTTTGCTCATGCCTTCATAAAGAATGATTGTTACAGATAAGAAAGAGAGGTTAATAGACTAATGCTTACAGTGCCTCTGTCTTCAAGTTGCTCCCATTCTGTCAGTCTGTCCTCTGCTTAGAAAACTCTGGACAGCGCAGGCTCAGCTAATTATCAAACATGTATTCTGTCTTTCAGACGGAACAAAGAGAAATCGGTGCACACGCGCCACCTTAAAAACATCCTGACCTTGCCTTCACTTTACTTTCCATTAATTCATTTTGTTTCTAAATGGGAGGGATGCAGACAGACAGCACTTGAGAAATAATTAGGAACTCTCAAAGATGCTAATCAGATTCCATATGAAGTGCCTCTAATAACTCTGGGCTTACAGCAGCATTTCACAAACATCCCAATGAAAATGAATGACTGCTAAGGACAGGTGTGAGGTTCTCCATATCAACAGGAAAGCAATGGCCTGGTTCTGAAGTTTTTCAAAGACAAGCATATGATGGTGTCTCGTCAGTCGCCATAAAGTTCTCTAAAGCTTTTCTCTGCTCCTACACAACACTAACTGAACTTTTTAACGTTACTGAAAATATGTTGACCTCTGTGGAATTCATAAAAGTGGATAAGTATTTATTAACATATTTCCATTAAAAGTAAGTATTTATTTTTACTCAAACGCAAATCGAATGCATCATGTGCGAGACACGTGTTTATTTTTATTTTTTGGTCTAAAATCAATAATGTGCATTTTTTTATGTATAGGTAAGTATCTTAACTCACCTTTTATGACAATGGTCATGTAGCGCCATCACTCGACAATCACATCTTTTTTCGTGACTTTTCCTATGTAAAATTATTGGCAATAGATACAGAAACATGATAGCCACTAAAGTCATCGCTAATTTGGACTAATTTGGACGGCCACGCTAAAAGTGTGCGGTTTTAATAAGAGGATTTTAGGACCTTGAGTCAGGGGGGAATAATTTAAATATGTAACAACAGCATTTTATTTCTGATTTCTTACCCTGTTTTGATGTGAAGTAAATGGAGTCGAGGAATCGATTTAATAGACTCCCATAGAGGGAGTCGGGAATCAGAGTCGACTCCAAAAAACCTGGAATCAAACACCCCTAGAGTGGCCTCACAGGGCAGCGAAGCATTCTGGGAATTGTTGTCTTTCATCCCCATGAGACAAAAATACATTTTCTGTCTTTTCTCAGTCTAGAAGATACCAAATTCATTTCTACTACATTAATGACCCAGTTTAAATACAGATTCATCTTCCCAGCGCTGAAGTACCCCTTTAAAGGGATACTTCACCGCTTTTTCATATTAAACTGTTATTCCCTTAACTAAAACGAGTTGATACATACTTCTGTCGTCTGAGTGAGTGCACTTAATCACTATGACGCGCGGTGACGATCTGATAGCATTTAGCTTAGCCCACTAAGCCCAGTTCATTCACTATGGTACCAAACAGAGATCAAGTTAGAGGCGACCAAACATCTCCACGTTTTCCCTATTTAAATACAGTTACACTAATAGATACTTTGATTCGGCGCAGTAAAAAGTCCCGGCTGAAACATCCTCCCTCACATCTCCTCCTCACTCTCATTTCTGTCAATGGGGGGAGGGGGAGATGTGAGGGAGGATGTTTCAGCCGGGACTTTTTACTGTGCCAAGTCGTAGAGGTGCTGTTCCGCCATACATTATAGTTCAACTTTTTAATCCGCTTAGAAAAGCGGCATGTTTTATTTTATGTCATCATACTTGATCGTACTATAATTAACTATAAGTTGTCAGGCACATGCAAATGTGGGGCTCAACCTGTGCAGATCATATGCCCTATTTGCCCTTACACTGTGAAGTGCCCTTTTTTTGGTGGTGATGTGTTTTTTTCTTTTCTTCTATAAATGAAAGCTATCAACATTACGTCTGCCTGTCTGTTTTACAAATATTATAGCCAATAAAAGGTATTTAAAAGACCTTGTGACAAAATCTTGTTGGACCCTCAAACCTCATAACTTCACCCCTCTATCTTTACTGAATTAAATTAAGTTCAGCAGCAATACAAAGAAAATGTTTAACATCTGCTAACATCTTGGTGCCAGCTATCACAGCACACCTTCAGGATCTTCTGGAGTCCATGTTTCGACGGCTCGACAGGTCAGGGCTGTTGTGTCAGCAAAGGGGGGACTAACACAATATTAGTCATAATGTTATGCTTGAATGGTGTAGATAGATAGGAGAGAAAGTAGGAACATGATAAGAAATACCTCATGCCAGACTTAAGTCTGGGTTACTGACTGTGAACCAGCAGCTCTTACATCATGTGCACTTCTGCTACCTGCTGCGTATATTTTTTTTCTCTTTGTTTTCAACAGCTTGCATGTTCCTGTCTTTGAGACATTCCCTGATACATCAAAGAGTGAATATAAAATAGAATGATATTGATTAATATATGGATAAAGCTTGAAAGAGACAGAATAATCAGGGACAGAGAGAGGGCCTCTGAATGTAGAATCTAGCATCAAAGATAACCAGACAGACACAAGCTTTTAAAGATGGATAAAACTCTGTAAATTATGTCTTTTTTATATATATTTTTTATTTATTTTTTATCTGATGGACTGGTGGAGAGATTTGATAGACTTGATAACCACAATCTGAAATGACATTGTATCAGAAATGTGTGTTCTGTGAGCGCCATCTAGTGGTAGGGTGGTCTTTAATTTAGGCGTCAAAGGACTTTCCAAGTCACTGAAGGTCCAGGCCAATTTAATACACTATAAAAGATTTTATACTTGGTAAAGGGTATATCCTACAGATTGTAATTAAAATCTCCTCTTTATATTCCATTGAAATACACATGAATCACTTAAAGGGAATAGCTCTGGCCTCTTTACGATAACTGGCACAGCTGATCAGTGCCACAAACGGGTGTTAAATCACCATATAGCTCTCTCTTAATGAAATATTAATTCAATCTTCTTCCTCGTCTCACTCATTCACATCTTTGAGGTCATGATTTCTCATAAATCAAAACCTCTCCTCGGAATCTTTTTTTTTTTTTTGTTACCGGCCCATTAATGTGTCAGCTTAATTCTCTTTCTTTCTATGCATAAAGGACAGATTTGTCCACTGTAGACTTCTTTCTGACAAACCTCTTCTCCCATAATGTCCTGACGGGAACTCGTGATTGATGACAGCTTTAATGACTATAAGCAACAGAGGGATTTACTGTCCTATAAATGTTTCATTAAAATGCATTACACCTGCGCAAGAGTGGCCGTTTCAAAGAAATGAATCTTGGCTCTGAAATGAAAACTGAAATTAATCAACGTGACATTTACCTAAAGGGAAATCCCATGAGTAGCCTTTAGGCTACATATAGCCTAAACATGCAGTACATTTTGTCCTCATGTAGTACTAGTTTAATGCTTTAGTAAGTAGGCCTATAATTTATTTTACAGAGAAATAATCTATTGCTTGTCAAATAATAGCTTAAACTCACCGTACTTCACAAAACGTTGGCCTATTGTAAATTAATCTATATTGGCCCATTCACAGGTTCTTTGCACATTCACAAGAGGCTATTATATATTTATTTGTAAATGCAACTGTTCATCATTATTTTATGTTTCTCATAATGATGCTTATTTTCAACAGGTGGCCCATCAAATTTGTAATTTCTGTATCGCATTTCGAGGCATTTTAAACATTGATTATAAATATATGTTGCTCATTTTAACATGTTTATTGACAATCCATGGTAAATATTTTTTGGAAGAAAAAAATGTATATACAAAAATAAACAGCATTTAAAGTTGTTGAATGCTATATTTGTTGAATGACATGGATATAAATTATTATCGTAAAAATGTAAAAAATGTACCAATAAAGTTTATTTATAAAATTTAGTGTAATGGCTGTACAATATTTTTACAATATTATTATAGAATATTTTACAATTTGTATTTTCCAAATGGTGTTCTATTTATTTATTATTTCAGTAGGCTATTTTGCTTTCTTGTTTTAACTCTTTGTGTTTTTCTCAATGAAAGTGTCTTACATGTTGGTTGTTCCTTTCTTGTTATGTACATTTAGCAATTCATAAAAAAATATAAAAAAATAAAAAAAATATTCTCATGGTTATTTTCTCCAATTTCTCCAAGTTTGTAGCAGTGGCTACTGTCTTGTATTCCAAATATTCATATTTTTGCTTGATGACATCATTAATCCAAGATGGCTGACAGCGATAGCCATGTGCCAAACAAGGGGGTAATCTAGCACTCGGAAAGCGTTCCACCCATAGGGGCGGGTGCAATCCACCCATTGCTAGCCAAGCCATCACCTGCTGTTAGCATCCCATTGACTCCCATTCATTTTTGAGTCACTTTGACAGTGAATAACTTTACATCTGAGGTGTTTAAAGACTCCATTTGTCCATTGTTTATTTATAAATGAATACGACAATGCATAAAAGGCTCCATACCTTGTATCTTACACTATCGCCCCGTAGAAGCTGTTTTTGTAAAAATATAGGCTAACGATTGCTTCATAACCAATGCAACTCTGTCACGCAGTTGAGAAATTACCGTATAGACAGGAGGAGACGCTCAGAAGCAATCTTTTACTGTCTATGAGGCAGTCGGGGGGACGTGAAGACATAAAGTCTGATAAAGTCAAGGGGGAATAATGGGGAGAAGCCGATAGTGAGCCAAAAGCAACGGGAGTAAATATTTAAACAAAGTGATTCAGATTTCCCTTTCCACAACTACTAGAAGACTTACAACTGTCAGACAGGTTGCTACGTCTTCAAGCTCAGTCTGAGCCTGCGCAGTGCGCTCAGCCATCAGGAAGTGAGTGCCTCTAGTTGACCTCATTTTCTGCCGTTGACGTCTATGGGAACGCTCTGTCCATTTCTTTTACTGTCTATGGTGCCAAATGCCCCAGGCATATCTGTAAAAAACTTTTATACAAGGTCAATTGAGCTAAAAAAAAATATTAGTATGTACAGTAAAGTATGATGAATATGTTAGTATTTTATAAACTAAAATTTAGAGTAAAATGTAGTTTTTATGCACAAAAAAATAACTGTCCACGTTTTTGGACGTCATGCAACAGTGGAGTAAGATTGCATAAAATCTGATTTCTGTAGGCTAACCTGCTATTATATCTATTGTATTATATCTATTGCTATTATATTATAGTCTTATTTTTGCACAGATGTTATGATTTGTCTTGTATTGTAATAAAACAGACTTTAAACAAATATGTCAACATAAATAACCATTAAAAATTACATATTACGGCATTAAATGGCAGCCTTACACATACATGCCAAGACAAATTTGCATTTTGCACAGGTACAGGGACAGCACAGGTCAAGCACTCAGTCCAGAATAATAGAGAATATCTCAGAGGACAGTGGAAGTGACAGTGACAGCAGTGATGAGGAGTATGGGCCAGCAAAGCCCAGCTCTAGGTTTCCGCATATATGTAACTACCGTTATAATTCCTACAATATGTGTTTTATTGTTATTATATTATATACTATTGTTTTTAATAACAGGGCTGTTGTATATAGCATAACATTCCATAATAAAAAAACACAATGTTCCATATTGTCATCTGTGGCTTTATGTCCCATTTCAGTTGCATGGTGTCCACATACGTGGACAGTTAAATAACTTTTAAATAAACCTAAATTTTGTAAAAATTAAAATGGACTTTCATGCATGAATTATGAAAAAAAATATCTAGATTTTTTTAAAGATTATTTTTATTATGAAAACAACTAACTTTTATTATGAAACAAATACGCGCTTCCTGGAAACGTCATGATTTGTTTTTCTGCCGTGTACGGTGGTACGGTCCTCTGACTGATAATGCGCAGGTGGAGTTACAGCGAACATAACGAACACGTTTAATTCGAGTACACTGGAGTGAGTTTGAATGTTTTAAACCGTCTGTTTAAATAAGACATTTACCAGTGTGAACCATGTTGTTGTTGTTGTTATCTTAACTGTTCATGTCTGTCTGTTCCAACAGCATGTCAGACCCTAAAACAGCTGGAGCTGATGCTGGATCAGTGGTGTCAGACCCTCAACACTCCCAAAAGATTCTAAGGGTCCTTCAGGCTTTAAGACAAGATGATTGTTTTCAAGATGCAGTGCTGGTCTTGGAAGGAGAGCAGCTTCCTGTTCAGAAAAACATTCTGGCTGCTGCTAGCCCATACATCAGGTATGAGAATAAGCTTGAAACGAGCTACATTTGCATGAAATCAGTAGAGCTGGTATATTTGCTCAGACATGTAGCAGACCCTTGAGCAATGTGTCATATGGGTGTGCCACACGGCCCCACCTTGCCTGTCGCTTGGGGTCAATTAAAGCAATAGTTCACCCAAAAAAAGTAATTTACACACCCTCTTTTCAACTACCAGCCAGTAAGATTTCTGCTGAACATGAAAGAGGACATTTTGGTGAATGTCCTAGTCAATATTTTTTTATGCGTCGACAATGGCTGGTGACTAAAAGCCCAAAAGGACACAAAATCACCATGAAAGTATGATATATAAGTATGTAACACTTTATTTTACTGTGTCTTTGTTTCACATTTTACATGTACTTGCCATAGCAGTAAATGTAGCTTAAGTACATGTAACTAACCCTCAACCAAACCCTAATCCTACCCTAACCCTATAGTAATGTAGTTCATTATTATTACTCAGTACTTCAATATAATTACACTAACAACTGACACTTTAAAATAAAGTGTAACCAAAAATACTTTACTAGAAATAAACATTTTATGAAATAAATTATAAAAACCTTTTCTTTTAAGTTTAAGTTGAAGTACTAAAATAACTGAAACCTAATAAAAACAATAGTCATATTAAAAAGAAAATTATAATAAAATGACAACAACTCAATTTAAAGAGAAAACAGAACATATACAGATTTTAGATTTTAGATATACAAAGTATATCTAAAAATTATATCAAATTATGAACAAAACATAAATGTATATATGATAATGTAACACTACTATAAACTGTTTTACTCAATGTTTATTCAATTATATATTATTTGATGTTGATGCAATTAAGTCCAGCAATTTTTTTTTTCTTTTTATTTGATGATTCTGTTCCAGGCAATTTTGTACATGACATATAAAGAGCATTTTAAGTTAAACAAATAGTTCAACACTGTCATGTAAAGCCTAACAGGTTTTTACAAATCTCAAATCAGCTAAAACTGAAAAGTTTGTAAAAACATGTGAAGGCCATGTTTGTTAATCCATACTCAGAATCTGTCCTCTGCATTTAACCCATCCAAGTTAGTGCACACACATTAGGAGCAGTGAGTAGTGAACACACAAAGACACTGCAAGCTGTGGACACGCACACTTGGAACGGTGGCCAGCCTTGCTCAAGGGCACCTCAGTTGTTTCCTGCCTGTATTGAGAATCGAGCCCTCATCCTTCACGTTACAAGTCTGACTATCTAACCATCAGAACACAACTGCCCCGAATGTAGTGCAACTTTCCAAGATATTAAGTCTGTCCTTTTATTAGATCCACAGTGAATGAACTTGTGTTGCTACATTTTTGCAGGACCAAATTAAATTACAACCCACCAAAGGAGGATGGATCTGTATACAAAATCGAGTTGCAAGGGATCTCGGTCACGACCATGAGGCAGATATTGGACTATGTTTTTAGTGGGGAGGTAATTATATTACTTTACTTATTATACTATATGCATGCTTCCCACAGTCATTAAATAGCTGGAATTTTACAATTATGATTTCTAGGCCTGTAAAAATCTTTAAAGGGTTAGTTATGTTTATAAACTATAATTTACTCACCCTCAAGTCATCTTTGGTGTATATGACATTCTTCTTTCAGACGAATAAAATCAGAGTTATTTTAAAAATGTCCTGGCTCTTCAGAGCTTTATAATGTTATAATGGCAGTGAAGTGTTTTTGAAGTCCATAAAAGTGCAGCGATGCCTTTGTGTAAGAAAAATATCCATATTTAAAGGTGTCATGAACTGGCTTTTTTATATATATATACTGTTGTCTGAGGTCAACTAATGACGTGTGTGTGGTTTTTACATTCAAAAACATAATAACTAATAAGCTATAGGCTATTTTTTAACACTGGTTTTGAGGCTCTCTCCTGAACGCTGGGTTTTGATGGGCGTGCCGCACTGGAGACATGGAAGTAAACCCTCACAGCTAGGATTGGATAAGATTTGCATATTTAATGAGCTTCAGCTCCTGTCATATCTATGCCCCTGTCAGTTCAGTTCACATGAGGGAGGGGTTGTTTTGAAAGCGTCAACCGGAATGATTCAAGTGTCTTTTTCAAACAAACACAAGGATTTATTTCTCATCCACCCACGTTTGATTGGACTATTATTTTTGTATTACATAGCCCGCACGATCGTTCGATATAAGCGCGAACCACGCGCACACACATACACGTGCTTGAGCGCGCCCTTCAAATGTCAAGTCGAGAGAGAAAATAGCAGAACGAGAAATGAATATTACGAGATTCATCGGCCTGCCGACGGGCTTCTGTTTTGATAGCCTGTCTGGAAAACGCGAGCCCTGGCCCATACGTGTCTGAGTCCAGCGTGCTAAAGGTATGTTCTGTTAGACATGTACACATCAGCAAAACAATCTATAACAATACTATTACATATAAAAAACTTAAAAAAACGTTTTACTCACATAACTGTGTTGCACCATTCCTCCTGTCGGATCCAATGTAGAAGAATAGCAGTTCCCCACGTCAGCTGGAACTTCATTAAAAATAAAGTTCAACCACACATTCCTAATATTAGGATCCGAAGGAAGCTTATGCAGTGACTGTTCTTCCACAACCAGAAATAGCACAATATCTTGCTATATTCTATCTTCGGCATGTTTATTGCTGCTGGCTAGTGTGATCCGATGAGTCGGTGGGCGGGGCTACTGAATTAAATGTACTTATTCTGTAGAGGTGTTTTTTTTGTCAGTCGATGACGTCAAGATGTGAATACTTTCATTTTCTGGGCCTGGTTTCTATAAAAGCTTTTCTTTGACTAACAAGGATGTTTTCAGCTCTGAAACTTACAGGATAATCTTATAATACCATGACCTTTTATATATCAAAAGCTCAAGGGAAAGTTGATTTCTCAATTCATCACCCCTTTAAAACATTATAAAGTAAATTATATAGCTTCCACCAGATCGCCTTCCATATTCAACTTACGGAAAAAGTGTAGTGCCTCACGCATTTCAAAATGTTTATGCTACGTGGCAGTGCTAGATACTTTATAAAGTTTTAGATATGGATATTTTTCTTACACAAATGCATCACTTCGGAGCCACTTCCCCTGGAGCCATGTGGAGCAGTTATATGATGGATAGATGCACTTTTATGGACTTTAAAAACAACTCATTAGTAGTGTTAATTTCTTAAGCGACAACTATGACGAAAAAACTATGACTTTTTTTTCATGATTAAGACAAGACGACAACATCATTACACACTGACTATGGTGTATTACATGCAGTGTTGTTGATGGAAAAAAGACAAGAATTAAAGCTGCACTATGTAATTTTTTCATCCGTTAGAGGGCGCCTATTCAAAATAAAGGCGTAGTTTGATGACTCCAATTTTGAGCTCAGAATCTTGGGACATGTGGTCTTCACCTCACAGCCGGTGGAAAAGAATCAGGCTAGGACTCGGGCAGAAATCCTGTTCATGGATGCGGTTATTAACGTTACTGTAGTATGAAGCAGTGCAGGACCGAGTGTTGAGGGAGCTGAGCGAGCCTGCTGGAGCGATTGTTGTGCAACAAAAGGCTCGCGAGCATCCGGGCTTTTATTATGACGGGACACAGTCGCCGGCGCCATTTCCACTTTTCTGGTCATGAGTGTGAGGTAACGCAGCTCTGTTTATCTTATTAGATACATTTAAGTGTGTTTAAAATGATTTTGTGACGTTGCTCTGTGTGTTTGCTCAGCAGCTGCTGTGGCACTTGTTGCACACTGCTAATAGTAAATAGTTTCTAAAAACCAGAAACAGAGGCTAACGCAGATATGACACAATTAACAGGCGACTCCCTCAAATGCTTTGCTCAGACATTCCGGCTTCTTGGTTAAAATAGCAATTTTCTCACAATTTACAATTAGTTGGAAACATTTTGGGATATTGTAAGAACTCAACTGAACACAATATATAACACTGGGCTGGTGGTTTTTGGATATTTTACTGCAAAAATACTACATAGTGCATAAAAATCTAAATCTCTTATTTTATTTTCTTCACCAAAAAAAAGTGTAGAAATAATATTTTACGGAAGTAAAAGCCTCCAAAAGTTTTTATGTTTGTGGTTGCTAGATGTTAAGTCGCATAATTATGATTATTAGTTTAACCATTATACACCATGACTAACATATGACTAAGTTTTAAACAGCACTAGGTAACTTTTCAACCTTCATAATATATTTTCAAGACTCTTGTGATGATACATCGACTTACAATAGGTTGAATGGCACGTCTGCCAAAGCTTGATGGGGTCTGTATCGTTTTTAATCGTACTTTTAAACTTCAGGTTTCGGGTAGTAACCCGAGAAAAAAAAGAACTTCCTTAAATTCGGACGTGCGAGCCCAACTTTGTTTGTCGGATAATATAGTCATGTCCGAAGCAGCACAGACAAATAAGAAAGAAAAGGTTTTGTTGGAGGAAAGCAATAAGAGGAAACAAAAAAGTGATCGGATTAAAGGCAGGACGAGGATCAACATGTGACCAGCTCGTTGGCGTGAGCTGAAGGGTTGCTGCACCAACCCGCGGGGACGCTTTTATGAAGTTATTTGGCCCACCCCGCACCACTGTATATATTTTGACAACCCGCCCCGCACCCGCGACCATTAAATAGACATACGGGGTCCGCGGGTTATGAGACGACCCGCTCATCATTAGTTCAGGGCTATCAGGGTTGTTATGTCAACAAATGCATGCGCGATGGCATTTCCCTGTTGTAGGATGACAGAGCTTACGACAGTAGTTGAGGACATTATTTTTTCCCAACTGTAGGGGGACCTCGAGAGCAAAAGTTGCCAAGTGCTGCTTTAATTTATTAAAACTAGACCAAATTTCCCAGGCTTTTAGTCAACTAAAATTCAACCAAACAAAATACAGGACACTGTAGGTTGACACTGTAAAATCTAAAAAGTAAATTTGACACAGGACTAAGTCTAAATAAATAAATAAAAAATGGCTGACAACATTAACACTATTCATGTGTTAAAAGCTGTGGGTAAACTGTATATGAATTATGAATGTATACAAACTATTGGATTTCCATTGTCATGTTGTCAATGGTTTTCTAGTTGGCTGATTGTCGTCAATGCTTTTCTAGATTACTCTAAATGAAGACACTATCCAGGATGTGGTCCAGGCTGCTGATCTTCTGCTCCTCACTGATCTCAAATCTCTGTGCTGCCAATTCCTGGAGAGCTGCATTACTGCAGAGAACTGCATAGGCATCAGGGTCTTCTCTTTGCATTACTGCCTGCACCACGTCCACCATGTGGCCACAGAGTTTCTGCAGACGCATTTTCGAGATGTGGCCAACACGGAGGAGTTCCTGGAGCAGCCGCCCGATCGCCTGTGTGAGCTGCTGTCCATAGAGAAGCTCAATGTGGGGAACGAAAGGCACGTCCTGGAGGCTGTGGTCCGCTGGCTAGACCATGACATCGAAGCGCGGCGAGTGAGTGGAACAGGTGTTTCAGGAGGGTTCCATATGCACATGCATAGACAATTGATATAAATATATAAATTAGCGGTTTAACGATACCCTCATGTCACGATTTGATGCATATCATGATAATGAACTCGCATACTATATTATTGCTATATTCTAATTACATTGGGGGTGGAAATGAATAGGTTTGGACTTGTTGCTGGTAACCGAATGCACAGGACAGTGGTGACACCGAAATAACAATATTCATGATTCTGAAGCTGAAAATACAGAATTATTTTAGATTAATATGCTTGCACTCTGTCACTGACTAAATATTGCATGGTTTACTGGTAACATAAGATATTTGGCATTTATCAGGACCAACAAATATTTCCCCCATTGCACTATTATACATTATATTTTAACATTGCATATAGTAGTTTAATGTAATACTACAGAACTCTGCAACTTGGATATTTTCTCACAGAGTATTTTTCATTTTGGCTGAACTAAACACACAGTACAAATTGTCACTATCCACAATACATATTGTTGCAATTCAGTATTATGGTATACTTTGACAATATATTGTTACACCGTGTGTGTGTGTGTGTGTGTGTGTGTGTGTGTGTGTGTGTGTGTGTGTGTGTGTGTGTGTGTGTGTGTGTGTGTGTGTGTGTGTGTGTGTGTGTGTGTGTGTGTGCATGCGCGCCCTTGTTTATATTAAATTGTGGGGACCAAATGTCCCCATAAGGATAGTAAAACCTGAGATCACCTATATTGTGGGGACCAGCCAACAGTCCGCACTTTTAAAAAGGCTTATAAATCACACAGGATGAGTTTTTTTGAGAAAGTAAAAATGCAGAATGTTTCCTGTGATGGGTAGGTTTAGGGACAGGGGCAGTGTAAGGGGATAGAATGTACAGTTTGTACGGTATAAAACCATTACGTCTATGGAAAGTCCCCACAAAGATAGTGAACCAGACGTGTGGGTGTGTGTGGGTGGCCTGGTAAACCCTACGTTATGGGGTAAAAAATGTCTGTTTATATATACATTAAAAAAATCTGTGGAAACCATGAATCATTTAGTCAGGATAATATGATACATAGAACTTTAAAAGTACAGCATTATTGAAATGGAAATGTTTTGTAACAAGAATATACATTTCTTTACTGCATTTTTAGTCAATTTATTTAAATGCATCCTTGCTGAATAAACATATTAATTTATTAAAATAATACTTACTGACCACAGACTTTTGAATGGTATTATTTGTTAGTTTGTTTTCATTCAATCCTGTTTAAATAGAATCCCTTTCTTCCAGGTCCATATGAAAGAGGTGATGTCTGCCGTCTGGGTTCAAGGCCTGGACCAGAGCTACCTCCAGGAGCAGATGCTCGGAGACTCCCTAATGAGGGAGGTGATAAGGAATTATTGTACGGAGTCGCTGAGAGGAGCAGTGCAGCATGGGGAGGCGCTGCTTGCTGCCTTCAAACCCCGTGGATACTCTGAGTGTATTGTCACAGTAGGCGGTGAGGAGAGGACGTGAGTATGAACACAACTCATGCAAAAAAATGATGATAGATTGAGATTATGCAAGGATAGATCTGTAACAAGTTTTTCCCTAAATTCATGTGTGTTTCCCATTTAGCTCTCGCAAGGCCACAGCAGCAGCTCGCTGCATTTGTCCACTTTATGACCGAAACAGGCAGCTCTGGATTGACCTGAAGCCAATGAATGAGAGGCGAGTTGGTCATGGGGTTGTGTCAGCAGGTTTGTACTTGCTCAGCATTGTGAGGGAATGGAGCTTACATTCTTTTGCTATTTAATTAGTTATTTATTTGTAGTTATTTGAACTCTAAGGCTTATGTTTTTGAATAAATTCCACAATTGTAAACAAAATATTCCTGTGATCTATACTATTATTCAAAAGTTTGGGGTCAGTGGTAATTTTTTGTATTTATAAAAAAAATTAAGAAATGGATACTTTTATACAGCGGGGAATTGATCAAAAGTGACAGTAAAGACATATTGTTCCAAATAGTTTTTATTACTTTCTATTCAGTGTGATATACTAGGTAGTAAGTGAACATTTTGTCCTCGAAGTTGGTGTGGTAGAAGCAGGAAAAATGGGCAAGCTAAAGTATTTGAGGGAGTTTGACAAGGGCCAAATTGGGATGGCTAAGACGTCTGGGTCAGAGTATCTCCAAAATTGTCAAGGGCAACAGCTCCACGTGCTGGCCCACATTACAGAGGGGCGGGGTCATTTATCATTTAAAGCCATATGCACTGAAATGGCTTGGTGAAAACAGAGATGTTGTTTTTTTTGACCAGGTAAAATTAGTGTTTTCTTACAATGCTAATGAGAATTTTTAATTAAAGAATATTACAAAGTTTTATTTTAGACACTAAAGAGTCATATTAACTTTAGCATTATATGACCCCTTTAAATAGAAAATATTAAATAATAATTATATTTCACAATATCAATGTTTTTACTGTATTTTTGATAAATTAAATGCAGACTTCTTTGGGGAATTTTTTTTATTATTATTATAATAATTTTCAAATAAATGTTCAATCATTTAGAATCTAAATGATTACATTTTAGATTATAAACTGTAAATGGTATGAGACTTCATATGAGTTCATCCAGAGAATTATTCTGCTTCCTTAAAGATATTATCACTGGTAGTATATAATTAACTGATATTCTGCCTGTCCAATCAGAGGGATTCGTGTTTGCGGTAGGAGGAATGGATGAGAATAAAACTGTCTTGAGCAGTGGAGAAAAATATGACCCAGAGACCAACACCTGGACCCAAATCCCACCAATGATGCAGGTATTCCGAGATGTGCTCCGTAGTGTCATTATCGACTAGTTGGTGGATTGTCTTGAACGACTAGTCAAGTAATCTGTACGGAAACCCTGTATTAGGCTAATTAAGTGTGTGTTCTTCTGTTTAAAAAAGAAACGGAGCACAACAGAATTAAACAGAATCTCTTAAGATATGTTTTTAATACTTGCATACTTACATTTTGAATAAATTACTTATCCTATAAAGCACTGTGAATTATGTAAGTGATTTAAAAAAAAAAAAAAAGTGCAATGAAAAAGCTTGTGATTTGCAAGTTGCTTTGAATAACAGTTACTGGTAAATGGATGTAAATGGGGAAATTTGAATGACAATGCTACTGTTAGACTAGTAATTAACCAGCTTGTGTTATTTCAGAGATAAATGCAATTTAAATTTGGTAATATACAGATTACTGATTTTAAATGGTTGAAAATGCTGTATATAATTTCATCACCTCTTGATGCAGTTCTTACAAAGAACCACTAGGTGTCAGTATCGTGATATAGAATTTTCTTGTCTGCCCAGGCCAGACAGCACTTCGCCATAGCAGAGCTGGATGGGATGATTTATGTATTGGGTGGAGAAAATGAGGACACTGAGGTCCTTCTCACGATGGAGGTGTTTGACCCCCATTGTAACGTTTGGAGAACACAGCCAAAAATGACCACAGTGCGCAAGGTGAGATGTAGCTCATTTCTCTCTTTTAATTCGCAAACTGCAATACTCATGTTTCTTATACTTTTGCCTCTTTATTCCTCAGTTTGGTAGCTGTGCCGTCATGAAAAAGAAACTGTACGTGATGGGCGGCGGATCGTATGGGAAGATTTATGACTCTGTGGAGTGCTACGACCCCAAAACTCAACAGTGGACAACAGTCTGCCCTCTTAAAGAGAGGAGGTAAATGTGTGCATGGATGATTATTTAGCGGAAGATACTTTCCTAAGCCACTTACATACATTTGCATATTATGTTCATATAGTATGGAAATAATTGTGTTCATGATCAACAAGTTAACAGGATAAAGTCATGTTTTTTATGCAATATTGCCACATTTATTATACATAATTTATCAGCGCAGATTCATGTTCCCTCGTAATCTTTAATCAAAATAACTTCCTCTCCCTCTTGCAACAACATCTTCTCTGATGACGCATTTACTGGTGAGGGCGGGACAACCTGTCATTCACGTGAGATCACAGCAATAGCAAACAACAATGATCCTATCATTCCAGGTGGAAAAAATGTATGACCCACCCTACATTTTTTTTTCTCGTTCAAGAAGTATTATTACTCAGATATACATCACAATAGGGGAGAAAAGTGAAAAAATCATAACTTCCGTTTAATACAGATTTTAAAAAAAATGTAAGCAAAAAGTTTGGGAAACACGTGCCAATACCATTAAAGTGGTCATGACATGGTCATCGCAGTTTGCTTATAATGTTGATAAAGGTTTTTGCACACACACACAAACAAAGAACAGGTATATGCAGAAAAACAATTATGTTCAACCTTCATTCTGACCCTCTGTCTGAAATTATCTGTTTTTAAGGGCTGGCTCCTTTTAAGGCTTGTCAGTAAACGGACACTTTTATGATTGGCTAACGTCATTGCATAGGAAACCGTATCAACGCCCACTCGCTATTACACGTGAGTAAGTGTTTTGAAAACATTATCCATATAAAACCGTCATTTACAGAGAAAGCATTATGCAATTGTTTACTTGTGATTTGCGATGTAGCAGCTGTCAGATGCGATGCAACTGACTTCATCTTAACTCTCCATTAAGCCTTGTTTACACTCGACGCGTCCGCACGAACGCGAGAGTGTGCGCGACAAAAATTACGTCAACGTGGAGTGGGCGGTCGTCCGCGTTGGCTGCACAAGACCCTATTTCGCCTGCCTGTGTGCAGCGCATTTTTTGTAGCAGTACGTGCGACTGCATCCGAAGATGAACGAGTTCTAGTTGAATCCAGCCGAGCATGACGTCTCATCACACCGGCATCCAGTTTGCACATACAAATTAGGTGCTTATTTACAAAATGAGCCTACAAAAGCTGAAATAAGCCTTTTTAAATAAAGATTTGTCTCTGCTGGCAGCGGAGGCTTGTGCTGCGGAACCATGCGAAAGTATAAACAAGGCTTTACACTGTTTTACACATTTGTTCCGAACAAACATATAACCCTCTGACACGATCAAGGATGCCATTACAGTAAAACATCCACTTGTTTTTTCTGACACTGGGATACTTTTTAAATCTGTACAGAGACACAAAAGAGCTGTTTAAAATGAGCGCAAGCGTTTTGTCACTCTTCCATTTGGCATTTTGTCAACAGACTCAAGTGTGTGGAGTATGTCAGAAACTGAACACACATCTGTATACTGCATTCAGTGTAGTCAGCATCAGTGATTATTAATGGGTTCTATTTGCTTTTGACACAACACAAAGCTCACATCCAGTGTAGGCAAATGTTGCAAGTAAGGGAAAATGTACACCCAGACAGTTCTACTGTTAGTGGTATTATAAAAGAATTGTCGGTATTAACAGGTATTATAACAGAGTTATCGCAGAATAAACACCGACAGAGTGATCAGAATGATCATCACTCTGAAGGGGTTTATTCTGCATAACAACCGGCTGGGTGTACATTATCCCGCTTATTACACGGCTACTAGTCTCAAAAAAATTAGACACAAAATATTGTCTTGAGATTAAATTTTTGATTAGCTCTTACGCAAAGCTTCCACGAAGAACAACAGTTCCAAACTGCTTCAAGCCTTTATCGATTGCTGCTAAATGTTGAAAATGAATGCTGAAAGGGTTAGTTCACCCAAAAATGAAACCAAACCTATGATTGACTCCCCCTCAAGTCATTATAGGTGTATATGACATTCTTCTTTCAGACAAATACAATCAGAGTTAAATTTAAAAAGTCCAGGCTAATGTTAATCCCAGCAGTAGTTGTAGCTCTTTTTAAAGTCCATAAAAAATGCTCCACACGGCTCCAATGGGTTAATAGAGCCTTCTGATTCGAATCGATGCGTTTGTGTAAGAAAAATATCCATATTTAAAACTTTATAAAGGAAACCCGCCTTGAAGTCTTCCATTCTAGCCAAGGCTGTTTAAGTATTTAACAGCCACAAGATGGTGCCAGCGTTAAGCATAGAAGAAGTATCGGTCAAGATAACTCTTAGTACCCGGATGAGCGGTTGTTATCTGGAAATAACATATTGCTGGAATGCGCGATTGACCAATCAGAATCAAGTATTGTACAGAGCTGTGTAATAATGGTGTATAACTATTCGACAATGTCTTACTTTAGAGCCAGTCATATGCAACGGCAAACTGTGACATAACAGATCCCACAATATCAGAACGAGACGTTTTTGGAAAGCTTGATTTAAATAAATTCTTTATAATGAGGGGGACTTTTTAAGCTATGAAAGTTGCAGGATGTTACTCTTATACACTACTGCCAAAAGGGATCTGCCTTTACATTAACTTTAAATTGAATGACATCCCATTCTTAATCTGTAGGTTTTGATATGGAGTTGGCCGACCCTTTGCAGCTATAACAGTTTCAACTCTTTGGGGAAGGCTTTCTACAAGGTTTAGGAGTTTGTTTATGGGAATTTTTGACCATTCTTCTAGAGGCACATTGGTGAGTTCAGGCACTGATGTTGGACGAGATGGCCTGGCTTGCTGTCTCCACTCTAATTTATCCCAAAGGTGTTCTATTAGGTTGAGGTTAGGACTCATCCATTTCTTTATGGACCTTTGTGCACTGGTTTGCAGTCATGTTGGAACAGGAAGGGGCCATTCCCAAACTGTTCCCACAAAGTTGGATGCATGAAATTGTCCAAAATGTCTTGATATGCTGAGGCATTAAGAGTTCTTTTCACTGGAACTAAGGGGCCAAGCCCAACCCCTGAAAAAGAAACCCCTCGCCATAATACTCCCTTCACCAAACTTTAAACTTGGCACAAGGCATTCAGGCAAGTACCGCTCTCCTGGCAACCGCCAAACCCAGAATCATCCACTGGATGGCCAGACAGAGAAGCGTGATTCATGAGTCCAGTTGCGGCATGCTTTTCGCCACTGCATCCGACACTTTGCAATGCACTTGGGGATGTAAGGCATGGCTGCAGCTGCTCGGCCATGGAAACCCATTCCATGAAGCTCTCTACGCACTGTTCTTGAGCTAATCTAAAGGCCACACAACATTTGGAGGTCTGTAGCTACTGACTCTGCAGAAAGTTGGCGACTTCTCCGCATGCGCTGACCCTGCTCTGTGATTTTCACATGGCATGATGAGTTGCTGTTGTTCCTAATTGCTTCCATTTTGTTATAATACCAATAACAGTTGGCTGTAGAATATTTAGTAGTGATGAAATTTCACGAATGTACTTGCACATTGGACAGGTTGCAACCTGTCACGGTACCACGCTAGAACTCACTGAGCTCCTGAGAGCGACCCATTCTTTCACAAATGTTTGTAGAAGCGTCTGCATTCCTAGGTGCTTGATTTCATACACCTGTGGCCATGGAAGTGATTGGAACACCTGCATTCAATGATTTTGAGGGGTGTCCCAATATTTTTGGCAATATAGTGCATGTCAAAAGATCAAAGCAAATGTAATTTCTCATGTCATGACCACTTTAACATTTTGTGCAAGGGTCTGTATTTTTAAAGTAGAAACATAATTCTGCATAACTTGGTCCCATGCATTCAAACCACAAATACCGGATGCTTAAAGCGGCATATGCTTTGTAGATGTGAATTTAGAGAATGTTTTTTCCCATCCGGCGTATGACGCAGAGAAATGTCATAAGTTAAACAGATTACATTTTAAGTCAAAGGCAGCACATCTTCATTTGGTTCTAACTATGAAAACTGAGAGACGCCCTATGATCTGTGATGTCTTACGGATGTGTTTTTAGAACAATAGTAGTCAAGGGACCTATCAGTCTAACCCATATAAATGGAAACGCTTGATCACCATCTGGAGGAACATAAATAGTCATTTTTCTTGGTGTAAAAAAAAATGAAGTATTTTGTCCATAGCTCTGTTCTGCTGTTACACAACCTAATGAGCTGCCTACTGCCTTCTAAGGCAGCATCCTAACCCTCACAAAATCTCATAAGTAACTGATTTGGGAAAATGCATTGTCAGTAACTCTGCATGCAGCACTTGGCGAAGAGCAATTGATTCACAATTTATTTCAATAGAGTTTGGCTTTAGCATGACGCTATTTGGAAACCCATTGGGGTCAGTAAGACAGATACGAAATTAATACTTTTATTCAGGAGGGATGCAATACACTGACCAAAAGTGATAGTAAAAACATTTACATTTTACAAAAAAAAAAAATTTAATAATAATAAAAAATAAATAAATAAATTATATATATAAAGTATTATATATATATATATAAAGTATTATATATATATATATATATAATACTGTTTTATTTATCAAAGAATCATGAAAAATATAACTGTTTCTAGGTTCCACTGAAATTAAGCAGCACAAATTTTTTTCATCAGTTTATTTTTTATTTTATTATATTTATTTATTTATTAATTTATTTTTCATTAGTTAACTTTAAAATTAAAATTATCCTGTGACTTACCCTCCGTCAAGCCATCCTAGGTACATATGATTTTTCATTCACTCTTTTTTCGTAAGTTTAATATGCTGAATCCTTTAATAATAAGAAAAATGTTTCCTTAATAATAAGAAAATAAGCAAATTTAAATGATTTTTGAAGGATCATGTGTTACTGAAGAATGGATGAATGACTGCTGAAAATTCAGCTTTGCCATCACAAGAATAAATTACATTATAAAAGATTTCAATAGGAAATAGTTATTTTAAATAATAATATTTCACAATATTTGTGATTCATCAAATAAATGCAGCCTTTGTGAGCATTTTACACTAGTGCAAATGATCTCTTTGATAAGTGACAGTGTGCGCTATTCTTTGTTGAGAACGTTTCTGCTAAAAGTATCACTAATTATTTCAACATGGTTTTCCTCAGATTTGGGGCGGTAGCATGTGGCATTGGACAAGAGCTCTACGTGTTTGGTGGAGTGCGGAACAGAGATGCTGACAATCCAGAGTCCAGTCAGATGACCATCTGCAAGTCTGAGTTCTTCCATGATGAGCTAAAAAGGTGATCTCTTCAATGCTACACTCAAACAGAGCAGGACTAGAGTGATGTGTATGCTCATACGTGCCCATCATTGCCCTCAGGTGGGTGCTCTTAGATGACCAAAATCTCTGCATACAAGCCACATCATCTTTTGTGTATGGAGCTGTTCCCATTGGTGCCAGTATATATGTGGTCGGAGAACTTGACACTGGTAAGCTGATAAGGGCTTATAATCACACTTTATGCTCTATCTAGGTACGTCTTTTTACTCCGATATCTTCAAATTCAGTCCTTGAGAAGGTCAAAAAATGCCCTGCGATTACTTCTTCATTTAAGCTACAACTAATGCATATTTTAGCTTTTTAACATTTTCATGGGCCAAAAACCAGTAAGCACAAGATACTTCGAAAAGTTACAAACAACTAATGTACTATAGGTAAGTAAATTAAGTCAAGCTAACTTTTTGATTTGACTTTTTTAAGTAGTTATGTACACAAAAACTATATTAATGTTATTAAGAAGGAATTATATTTGGAATCAGGCTTATTATAGTTAACTAAAAGTTACTTGAAATTAAATAAAATACTACAACAACTTTTATTTCAGCTAGATGCCTATAGGAAACGTCTCATTTTAATTTAGTTTAACTTGGTGTACTAAAATAACTAAAACTAAAACCGAAATAAAATAAATAAAAATAAAATATTAATTAAAAATGTATTTTAAAAAATTACCAAAAATATGAATATAACCTATGTTATACTAAAATAACACGTTTTGAATTATGTACCAGAGGGCTGTTTATTTCTCTCAGAATCATCAGATTATTATTTGAACTGCTTAAATTGAACAAATGTGCTCAACTGGGCCACATTTTGCAATTGTACTTGCTTATTCAGTTGTAGTTCTGAACACACACAGCCTGGATTCCAGCCGAAATTAGCCCCGCCCACAACATTTTTAGGTCGGGCGGTTCGGTCTGGACTCGATCCATAGGGGAGTAATTATCCCCGAACAGAAACTGTTCAGACCAATGAAATCATCAGGGCGGGCTTTAGACAATGACGGACAGATGATCAACAGTAACATAATCATCACATTTGTATCTGCACTCACCTTCACTAATTCTCTCAAAAATTATGATCATGTTGGGTAAGTACTCTGTGTATCATTAAATTATTTTCTTTTTTTACGACACCGGCAAAGATCGTTTATTCCAGCACGCGTGCAGACAGGGTTGCCAAGTTTTTACAACAAAACGCGCTTACTACTAGCCCTAAACATTAGCTTCTCCGGGGGTTCTTCGGGAAAAAAATGGTGTTTGGGGAGTAAAATGTGTGTTATTTTGGCAAGGTTGCCTGCTAAAATTCGCACTCAGGGGTCTATATATCACATAATAGTCGCTTCAACCCGCGGACATAGAAAACAACCCGCAGAAAAAAACACAGACTTGGCAACAAGTAGTTGTAGCTCTGTTGACATTTGACAATGCATTGCTTCGTTGCTCTGATTGGTTGTAGGTCTATCCAATTGTGATCTTTCCTGGTTGGGTTGAAGCACGCCCCATAATCACAGCCCTATGGAGCAGTTCTCATATTCTGACTAGAATTAAGTATGACCACGTCAGGCTAGTACACACAATAAAACGTGACAAATGTTATTTGCACAATATTTGTGTAGAGCAGAGCATAAAATACACTCTACATATATAGATTCCTTTGTTTTGTTTGCAGGCTCCAATTTTGACTATGTCCGGGAGTTCCGCAGAAGTACGGGTACCTGGCACTCCACCAGACCCCTCATGCCCTCTGATCTGAGTAAGACGAGCTGTGCCACCCTACGCATTGCAAACTGTAAGCTTTTCCGCCTGCAGCTTCATCAGGGACAGTTCCAGATCCGGATTCCATCCACATAAACAACCTGCATCCTCACCACTGACTTTGTCACTCCTCCGTCGTCTGCTGGTTTGAAGGAGGATGCAGGGGATTGTCGAATCACATTGGCTACAGATGAGGTTTGGTGATAATGTGGGAAAGCTTGAATGAATTGTCTTGTATTTTTAAGTTTGTTTTTCTTAGACGGTAAATTATACATCCTTTTTGGTTATTTTTTACATGACTTTCAGACACAGGAAATGCTGTTACATTAGATGGGATCTGCTCATTATTTGAACTGCTTAATTTGAGTAGTCACCGTGTTTTACCTGGCAGTTGTTGTAGCTTGTTATTTGACACTAACATTTTTGAACATTGGTGAAGGAGGTCTAAATTGCATATTTTATACTGATAAATATGGGTTCAATAAGTAAGGGAACAAATCAAGAACTAACCAGGTTTAGTGGTATATCAAGCACAATTATGTTGCTAATGTAAGTGTCTGTCTATCTACTGTACAATCAAAGTGGAAATGTGTTTGATTTATTTAAACGATTTTAGATGTCTTAATATTAGACCTTTCAGAGTGATTAATCTCAATGTTTTGCTGATAAGTAGATTTATCGATTCCAAAAAAGTTGTGACACTACACATTGTAAATAAAAACAAAGTGCAATGATATGGAAATTACGAATTTCAACATTTTATTCAGTATACAACATAGATGACATATCAAATATTTAAACTGAGAAAATGTATCATTTTAAAGAGGTGGTAAAACACATTCTTTTGACGGCTTTGTGTTTGTGGGGTGCACTGTAACATGTTCATGCTTCGTTTTTAAAAAATTGCATTATTTTTTATATAGTTTACCTTTATTCTACATTGCTCTGTCCCTCCTTGTAAAAACGGCCTGATGGTTTCCGGGTTCTATGAAGCCGGTCCCTCAAAAATACACAGTGGTTAGCTGGCCCAGTGTTTTGTGATTCGCTAACCGCCTAGTGCAAGTTTCTCGGAAACCCCTTACCTTTACCGGCAGTCTGTACAGACTGCAGATCTAAAATTATCGTTACTACTGAATGTCATCTTTTGTATTTTTAGAATGATTATAGCCAAATATCTGTCGCAAGAATTATTAACCCAAAACAAACACTAAACATTGGCTTTAATACACTGTAAAAAATATATATATATATATCAGGTCTCCAATTGAACATTTTCTAGTGACTGATCACATCAGAAATTTTCAGTTGGCCAAATTGAATTTCTGTCAATTGCATCAATTCACAGAAATTCAATTTGACCAACTGAACATTTTAAATGTGATCAGTCACTAGAAAATGTTCAATTGGAAACCTGATTTTTTTTTACAGTATATAGTAGCCAAATCAAACACAGAACTATGTGTTTAGCATGCCTGTAGATAAACAAGCATGTAGATTAACAATATATAAAAGCCCTTTTCAAAGAATAATTTACACTAATTCCAACTTCGCTGTTGAGATTTAAAAAAAGTTTCTAACATTAGGTGTTCGTCAGATAACGTTAAGTATGAATGAGCTATGAGCATTTAACAAACTGGTTTGCAGAGCCAAACAACGTTGTCATTTGTTTACTTCCTTGCTACAACGTACAACTAACAATACAAGCTATTACAGGAAAACACTTTGACAAAAAAATAAATCATACTAACAATACAAACTATTACAGGAAAACACTTTGACAAAAAATAAATCATACTTCCAGGTTGTGGCCTGTAAACAGCTTCTTTTTTTAAAGTTGGAACTGCTCCATCTTTCAGGACAAGCTGTTGTGCGAATCCTTCATTGAACTCGCAACGATTGTGGAAGCTTTCCTTGGAAGCAAAATTTTGGTTATAATTATTAGAATATATTAAAATAAATGTTATCCATTGATCCCTAACTCCCCCATCCATAAGAAGGCTGAACAAAGTGGACCTACAATCCGGATAAAAATAACAGCGTTTCATCGGCATTGTGCAACACTTCAGCCTACTATTCCACAGTAATAAAAAATGGCCTCACCCCTCTTATTTAATATACTCGGAGGAGGGGTTTATGTAAATATTGGGGCTGGTGATGTCAGCAACCCTGGAGGAAAAGTCTGTAGTCCCTACTGGCCATTTGCTGTAGTCCTTAGAAATTAATTTTTTTATAAGCAAATATCTCCCTTTGCTTTAAACTTTGAATGTTGTAACTTTGCAGATGTTGTTTATGCTCAAACAGCAACATTACACACTAGCTAAATTTAGAAAAGTAAAATTGTGTTTTGCCACCCCTTTAAAGGACAACTCCGGCGAATTTTTACGTTTATCTTGATCGTTAAATCTTTGTGAGTACAGTCTATAGAAAAAAAAACGAACCGGATTGGTGCTTGCAACACAGAGCTATTACAGTTAATGCCCAGAGCCCCCACTCAGCTAAAACGGCAGTTATGGGGGCATACACGTAAATACAAGTAAAGGGTGTCTTGAACGTTTCCGAAAGAAACTGCTTTCGATTCTGTCCTGCTGATCCGAGAACCGCAGCACATTCAGTTACACACACATGCTCAGTATCAGCTGGTCATCAGTTCCCTTAACAAAACATGTCTCAGTTCAGTGAACGGTTGGAGTTACAACATATAATTCAAGACATTAGTTTATTTCTATTCTGAGGGACTGTCACTCATGTCAGAAAGTGAGCAACTAAAGTAACTTGTGGGATCAGCGCTGATTTGAGACGCGATCCATTTAGAACAATTTAGTCCGTTTTGGTGAACTGGTTCGCCCAGTTCCTGTAATTCCGGTATGTGATGCAGTGCTGTCTAGGGGCCCGAAGATCACAGGCACCCAGTATGGTTTTCCAGCCTTGACCCTTACGCCAGAGATTGTTCCAGATTCTCTGAATCTTTGGATGATATTATCCACTGTAGATAATGATAACTTCAAATGTTTTGCAATTGATATTGCTCCACTATTTTTCACCGCAGCACTGTAGAAATTGGTGATCCTCTGCTCATCTTGACTTCTGAGAGATACTGCCACACTGAGAGGCTCTTTTTATACCCAATCATGTTACTAATTGACCTATTAAGTTGCAAATTGGTCCTCTAGCTGTTCCTTATATGTACATTTAACTTTTCCGGCCTCTTATTGCTAGTTGCTACCTGTCCCAACTTTTTTGAATGTGTAGCTCTCATGAAAATCATGAAATCAAAAATTATCCAATATTTAGCATGGCATTTCAAAATGTCTCACTTTCAGCATTTGATATTTAATTCCTTTTTTATTTCACAATTTGTACAGTGTCCCAACTTTTTTAGAATCAGGTTTGTATGAAGACTTCCAATGCAAAATTCTCTAAAAGCCACCTGGGTCAAAAATGCGATAACAATACTGAGTGAATGCTCTCTCCACATAGTATACCTTCATCAAATACTTTCACTAAATCCCAGGCTCAGCCCATTCCAAAGTGTGTATATGTGTGTGTATGTATATATATATATATGTATGTATATATATATATGTATGTATATATATATATATATATATATATATATATATATATATATATATATATATGCTAATTAAATGTTTAACAGTATTCATTAAATTAATATATATATATATATAATATAAAAATATTAGTTTAATGAATATTGTTAAACATTCCCAATGTTTAGTCCCAAAAGTTAACTTTGGTAGCCTTAGTTAATATGCAAATTACGTTTTTTCTGATCAGAGGTTCTTCGGCAAGAATATCACAAGTTTACATTTTAGACTAATTCATATGCGCTTAATTGTCCAAGTAAAAACTGAAGGTGCGGGATATTTGCCTATTTTTTGTGTGATGGTCTTTCCCGTCTGATCAATTTCTGCTGTTGGTCTTGTATCCAGGGACTCAAAACACCACAGCATGTCAGAAATAGATGCAAGTTGCTGGTCTCACCCTTATGTGGCGAGATGTATTTTGTGAATGACCTCTGAACTGGCTTTCCTGTCAGTGTGGATGGTTTTGGCATCTGGTGACCCCATTTGTTCTGTGCATGATTCAGCTGCTGCTGTCTGTTCTAATTGAAGGGACGAACTTTGCATATTCACCACCATGGAAATGCACACCAATAGCAGGAATAAATACCACACAGTAGACACTAACATTTGTCAAAATGTATGAGAAAGAGGAATGTGTAGACCAAACAAAATATTTACAGGACCAATTTGTGGTGTCTGCACCAATGTGGTCACTAGACTGAAGATGTACACTGGCACACCAACACCATTTGTGTCAGTTGTTCTTTCTGTATCATTACAAAACGTGCTGTTGTTATTGACATCTAATATAAAATTGTACTCTGTAGAATATACCAACTATGCATGATATGTAATGTGTGTTCCCTGCCAAGATTTCGCACACAATTCAAGCTTATAAAAAACCATTCAACACACTCACTTTACTATAAACATTGACATGATTCCATTTGCTCAAAACACTGAAACACTTGGCATCTGCCAGAACATTGTGATTAATAAAATGTAGCATTCCAGTGTTCTGGTATAAAAGGAACATTTTCACTGTGGAATTTTCACACCATTTTTTGTGAAGGTTTGGAGTGCGAGTCAGGCTTAAATTTGCCTCTACAGCAATGTTGAAAAATAAAAATAAAATCTTATGCAGAAATCTGTTGTTATTGCTTTTGTGTTTTTTTAAAAACATGTATGAGATGGAAGAGGGAATATATATATATATATATATATATATATATATATATATATATATATATATATATATATATATATATAATTATATACTATGTAAAGTTATTAATGTATCATTAAAATGATTTACATTTTCAGTTATTTTAATTAAATATCAAAGTATATATATATATACATATATATATATACGGGTTTTTGTTGTTGTTAGTTTTATTTTTTTATTTTTACAATCAAGTGAAAAATACAAAGAGAATCACCTTTGAGAATAATGAAAATTTGAATATCCACAACAACAACAAAATGCATAAAAAGAAAAAAGTGAAATGTGCTTAATTGGCATGAAAATAATGTAACCATGCCGATAGGTTTTACATTTTGCATAAAATAATAAGCTTTAATCATAATTGATAATAGAAATTAAAGGAGCAGTGTGTAGTATTTATGAGGATCTATTGACAGAAATGCAATATAATATACATAACTATATGTTTCCAGAGGTGCATAAAGACCTTACATAATGAACCGTTATGTTTTTATTACCTTAGAATGAGCCATTTCTATCTACATACACCATGGGTGCCCTTACAGTGAAGTCACTATTTAGCACCATCATGTTTATACAGTAGCTCTAAACGGACAAACTTTCTGCTGTCTCAGATGACGACATCTTTGTCCTGTAACGGCCACCGTAGCTTCTCTATGGGCTTCGAAAGGGAGGGGTAAGCGGTTGCAATTCACAACCTCACCGCTAGATGCCGCTAAAATGTACACAGTGCACCTTTTAAATTATTAAAATGCTACTAATAATTTATTTTGATATTGATTTGAAATGTTTAAAATTAACTCATTCCATCCTTTATGGCTTAAATGCAATCCAATGCTTTGACACCAGCTCTGACATTGCCACTTCACTTTGAACAGTAGCATTCAGATGTATTTGGTATTGATTCCTCTCAGTTATAGAGATAAAAATTTGAAAGAGGCATTCTTTCAAGAAGGAGAATGTGATGATAGGTATTTGAAGGAGTACAGCATCCGTTCACTCAGTACACAAGTCATAATAACGTCTCGTAAAACTGAAACACGGCAGGGAATTTTGTCTCTTGTAAGCACGTCTTGATTGTTGCATAACTCTGGTATGCCAAAGTGCTACCAAAGTGGGGTTTTCATGGCGTAATGGGTGTCATCATAAGTTGTGTCTATGAACAAGTTGGGTCTCGTGTTTATGAATAAACAGCACAGGCAGGCATGGGATTAACAGGATTACTGAAGATAAACAGGATGGGGTAAATTCAATCAAACTGGGCCACTCACATGACGGGACTTAAATTTAACCAGAGGTCTTGTGACTGTGACACTGATGGGCAGCTAGTGCTGCTCAAGGCAGGCATGCTGGGTCTCTCCTGGTTTGTACCTGCAAAATGTGTGAAAAGGGCAGGTGTCAATTTCTAGACATAAAATCAAAATTGACGTTATGAGTCTGTTAGCTTTTATATATATATACAGATATATATATGCGAATGCAAATCCATGGTTATTGTTTACTAAAACTAAATAAACTTAATAAAACTTATAAAAATCAAAAACAACAAAATGACTCAACAATAACAGGAAATATAAACAATAACAGGAATTTCACGCACTCTCAGATAAAAAGGTACAGTGCTGTCAATGGGGCGGTACCCAAAGGTACAAAAGTGAAAAAGTACATCTTTGTACCTTACTCACCCCTAAATGGTATATATTAGTACCTTAAAAGGTACATATCAGTACGTTAAGAGTGCAAATTAGTACCTGAAAGGTACATATTACTACCTTTTCAGTTTTGTACTTTAGAGTACCGCCCCAGTGACAGAAATGTACCTTTTTTTTGACTATATATATATATATATATATATATATATATATATATATATATATATATATATATATATATATTTATATATTTATATTTATTTATTTATTTATTTATTTATTTATTTATTTTATTATTTATAAAATGTCTCGGTTATGTATGAAAAAGGTAATGGAGACATTTTAGATTTTTTTTAATTATAAAAGTATGTTATAATATGTCTGCCTATTAAACGTCTCACCCAATTGTTAATACTGTAATATTTTTCAAATTATCTTCTTTTATGTTCCACAGAAGATACAAAGTCATATAGGTTTAAAAACAACATGAGGGACAGTAAATGATGACAGAATTTTCATTTTTGGCAGAACTATCACTTTCATACTAATTTAGAACCCATTAATCTCATGGCATTAGTTAATGCAATTTTATAATTGCAGCGTAAATGAATTCATGCCACCAATGAGCTGCAATAAACGATCTGAAAACATATCTAAATACCAAAACAGATGCGGCTTCTGAAAAAAAGCTACTTTTAGTAAGGTCTTTTTGAGGCTTTTCTCATTTAACACAATAATTACCTTTTTTTTGGGGGGGGGGGGGTGCAATTTCTTAGCATTTGATGTGCGATTAATTTGTAATTGATTTGATTAATTAATCTGCTTATTTCATAATTAATCAGATTGAAAAAATTTGATCATTTGACAACCTAATTAAAAAATAAAAAGTAATTATTTTCATTATGTGCAATACCGTTTTTACACCAAAATCTTTGAATAAATACAAAAAAAATGAGATTGAGGATAATGAGGGGTAAAACATCTAGAGGAGTAATTGTAGGGAAAATGTACTTCAGAAATCTTGGTCCTTAATGGTTACATTTTTTTTTTTACACAATTCACTAATTATACTGAAAAAAGTTATTTTAAAAGGGTGTTTTCCTGTAAATGCCCCATCATCAAAGAAACAAACAACCACAAACAGCTGTTTCACTTTCAGCTTAAGTTTACAGCATGTGACCATTTTTGCAGTTTGTGACCAAGTGTTCAAGTGTTGCTTATATGGTCCAGACAAGCGACTTTGAAATCCATTGGTCAGATTGAGTAATGCGAGTGTGATTGAAAAAGACCAGATTCTTTGTCTTATATGCGGGGCATAAAAAACCTCATTTGAATGCAAGTCTGTAAGATTTATGATTTGCACATTTTGACACCTCTTATTTCAACCCCACCATGTTCACTCACAACATAAACAGATGGCTTCCTCCTTTCCATTTGATTTGTTTTGTGAATGACTTTGTATGATCTGTTCGGCCTGATTCACTTCCTCGTCGAGAAGCTGGTCAGGAGGTATGCAGTTCATTTGTTTGGGGAAGTCAAGTGATGCAGTTTGCCTTTCTTACTCACCATTTTGGTTGCTTACACAGCACGGCATTACCACATATTCCTAGCAGGGATGTGATGCCTTCATTCCAGGAGCCATGCATGGAAGAAATCCTCAGGCAGGGGATTAATCAGGCTGGTATCAGTCCTGTGGTGATGTCATTGTCTGTACTGCCCCACAGACCATACACATTTAAACTATCAGCAAAATACAGTGATAGATATGACAGTCCAACCCTCTCCAAGTATGTCATTAGGAGTGGAGGGTGCTGTGTGCTCATTTATCGTATTACACACCACAGCACACCAAAATCTATCCGAAAACTAAACATATGACATGAGTCAGATAACCTATCAAAACTGTTAAAGGCACAGTTCATCTACTCACCCGCATGTCAACCCAAACCTGTTTGACTGTTCTTTTTTCCATTGCAAGGGAATTTCGTAAGAATGTTTTACCCATTTTTTTTCATGGAATAAAGGTGTGAAATTTTACTATTTGGAAAAGACAGACTATAGGACATTTTTAGGAAAGAAAGTCATATGGCCTTGGATTGACATATGGATGACATACATTAAAGGATTATTAGGAACACCATACTAATAGTGTGTTTGACCCCCTTTCGCCTTCAGAACTGCCTTAATTCTATGTGGCATTGATTCAACAATGTGCTGAAAGCATTCTTTAGAAATGTTGGCCCATATTGATAGGATAGCATCTTGCAGTTGATGGAGATTTGTGGGATGCACATCCAGGGCATGAAGCTCCCGTTCCACCACATTCCAAAGATCCTCTATTGGGTTGAGATCTGGTGACTGTGGGGGCCATTTTAGTACAGTGAACTCATTGTCATGTTCAAGAAACCAATTTGAAATGATTTGAGCTTTGTGACATGGTGCATTATCCTGCTGGAAGTAACCATCAGAGGATGGGTACATGGTGGCCATAAAAGGATAGACATGGTCAGAAACAATGGTCAGGTAAATGCCGTGGCATTTAAACGATGCCCAATTGGCACTAAGGGGCCTAAAGTGTGCCAAGAAAACATCCCCCACACCATTACACCACAAACAGCAGCCTGTACAGTGGTAACAAGGCATGATGGATCTCATTCTGCTCTCGTTCTGTTTACGCCAAATTCTGACTCTTCCATCTGAATGTCTCAACAGAAATTGAGACTCATCAGACCAGGCAATATTTTTCCAGTCTTCAACTGTCCAATTTTGGTGAGCTTGTGCAAATAGTAGCCTTTTTTTCCTATTTGTAGTGGAGATGAGTGGTACCCGGTGGGGTCTTCTGCTGTTGTAGCCCATCCGCCTCAAGGTTGTGCATGTTGTGGCTTCACAAATGCTTTGCTGCATACCGCGGTTGTAATGAGTGGTTATTTCAGTCAAAGTTGCTCTTCTATCAGTTTAAATGAGTTGGCCCATTCTCCTCTGACTTCTAGCATCAACAAGGCATTTTCACCCACAGGACTGCCGCATACTTTGTACACCCTAGAAATGGTTGTGCGTGAAAATCCCAGTAACTGAGCAGATTGTGAAATACTCAGACCGACCCGTCTGGCACCAACAACCATGCCACGCTCAAAATGGCTTAAATCACCTTTCTTTCCCATTCTGACATTCAGTTTGGAGTTCAGGAGATTGTCTTGACCAGGACCACACCCCTAAATGCATTGAAGCAACTGCCATGTGATTGGTTGATTAGATAATTACATTAATAAGAAATTTAATAGATGTTCCTAATAATCCTTTAGCTGAGTGTATTGTACATTTGGTGACCTATAATCGTATAATATTTAAATTTTTATTAAACAAATGTTCTGTATTTCATTTCAATAATGTTTTTCTTTTTATATTTTATATCTCAGTCTACTAAACAATATCTAAATTATGGACTATTTATTAAAAAATTATGAAAACACATTTCACTGTAAACCCGAATAAATTGGCAAAACAAAAACAAGAAACAAAAAAATAAGGCAATCACTTACATCAAAATGTAACTAAAATATCAATTAATTTAAATTTTAATTATCAACTTAAATATTTGTAGTAGTGGGAACTTGGCTTGCTTTAGCTAATTCAATAAATACCTTGCTAATTGGTAACACAATGCTTTGAAGTTTTTTTTCAAGTTGAACTGAAACAATTCAGATTACTTAAAATGTGTTAGTTTTGTGAAATCAAAAGAACAAAAGAGTTCTAAATACTCATAAAAGTTAATTGGATTGAACCAATTTGTTTAATTTGAGTTGGCTCAACTCAAACCAATTATTATTTCGGCATTATAATTTACAAATTATTTTTAAATGAATACAGTATTTAAGATACAAATTGAGGATAAAGGTAATTAAAAATTATTATTTTTATTTTTATCTTTGTTAAAAATTAATTCATTTTAAATTAATACAAATTAACATTGACTGGAGGCAGATTAAAGTCACCCAATTTCTTAACATTCAGATAAAGATTATCAGATTTAAAAAAAAAAAATGAAAAAGCAAAATTGTTTGGTCTAAAATAACCAAAAAATACCAGGGGGTTAAACTAAACGATTCCACTAGAACACTGTCTAGAATGAGAGGGCAGATAAGAATCTCACTTCCCTTTAACTTGCTGATACAAAGGCCATTTCATGAGTCTTTTTGCATCTGAGCACTGGTGCATTTCAGTGAAGGATTTTACCTCTTGAATTTGGAAGTGCATAAACAAACACTATCTCTGTTGGTTTTGGTCATCTGCTCCGCACTGTCTCAGCCCATTCTGATAAAATATGTTGCCACTAATGCGTTAGGAAAGATTACAAGCACAATAACAATGTTGTCAGAGGCGGGGGAGTGTTCATTTTTGTGACTGAGTCTTTGTTTAGAGTGCGGGTGGCCTCGTTTGCTTCAGCCTCCCAAGAAATCTTGTGCACTTAATGCGGAACGAGAGCGAGCGGTCAGAAGTAGTATCCCAGTTGAATAAATATCTAACTCAAATGACCAAATGTGGGCCTATTTATTTTCAGAGTTTGCTGTTTAAGTCAAACCAAAGTCCGACGGAGAGCTGTGAATTGCAGCACAATGAGGGTAAACTTCATAATTTTGCAGGCCTATTCATGAACATTGAGGGTGTAGAGCTCAAATAGATTAAAAACTATTCTAAATTAGGCTATTACACATTTTGTGAATTCTCCTACAATCTTCTCATGACTACAGTTCTAATACCACATTAGTTTGTAATAGGAGTAGGCTTACACAAGAGAACACAACAAACCACAGCATTAGGGTAGTTAAACAATAAAATAAAAATAGATTCAAACCTAATTTAAAATGTTTTTTTATTCAGGGAAAGTTGTCACCAGTGTTTTATATTTTTACAATTAATAAACTACAGTTTATGCTAGCAAAAACAATGTTTTGTTTTTTTAGTATATGTTTCTTTTACTATTGTTTTACAGTATTTGTGTCATTTAAACAAGACCACTGAAACGCCATTTGAAAGAATGTTACACAATATAACATACCAATATAAAATATATCCTTTTTTTACATTATTTTTTTTCCCCAAACAAATATACTATTTCTGGAATCAGCATTTGGAAAACAGCTGTTTTCCATATACATTTGATATCTTATTCTTTAAAACAACCAACAAAAAAATTGGCAACTTTCTTGTACCCCCCCAAATCAATTTTTATTCATTTGAACTGGTTATATATTATGAAAGCTTGTGAACCACAGGACAGATGGCTCATCTTCAGCAACAAAGAAGCCTTACAGAATGGATGTGTACAGAAAATGACAGTATGACATAAACCCTGTGTCCTCTATGGCAAGCTGTTTTAATATTTATTATTTTACTTTAAAATAGTTAGTAGGCTACTTTTTTTTAAATTACTAGTAAATATCCAAAAGATAATAATACAGTTTGCATTTTTATTTTTAATGGGTTAAAAACAACCCAGGTAATTTTTGGCCACCCAGCACTGGGGTAAAATAGACAAACCCAGCGCTTAGTTAGATCACCCGAAAATGAGAATTCCGTCATCAATTACTCACCCTCATGACGTGCCAAACCTTTAAGACATTTGTTCATCTTCGTAACATAAGTTAATGTATTTGTCATGAAATCTGATAGCTGTCTGACCCCTTAAAATAGATACTTAAAAAGTATTCTCATCGCGTCATAACATTAAGTTTGAACCCCTGTAGTCACGGACAATTTTAATGATGTTTTTCTGGGCCTTAAAAGTAATAATAATGATGCAGTCTTTATGGAGGGGTCAGAGAGCCCGAACTTTGCGTTCTGAGGATGAACAAAGGTTTTATGGGTTTGAAACAACATGAGGGTGAGTAATTAATGACAGAATTTAAATTTTTGGGTGAACTGAGCCTTTAAGTTAAATGTTTAACTCAACAGGGTGGACTGTCTTAACTATTTTTAAGTATAATATTTACTTGTTTAAAATGAACCTTAAATAAAAAATCACATGCAGAATAACTACAGTAAGGCAACAGTAGGCTATTAATCAAAAGGTGAATATTTATTAATAAGCATATGTACAACACATGGGAAAAAAAGAGTAAAAACATTGTGTACATGTAGGCCATTGTGCAGAAAATAATGCAAAACTCTGTTATGAAATGAAGTTATAGGCCTACTACAGCGTATAAGGTTAAATGAAATTGTTTATATTTAATAACATACGTTTAAGAACAAATTTATTGCATTTTTCTCAACAAACATAGTAGCAATATAGCCAAAACCATCAGGCTGAGTGCACTTTAGTCAAGAAACAGAATACTAAAAGCCTGTAATAAACTGGGCCTGCAGCACTCCTCTCAGAAACTGAAGCCTCTGTGCCTCGATCGCCCCCTGGTGGTTAGTCCTAGTATATGCCATAACCCCCACCCCTCTGTGTTTTTTAATGGATGCGAGACAAACTAAAAAATCAAATTACACCTAAACACCCCCCCCCCCCCCCCCCAAGTTGGTTTCAGTCTTTTTAGGCAGTTTTTATGGTAATGATTTAATTTCAAGTGTTCATTCTTTAAATAAGTTTAGTTTTAGTTAGCTAGTTATTGGGGGGGGGGGGGGGGGGCTTTAATTTCTACATTTCTGTTTATTTCACACCAACCTAATGAATTGTTCTGCATCTGTGAGAGTGTGGTATTGGTATTGCGCCTCTACTTCCTGCTCTCTACTGCACTCCAGTCCGGAGACCACTATGCACAGACTCTGTCCCAAATCTGCACACGATATCCAGAGACTTCAAAAACTTCAGCAAAAGAGAATGGATTCACGTCGTCCATATTTTTTTAACGGCCTATGTAATAAACAGAAATTTGCGCATCACTTAGAAAAATTGAAAAGGCACCATTCGTGATTGAATTGCATAGGATACGACTACTAATTGAATTATTTCATTTAGTTATTTGGTTAACATTAAATCGTTACTAGTTAGCTTTAAGAAATCATTGTTAAAACGGTTTGCCATAATCCCCCTTTTCTTTTCTCCATTTTGCGCGAGAGAGGGGAAGTGCGCGCTCCCTATCAAACAGAAACGCGCATCCGTTCGCCTCCCCATTGACGTCACTCCGGTATCACATGAACGAGCCCGGACCAATCCACACACAGCCCTACCGAAGCACTCGGTTCCTCCACCGAGATAGGGAGGAAAAAAAAGACAGAAAAGGGAACCATGACTCCGAGCATCTAAAGAACAAATAAAATACGGAGAATTGAACACATTGTGGATCTTGTATTTGGAGCGTGGAGACTGGAATATTATGCAGTGGAGAGGCGGAATGGATACAGCAATGGCCCGAACATATTGAATAGCTTGCGACGCGCAAAGGAAAGACATTACTTTATCGAACCTTCCTCATCTTGACGGGGTTGTTTAATGGCTTCAGTCCTCGCCGCCACCGACCCTTGTCTTTTCCGTACCACTGTTGAGGTCGAATCACGGTGGATCGCGTGAACCTCTATATGCCAAACACGGGAACAACCATTATTCGGCCTCGAAATCAAAAGACAGCCACCTGATCTGATCCAAAGCCGTCGATTTTCGCTGAGGGGAAACATGGATTTTAACGGGAGCGGTGGGGGAAATGAGCTGCACAACAACCAGTTTTATCCGTTCGAAGAGAGTAAGCCTCTTCTGGGGGAAATGTCCGCGCAGCAGCCGCCGCCGGAGGGGAATAATAATCACAAAGCAGGGCCCTGCAGCAAGAGGAGCCTTTTACACAACAGCAGCGGCATGAGATACAAATTGCTCCAGGAGGGGGACATCCAGGTGTGCGTGGTCAAACATCCGCGGACCTTCCTCAGTAAAATCCTCACCTCCAAATTTTTACGGAGGTGGGAGCCGCACCACCTCACCTTGACGGACAGCAGCCTGGTCTCTGCCACGGTAAGAACCGCGCTGCAGGGGTCGCTTTTGAATGGCCATATTTGAAACGGTTTCATATTGAGCTCAACATTGTATACATGCTCTAATATATAAAACTAAAGTAGTGAACCAAATATTGTACTTGTATAATGGCAATTCTGAGACGAGCAGTCTTAAGCTAACATATTGTACCAGTTACAACAATACAGCACTTTAATTTAAAAAAAAAAAAAATGCTGTCAAATTAAATTCCAGATTAATCCTAATTGGTTTTCTGGATTGTTACTAAGACTGTCATCTAGATTTAAGGATGGAAGATGTCTTTAAAAACGAAAAATACGTTTTTGCGTCTTAAATACGTTTTAATTTATGAATGACATACCCGGAACCAGTATTACATACTTACTATCCAATAACATACCAAAGACAACATAGTTTCTATAAAATCTAAATAATTTAGGAAAAGTTTTACTCAAATAAATAAAACATATCCTCGAAAAAATTATCTTATCCAGCGGATGTATTTCGAAATAGATATGGAAACACCGTGACGTCACAATAACAACAATTCAACAGCTTCCTTGTCGTCGTTTTCCGGGTTTATATTATAATATCTTTTATTGGGGGGGTCATTCCATGACGTGTGCCAATTTAATTTTAAACGATTGTTTTTAAAGTAAATATCTTTTACAAAAGTAAGGAAAAGTAGGCTGGTTGCATTGCACCACCTCAAGTTAAATCTTAACCGTTTAAAAAAATGTCTGGTTCATAAGGTATTTGAACCTTATTTCAAGTTTTCAATAATCTGTTATGGAAAGGATTATAAAATGTCAGTAATACTACATCTTTCCATGTAGGCTAGAGGCCTTTTGATGTTAACATGTTTAAAGCACACATTTTCATTCCAATCTAAATTCCCTTGTTTGCTAATATCAAGAAGGTGGGTTGGCTATAAAAACAAACCGTAAAAGTTGTTAGCAGCCATTCATTGTGAATGACATTTAAGTTATAATTTAAGTAAAGAGTCGTCATTAACAAATGCCATGATTGGAGTCCAGTGTATTGGAGAATAAATCCTAAATAAAGGTAATTCAGGTGTTCACAGTAGGTTAGGACCCCCCACCCAGACACCCTTTAGAATGACTTTTATCAGGAATATTAACTTTATTAAAATGTTCATGGACCTAGATGAGATTTTTCAAGAGTCATGTTTTTTTTTTTAGGTCAGCGGAGTTACTAATTTAATATGTGAGCGTATCGCAGGTGCATGAATGATGCTCATGTGCTACACATGAGTTGTTCAATTTGGTCAGATAAAGCGGTGTTGGGATACCTTAAATTTGAATTATTGTCAGTGGAGATGATGAACTGGATAATTATTGTTCTTTCTTTTTTTTCTTGCTGATGTTTATTCGCTTCTCTGCAGTTTAAGCCTCATGATCCAATGCTTAGATATTTGAAAACATAACTGCTTACATCTTAATTGCTGCTCAAGAGGCCTGTCTATGGAAAAGTAATGTCACGGTCACAATGGATTCGCCCACCTGGGAGATATCTGGGAATCCACTCAATGTCAGTTTTTTTAAATAAATTGTGCAGTCAGTGATGTTAGGTTGCTTGTGGAGAGAACAGTCATGTTTTACCCTCTGCCTGTTTCAGATGAGTAGCATGAATCATATCTCAGACTTGCCAATGAAGTCTTCTATAGTCTCTTAGTTCAGGATATTCTTGACAGTCTGCTCATGGAGCCATCGTCAAATGGCTGATTAAATTAAAGGTTTAAATTTTACAGCTATATTTCATCGTTTTGATATGATCGAATTAGCCGTTGACTTCTTCCTGAAATGAACGCTTCAGAATGAATTAGATTGCTTGTTTAACAACGGTCTGACTGTCGGATGAAGCTCAGCCGCTGACACCGAGAGGCCCTTGGGATTTCTGAGGCTAGCTGAGATTAACCCAAGCCAAACACAGACTGTTTATGTTTACAACTATATGCTGTCATTTCGCAGCGGTTTATGTCGTTCAAAAGCGTTAGGTGATTTTTGTACTTTGACAGTCTTGTCACTCAGTATTGGTTTTCTCTTAGTTTCAAGGTCTCTAATAGATGTTTAGCTAGTGACCCTTGTTCAGTTGACCGTAGCTAATGGAGGTAGTTGTCTGTGGCTAATGTTCTCTTTTGGCAAAGACTAGCCTGTTTGTGATTCTAGTGTGCATCGAACCATTGTGCTTCAGAAAGAGGTCAGTATATCAACAGAAAGGCCTTATTGTTGATGTTAAGCATATAAATTGTTCGATTTTGATGCTTTGGTTTCCTCACCTGGTGTTTATCCTGCACAAACCATGCCAGGGTTGCATTGAAATTACATTATCTCACTCAGATGTACTTAAAATATTTGACCTTGCTTGCTTTGTAGATGAAGCACATGACGCCTGATTGATGATAAATGCATTATTTTCTCTGAAGATGCAGATGACTTTCCATGATTTTCTCAAGTACCCGTGTGTTAAGCAAAGACTAAACATTTGGAATTTTGATAGCTCATTTTCGATAAGTGTAGTCAGCTCTGGAAAATGATCTCACTAGAAGATATAAAAGATGTGACTCACCCCCGTCTCCTAAGCTCTCAGAGTCTAAATCATATTTGCGTAACAGCTAGCCATTATAAATGCTTCCTGTCACTCATTTGTTAAAAAGACATCGAAAGCCCTACCTCTAAAGACACATTTATGCCTATAGCCTCAAGCACACCATTTTGTTTGTGTTGCAGGGTATAGTTGCTGTTCAAGTTAGATCCTGTTAATTCGATGAAATACCAGATGTGACAACAGCCCGTATACACCATAACACATCCTTTGTATAAACATAGCACAGCTAGTTGAGGTGAGAGCGGCATAACTGTTTTTGGTTGTCGTGTTTTGCCATTTTGGGTCCGGGTGGTTGCTGGATCCGGGTGGTTGCTGGACTCCTGGATACTGTGCATTTGAAATGCTGTTCTGGTTGTCTTAGTTTAGCTTGAGGACATGTTAACAAACGCAGCTCCGTACAGTACGGTTCACGTCTGAAGAGTCACCGCGTTTTGAGGAACGCTTCTGACTAAAGCTGAACAAGTCTGGTTGTGATGAGTTCAGCTAAATATGATCAGGTCAGGGGAAAAACAAAACAGGTTACACTTAACAAACCATTTTAACGGGACTGTTGGGCTCTCTGCTGTAAACAAACAGAGCTACAGTGATGACTGGGCACATAAACTATTGTGGCTCCCTGAGATCCCCTCGGCCACCATCCAAATATGCTCTGTAATTGAGATGTAGGAGCTGGCTTTGTTTTTGTAGCACAGAAAAGCCATTAGGAGGACATTTTCAAACACTGGCAGGGTTTCAGATGAAGTGTTTTGCATGTGCTGTGTTGTTTGTGTCTTGATATTGTAGCGATTTTTCATTATTGTTGCTGTAAGTACGGATGGATGGAACCGGTTGGTTGATGTTGTTTCTTTTCATATCTAGACGATTTAAAATGACAATATTTTCAAGCGAAACAAACAGCAGAGCCATGTTGATGAAATGAGATGTTTTCATGTGAGGGTGCCAGAGGCAATGTATAGGGCTTTGTCTGTGGATGTCCTCCTGCGTGATATTGGAAAAAAACAAAATATTGCTACGTCAGGTTTTCTGGATTATATATATCGCCATATGAAAACAATTACATCAAATTATTTAAACGGCTCCATTTGTAAAGATGTAATAATGCTAGGGTGATTTTGAAGGGGAGTGCATCTGCATGGAAAATTATAAATAAATTATGAGCATAGATAAATACAATAGAACAAAAACACCAATTAAATAAGCAGTGCTTTGTTTTTTAGGTAAATATGACAGTATTCAGCTCCAGAAAATGAATAATCAAATGTAAAATGACATCTAATGATTGTATAATTTAATATAATAAATGAATACAGTTTCTCAGTCTCTTTCTCTTTTGTTGCTTGATTAACATTTGTGACACAAACAGATGCGGGTTTATTAGGCTGCGGTCGCTTTAGGACAAATGCACAGATCCAATATAATGATACACATCCGTTTTCTTTCTCAATTTTATACGACACATAACTGACTGTGGTTACGAGGATACTCGCTGAGATGGGCATTTCTACGTAATTTTGCGTGCATACACATGTCTGTTCAAGCTCAGAAAGAAGAGGAAGGATGCGTTCAAAGACTTAGGCAGCTGACTTGTTGCCTTGCTGCCTTATGGCAATTACTTCTGAGTCAGTGTACTGGTTTAATGATATACGGCAAAATAAAGAGAGCTAAGCAAATATTTAATTACTATAATAGTATTTTTTATTACATTTTTTTTGCTAGAAATTACATCAGAAGTGGAAAACTTTGGTCAAAAACGTACATTTACACACAAACTGACCACAAACCACAGCTGTTTTATGAGCATCATCTCTTAGACAGTGCTGAGAATGAGTCTCTCAGAGAGTGTGTGCATAAACAGAAAGGAGTTGTCTTTCGCTGCTAATTTCACTTTAACGGTTTAAAATCACCTGTTTTTAAACTGCAATGTAGTGCTGGGCACTATACTGGTTCAATACCGAATATTTATTTTTGTCATCATGATATGAACCACTATACCCACCGGTATATCGATTAAACAACATTCGGTTTGAGAGTGGTCCCTTTTCACGCAATGTAGTGAGGGCACAGCTGAGATCACATTACAGCAGAAAATTCATACAACATGCGGCGCGGGCAAGAGAGTGCTTGCCACATGGATCATATAGGTCAGATACAGACCGGAGACAGTGAGTTTTAAAAAAATTATGGATATATTTCATATACTCTCGAGTGCTCTAAACATGAACCAGCACAGTGTATGCGCACATATTTTGTCACGTCTTGTTCAAATAAAATATATGTGCAAACAAGAAAACACTGATACAGCCGTACGTCTGATCATGACCGTGATGACACGATGGATTATTCTCATACACAGTAGACAATTCAAAGAAGAATGGGCAAAAAAGTCACTTTATTCGGCGTATGGATGCTCATATTGACCGTTTAACCGTTAACCGATAGTAAGAATTTTGACCGATTTACCCTATCAGTTAAATGGATTAAAGGTTTGTTTTTTACTCACGGGGGCGTCCACACATGCAACAAACCATACGTGCTGACGCAGACATATATTGCAAAATGAAGCAATGGTAAAGATGCAAACTATGTAGGACCATCTCGAAGCCTTGATTAATGCTTTTCGTAGTGTGGTTTTGTCTCCGACAGCTTATCAAAAATCTCAGCCCGAGTCCGACTGGAGCCCGTGTTTTTTTTGTTGTTGCTTACATTGGCTTACATTGTCGCAGCCATTAAAATAGTTCAGTTATGTTTAAGTTAATGTCAAAGTAGTTATATTTCGTTTCATTTATTTGTTAAATTAATTTAGAGCAATATTTTGTTTGTTAAATTAAAGTTTACATTTTTTAAGTGACGACCAAGCGAGTGAGTTAACCACAAGTTTAATCAGTTTAGCCTATCAAATCAACTCTTGATATGTCTTACCTATAATAAAATTCATAGATATAACACTTCAAGCATCACAATGTTAGTTCATTTAGCCTACTATAATATTACCTCCACAGTAAAAATACATTTTTGACGAGCTGAGGCAGGCTGATATAACCTACAGCTCGCAACGCCGCTCGCAAACAAATCAAGCGACCATAAGCACTGGTAAGATCATTTATACATTTTTATTGAAGATCTTTTTTTTTGAGCATTTTTTTAAACATATTTTAATTTTCATTTACGGCCATTTGTGTTGGCTTGCGTTCATGTGCAATACATGCAAGGGGCAACTTGCTTTTAATGGGAGCACAACTTGCATGTGAAGCACTTAAAGATGAAACAATCCTGGCACAAGAGGAGCTGGTGAGAGGAGAGTTCTCCAGCTGAAGCTAACTTATTAGTGGAAAATCTATTTATTGGATAAGGCAATGCTACTACTAATAATGATTATATTATAAATAATAATTACAGTAATGTGATTTATTTTGGATAGAATAAAGCTTGATCGAGCTTAGGAGTCCTTATTGTAACACTGTTAGGTATTATAGTCTTATCACTTGCCTGTATTTTGTTCCATATGCATGACGACTTACAAAAGGAGACAGGATCATTCAGTTACTGTTTCATACTGTTAATTAAAAGGTGAATGAGAATCTGTCAGCTCAATTGCCATGTAAAAAAGATTTTAATTTGTATACTTGTAATAATTGTTTGCAGAGTAATATTTTACCATTCTTTGTGCCCTGAAGTAAATGTCCAGTTTAAGCAGCACCTTTTATTGATCACTTTTTTTGCAGCTGAATTGCAGCCTAATTTTTTATTTTTCAACTGGAAGAGAACAGAATATTTAAACAATGCGTAGAACGCGTTTGTGTGCGATTTGAGTTGGACAGAAATCTGAGAACTTAAATGGGGGGTGAAACACTCAGTTTCAGTCAAACTCATGTCAATCTTGAGTACCTATAGAGTAGTATTGCATCCTTCATATCTCAGAAAAGTCTTTAGTTTTATTATATTTATAAAAGAAATATAGGCTGTACCGAGTCTTTCCGGAAAAAAACGAGCACCTGGAGGCGTATCAAGTGGGCGGAGCTAAAGAATGGCGAGCGCGCAGCTACAGCACGAGAGCTTCTGAAAGCTGACATCCTCAAGCGTGGAGATGAAAACGTTACCCTAAATAAACCATGGCTATCAGATTCAACTAATACATAGATGGTCCAGAATCAGATCCAGGGGCTGAAATAAATTGAACAGGAGAAACAGCAACAGCAGGACGTCCGTCTCTGTGGTATGTACTGTATATAGTGTCCTGTCAATATTTGTGTGTGTTTACTCGCAGTTTATGAGGACATGATTCAGTTTATGGACTATTGTAGGGGACTAAACATTAGCAGTAGCAAGCAAAACGGTTTTGCACGTCAGACTAGTGTAACGTTATACATAGAACAACAATGGAGTCAGTTAGCGCATTTGAATGACGAAGCACGCTTTGTGAGAACGCTAGGTTTATGTTTGGGTGGTTTTACAATAAACAAACTGACACCTATATTGGTCAGCTAAACAAATGTATTTAAACACACACCATAGATCGCATGCTCCATTGATAAATTAACTAACGTTATACACGATCGTGTCGTTTACTCACGTGACGATAGCCAACAACAGACATTTGAAGCTGTTTTACTCACCGGCTGCTTCCAAAGCAGGACCGTGAACCTTTATTGTTGGGACCGCTCCATCAAAAACACACTTCTTTGGTAAGTTAACTGTTGATTTTCTTGAAGTCCTGACAGCAGAGACCTTGGAGATCCACTTTTGCGACCGAAGCGTATGTTGTAAAGCTTCCCGTCATTTCTGCGTTCAAATCGGTTCAAATGCAGCGCTGCCTTCCCGGAATGCTGTGCTGAAGCGTTGAAGTCGCTTGATGTCACCCATAGGAATAAAGTGGCGCGCGGCGCGACAGACGTGTTGCATGGACGACTGGATCTGCTGCACCTGAGAGCATTGTTTATGGGCGGAGTGCATCTAGTCACGCGCGCGCGCACCTTTCCGGGAGAAGAGCCCGTACGGCCCATACAAGGACCTTCCGCTCTATCAAGGTCAAGCGGATCCATACTCGAAAAAAACTCTCCAAAACTTGTGAGAATCCGGAAGGAGTATTTTTGATACAGAAATGCTCCATCAAAAGTCAAACTTAGTTTTTGAAACTTTGTCTATGTTTAGGATGGGAATCCACGTCTTTAACAGTGTAAAAAGCTCAGTATGCATGAAACAGCATTTCACCCCCCCTTTAAAGGGAATGAACTGTTTAGTTGGTTCAAAGCTCATTAAAACAGCCATTTCAAAAAGCTAAAGTGATTTTCTTTTTTTATTTTATAGTTAGATAATGTATACCTCAATGTTTTAACTATTGGAAGCATGAAGTGCTCCAAAATCTCCTGATAGCTAGCTGCATTGACCCTGCCCTTGAACACAGTGAAACACAGTGGACCAGCACCAGCAGCTGACATGGCACCCCATACCATCACTGGACTTCAGGAATTTTGGCATTTCCTTCTCCCCAGTCTTCCTCCAGACTCTGGCACCATGATTTCCGAATGACATGCAAAATTTGCTTTCATCCGAAAAAAGTACTTTGGACCACTGAGCAACAGTCCAGTGCTGCTTCTCTGTAGCCCCAAAGTGGCTTGACCTGGAGAATGCGGCACCTGTAGCCCATTTCCTGCACACGCCTGTGCACTGGGGCTCTGGATGTTTCTACTCCAGACTCACTCCACTGCTTCCGCAGGTCCCCCAAGGTCTAGAATCGGTCCTTCTCCACAATCTTCCTCAGGGTCCGGTCACCTCTTCTCGTTGTGCAGCATTTTTTGCCACACTTTTTCCTTCCCACAGACTTCCCACTGAGGTGCATTGATACAGCACTCTGGGAACAGCCTTTTCTTTCAGAAATTTCTTTCTGTGTCTTACCCTCTTGCTTGAGGGTGTCAATGATGGCCTTCTGGACAGCAGTCGGGTCGACAGTCTTACCCATGATTGTGGTTTTGAGTAATGAACCAGGCTGGGAGTTTTTAAAAGCCTCAGGAATCTTTTGCAGGTGTTTAGAGTTAGTTAGTTGATTCAGATGATTAGGTTAATAGCTCGTTTAAGAACTTTTTCATGATATGCTAATTTTTTGAGATTTTGGGTTTTGAGCTGTATGCCAAAATCATCCGTATTAAAACAATAAAAGACCTGAAATATTTCAGTTGGTGTGCAATGAATCTAAAATAAATGAAAGTTTAAATTTTATCATTACATTATGGAAAATAATGAACTTTATCACAATATGCTAATTTTTTGAGAAGGACCTGTATATGACAGTCTCGTAAGCTATTATGGTCTGTTGTTTCCACGAACACAGCACATTGTTTCTTTTAATTAATAAAATAAATATAAAAACGAAGGAGAAGCCTAAAAAAGGTCGAAGCCTGTCCCGCATTCAGGTATGACATGAAAATTGGCCCGAAGCCTGGCCCTAGAGGGGCATAAAAAAAGGCGGGTCCCGTCGGGCTCGGGCTTAAATGCAGGGCTCTAGTGTGACTCTAGGTTCTGGTATTGAGCTGTTCTGTATTCTGCTGTTTGCACTATAAAATAAACACGTGAAAAAAAATATTTTTAACGTGTCACAGACACTCGTCAATTGTATTTTTATGTAATGCCAATTCAATATTATAATTAGGGCCGGGACTTTAACGCGTTAATTAAGATTAATTAACTACGGGACTTTAACGCGTTAATTAATTACGCAAAAAAAAAAAAAAAAATTAATCGCACTTATTTTTGCCCCGCGGAACGTTTTTCAATGAATGAGTTTTGACGGACCGATTATACTGGAACACCAACTAGCGCTCCGGAGTCACGACAACAACCATGAAAACAACAAACCATAGTGAACATGAACGAAGAAGCTGATGAGACCGCTTTGCTTGGCCCCGTGGATGGGAAATTTAGTTTTAAAAAACGAAATGATGGAAGCGTCGACAAGAGCATGGTTGTGTGCAAGCTATACAACAGGGGTATCCAAAGTCGGTCCTGGAGGGCCACTGACGTCCTGCAGAGTTTAGCTCCTGCCTCAATACACTGCTAAAGTTTCTAGTATGCCTAATAAGACCTTAATGAGCGGGTACAGGTGTGTTTAATTGGGGTTAGAGCTAAACTCAGCAGAACAGTGGCCCTCCAGGAGCAGGATTGGACACCCCTGCTATACAACAAGGAATTAGCGTATCACCGCAGCACATCGAGCCTCAAATATCACAAATATGCTTTTGCTACACTTAATGGCAAACATTGCGCTGGTCTGCTGGACTGAAATAAATAAACAATATTTTGTTGATTAAGCTTATGTATTCAGTCATTATTCAATGGTATACTAAAAATACATGTGAAAAATTACTTCTCATTGTTCTCAGGTAAAATATTTATATGCGATTAAAATGCGATTAATTTCGATTAATTAATTACAAAGCCTCTAATTAATTAGATCAATTTTTTTAATCGAGTCCCGGCCCTAATTATAATCTTATCAGTTAACAGTTAATAATCGATTAATGAGCATCGGTTGCCGGTCGGGAAAATGAACCAAAATGAGCATCCCTAGTTCAGAGACTAGTGCTCTTAAATGTACCGAAATTATCCTTAGACCTTTTAAATACAGTTTGTTTTTATGGGGTTACATTTTTCAATGCTTAATGTTCCCTCAACTCTTTTTTTCGTGGTCATATTTTAATATTCAGGTGTCTGTAATGAGCATGTTGCAGGTCTTCTGAGGCAGAATTTTCTACAACATTGACTCATGACAGTAACATAGGGCATTCTACTGCAGTATTTACTTTCTCAATCAGTAGAAAATGGGGTTAACACCTGGTCATGCATGGGGGAAAAAATATCGTCATACCTTGAAACCAGTATAATTTTGAAAAACACAGTGATATAAATTTTTGGTCTACCGCAATGCTTAAACATGCAAACAGTAAGCTTTCATGACCGCGCAGCACAGAAACGTCGCAATAGAGACAATATCCCCAAATCTCTACCAGTTAATTGTGTCTACCGGTCTATCGGCCACCCATACATCTTTGCTGCCTTCCATAATCCATAAAATGAAGTTATCTCAGGAGACAGGAAGTGCACCTAACATTGGATTCAGACATGCCTTGATGCCTTCCTACTTTGGAATGCAGCCGTGAAGAATTGCTTAATTCGGTGTTCACACACTGTCTACGTGGCCCTGTATACGTGCAAAGAAAACATGGAAATTAAGTCTTCTTGCGCTTGATGTTTAAACTGACAGGACTTAAAAACACATGCAATGACAAACTTTCACTTTATCAAGGTTGAATTTTGCAATTAATCCGAGAATCACATGCGTTCCAAACCGGAGGGTAGCTGGCCCGTACGGTTCACGGGTCAACTTCAATCCCAATTCCCTATACTTGCACATCGCAACATCAGTGCTAAAACAGTATATAGTGCAGCCCTAGTTCACATGATTAGCTTAAGGGTTTGAAGGCATCTTGGAATGGGATTCCCAACATTTTTAACTGATGTGTTTGGCTAACAGTGTCCGATCGGTTTAGAGAGTACCTAAACAGCTGTGATAAAGTTTGCTTAATATACAAGTTTGGGGATCATAAGATTTAAAAAATATATATTTAAAAAAAACTCTGTTTTGCTCATCAAGGCTGGATTTATTTGATCAAAATGTTTGTTTTTTTTATTGTGAAATATTATTACAATAAAAATGTTTGCATCGTGATATATTTTACAATGTCATTTATTCCTCTGATGGCAAAACCTGCATTTTGAGGATCATTACTCCAGTAGTCAGTCACATGATCCTTCAAAAAGCAGTTTTCAGATGCTGATTTGGTGCCCTAGAAACTATTTTTATCAATGTTGAAAACTGTTGTGCTGATGAATGTTTGTTGATTAATAGAAAGTTCAAAAGAACAACATTCATTTAAAAATCAAAAGCTTTTGTAAAATAATTGATTTAGTGTGTTCTAGCTGAATAAAAGTATGAATTTGTCTTTAAAAATGTGTGTGTGTGTGTGTGTGTGTGTGTGTGTGTGTGTGTGTGTGTGTGTGTGTGTGTGTGTGTGTGTGTGTGTGTGTGTGTGTGTGTGTGTGTGTGTGTGTGTGTGTGTGTGTGTGTGTGTGTGTGTGTGTGTAAAATCAACCAGAATCAGTATTTTTAGTTAGATAATTTTTAACATGATTTTGTATGTGGGAAGCTTACTGATTATAACTAATAATGGCATGCAAATAAACGTAAAAAAAAATCTGGCACTTAATGAACTATTAAATCATTTATTTGGCTATGAATTTGTTGTACTGCATGAAAACAAAATGGAGATTTCACTCTGACTTCATTGGGTTTATAGGTGCAGAGACCCTCAGAGTAAACAATAGGTTTGGCTATAAATCAAAGAGTGTGTAATTAGATGTATCATATGATGTTAGTTCTGCTGATTATGTGTGAGCTTTTTTATCTGCTCAGCTGCTAGCTGTTGAGGTTTTAAAACAGAAATGACGTTGACATCCGTAATGTAGACACTCTCCGCCAAATTTCCCTTTGTCAAATAAACCATCTCAGATCATCAAATTTGTGGTTAGGCTGACGCATGAATGAATGACGGTATCCTAAAATTCTGCCTATTCAGCCCACCTAAAGTAAAACTGGTTTGTCTCTACTTTCTAGTTAAACGTATTTGTGAGTTCTGGCAATACGGAGAATAGTCAAAGGTTAAAAATAGATATTTCACTTTAACTCTATTTTGACTGCATTACTCTTTGCATACCACAGTCATTTGCATCATACTGAGAATTTTGTTGGACTAGATTTCACAAGAGATGTGTTTTGTTTTTAACCTATATGCACCACGTGCAAACCACATATCTGGACGCAAATGTGAGCTTTACTGACTTTACTGCTGTTCACGTGCATGGATATTTGAACAGATATGGCGTTAATTGAAGCCAGCTGTCTTTGGGATTTTAGTGCTGTATAGAGCCCATAGGCATGCAGTCGTACCCGTCTGTAGAGTAACTGAATTTCTCTTTTGCTTTTAGTGGTTTTAGATGCACAGGAAATAACTAGATCAAGTAAACTATTGTACAGTTGGCTTTACTGGTTTGAGTTTTTTTTTTTTTTTTTTTTTCTGGCTTGCATAATGGCTTCCTCCTCTTGGCCTGCCATGGTTTGCTGTTAATATATCATGGGTGAAGAGTTTAACTGGAAGAAGCTATGTTTACTTTGGGAGAGAGCACATTTTCGTAGTTTTTACATTTCCATGCATTACCTTTTTTTGTCTATTTACACAGAATTTGCATGGGCTTGAACAGTTTTGCTAAAGCATGTCAACATTTTATGAGGGATTTTTTTTCATTTCCAAGTTAGTGATAGTTATGGATATATCGGTGACGGTATCATTTATTTTATTTTTTTCTTACTTTTTGATTTTCTCCACATAAGCAGAATACACCACACAAATCACAGATAACATTGAAATACCCCATATATGTATTATAGTCCTTAATTTGTATAAGAGAGCCATCTCTTATACAAGTAAATAAAAAGCACCATGCAGCAAACGGAGACAGAACAAGGATAGTTTGAAAGGAGAAAAAGGAGATACACAATTTTGGATCTGTCATATGATGCGAAATTGCATTCAAACTTCCACATGAACTAAAAAAGGAAAAGAGGGAATAAAATAACATCAGAAGTGCATACAACACACACAAGAACAGCAACTTTAAACCAAAAAACAACATTAAATAAATAAGGAACGCTATCAAATTTTCATGTTGGAAAAATTACTAAAGTTTTAATCAAGGTATAGCCTTTTTTCTTATTAAAAAACTCTGAATACAATAAAAATAAAAAATGTATAAAGTAAATGTTTCAATCAGTTAATGTGCAAATGAGCTATAAAGAACAATAGTTAGACGTGACATTTAGATGCATTTAGATAAATGTTTATTTCATATTTGAAACATAAAATGTTGAATATTGATATTTGAAATGATTAAAAAAAAAGAAAACTTTACTTTGTGTTTTAGCTGATTCATTCAGGAAAAAAGCATTTGGCTGCATCCAAAATCACACATATAAGTAGGTACTTATTTTGAATATGCTAAAAATAGTACATTTTATATAGTGTGAATGTGATCTGGACGTTCTACATTCGCCATTCTGTCATTATCATGTGACACTTCAGATTCTCCCCTGGAGTAGTAGGTCATCTGGGTGCTTTTTGCCGACTTTTTTATGAGTACTGTGAATTTGGACATACTGGTTTTCACCTACTGTATAGTAGGGAAGTATGCTATTTCAGATGCAGCCTTTTACTGTCTTAATGAGTGAGTCATTGAATCGTTCATTTTAACGATTTGTTAATTCAGTAAGGAAACCGCTGTGTGTTGCTCAGAGATGCAAAACAAGCCTGTGGCTTTGTTCGGAACATTTTCATTGGCGAAATAGAGCAAAACAGGTACTATTGTGTCTATTGAAGTCACTTAATATTAACTTGTTTATTGAACTGTTTTTAAATTATATAAATATAAAAGACATAGAGACATTTTTGCCTCCTTTGAATATTGGGGGCATTTTAAAAACATTTTAATAAAATACTTCACTCTAAATGCACTAGTCTAAAAGCACACTAGTCTAATCTACTAGCACCAGTGTTGCCAAGTCTGCATTTTTCTGCAGAATTTGGAAACTTTTAAGTTATTGGCGTGTTGATTTCCACCTCAATACAATTTTGCGCTCCAACACCCCCCTAGACATACAAATTCAGTAGAGAATTCAGCAGTTTGATGAAGAAATTCGCGTTGGGCTACTTTTGATTGGCCATTGGGCTATTTTTGTTGCACAGACCTGGCATACCTGGGACTCTCTAGGTGTTTTTTGTAAAGTGTGGGATATACTTTGTCTGGCTATCACCAGACCAAGCTCAATTTAAGATTGAACATTGGTCTGGTTAGCCTGGATGCCAGCCAAACTCAAAACCCACAAAATTTGAGCTTGGGCAGTTCGGTCTGGACTTGATCCAGAGGAGTAATTATGCCCGAACAAAAACCGCTCGGACCAATGAAATTGTCAGGACGGGCTTGAGGCGATGATGGACAGATAATAAACAGTAACGTAATCATCCATGTCATCAAAGGCGCTTGGGTTGAATTTGTTCTAATCCTAAACGGAGAACTTGTTCCTATATGCATTCACCTTCACTATTTCTCTCAAAAATGATCTTGTTGGTAAATACTCTGTGTATCTCATCTTTTTCTTCTAACGTTACCTATTCCAGCCTGCGTGCAGACAGGGTTGCCAAGTTTTTACAACAAAACCTGGCAATTACTAGCCCAAAAGGGTTCTCTGGAAACAATTGGCGATTTGGGGGGTAAAATGTGTGTTCGCTTCAACCTGCGGACATTGAAAACAGCCCACAGGAGAGTCACAGACTTAGCAAAATTGTGCAGTTGAGTTCTGTTGACATTTGACATCTAATATTAAGGGTGCTTTCACACTTGGTTCGATTGCCGAACCCAAGTTCGATTGCTTTACAATTTTAACGCCCCATAATTACAGCCCAATGGAGCAATATCAGACTCATATTCTGACTAGAATTGGGTATGACGATGTCAGGCTATGGTCTGGGGAGTCTGCTCTGTATTTTCTACTGCACAAGAGGCTTGATAAAGAGCATTAGTCAAATGACTCTGTACGTAATTGGATAGTCCTTCAACCAATCAAACCACAAGAGGCGTGATCAACAGGCAAAGACCCATCGTTTTTCTATACTCCATCGTGTTAAACCGACCAAATGGCACGCCAGTCTGTGATTGGTTCCCACAAAAGTGTAACAGAAGCAGTAGAAGTTAATGTACAGGTTTCCAGACTGAGTTGCAGGGCGCAATCAAATCGCCGGCAGATCAGGCTGGGTTTACCCAGTCTAGGACATACTCAATGTCTGATCGCAATATCAAATATCAGCGCAGACAATATAGGTATATTGCACACCGCTACCTAGCAACACATTTGGCTGCGACAGTCATAACATAACATGGTATTAAATATTGTGGTCAACTATTATTGGTTTTTAAATGTCTGATGCTGATAACTAGAGAGTGAAATGGCCAAAATATGTTATTATATGCTGTTACAATTTAATTAAAGACTTAGAGACTTTAAAAATATATATTGAACATTGACTTCATATGTACACCATTCAATTCAATACCAATATTTGAATTCAGAAACTTTGCATTATCCATTTATTTGCTGATATGATCATTTAAAATGGATTTGTCTGACTTTTGCAATTCTTCTTTAATATATCAATATCAGAAGCTTTGTTTTCGCTGTGCTTCCTCATTGTTTAGTAGGTGCAGTGCAGTGCTGATGAGTGCTCTCCAAGATCAGTTTGTCAGTTATAGAGACGCCACCTGAACACACTGATGTTTTTCTCCACATCGTTTTCCATCTGGATCTCCCTGGTAACACAAAAAAAAAAAAAACATATGTCTCTATTTCATCTCTTTGTTTCCATGGCAACAAAGCAATGGTGAGAGGAGAGCTATTGAAGTCCTCCTTAAAGAAAAATTGCACCATGAAAAACAGGCTGAATGAGACGAAGGAAGAAGAATCGGACTTCTTGGAACAGAGATGTGGAAAAGAGGACAGGGGGGGCAGCGAGTGACATGAAGATAAGCAGATAGAACGCAAGCTCACCACAAGTTCCCGTCACATCGTCATACAGGATATTGTAGATATGGCAACCTTTTATGTGTTTGTGTATGTTTATGTATATAGACAAGCCCACTTAAGTCGTTTACCTGGGTTTCTGCCACCTCTGGCCACTTGTTTTGTCTAAGTGAGGCACGTGTTACACCCTACACAAGCCTGCTAGCAGACTTGTGATTGATTTCTTGAAAAATTAGATATCATTTAATACTAATCACAGTGACCCTTTAAAAGGAAGGCAAATCAGCCATCAGATGGAGCAGCACCTCCGTTGCAGAACAGCCAGTTGCTCTAACACCTTAGAGTGGGGGATGTAAATAAAAAGACAGACCTGCTTTATTCACTTATACGCGGACGAGCTGCCTTTTTGTTTGAGCATGCAAGAGACGCAGAGAATGAGTCAAAGAAAGGAACAGCTTGTTTGCTCTGCTGAACTGGGTGGCTGACACAAATACAGGAACTGTGGTTTGGTTTGTGTCTAGAGGGAGAGCAGCACAAATAAAGCAATAGCCTGTTTGTGCAAAGGAGCAGAGGGAGGACGGCGCTAATAACGGAAGAGCCTGTTGTCGGGCTGTAAAGGAGGGCGGGCGGCTAATAAAGGAACAGCCGCAGTGTGCTATTGTAGAGGGAAGGAGATTGGGAACAGCCTGTTGACATTTGAGGTCATGTGATCACCGACACTTCAGTCAGGAGTGGAACTGAGAAATGAGCTGGCTCATGTGACAAATAATGAAAATGAAGATGCTCCTTTTAAAGAGCGTTAAGAAGGGGAACCTTAAATTCGCCGTAAATGGAGAACCAGACGTTGCTCATAATCCGTTGTCCACGATCTATGTCCTCTGACATAGATAAGATGATGCCACATCAAATTTCTAAAAAAATTGCCTGCTACTTCCCGGAAAACGTCCCAATGCATCTAACTTTATGTATTAATTTCAGCAGTTTTATGTATTTCTCATTTGTGAGATTAATTCAGGGCTGCAACAGCTAATCGATAACATCGATTATTATCGATAATGAAAATAATCGACAACAAAGTTGATTATCGATTAGTCCCGTCTGCGCTCTGTTCTTGGAAACCATAAGCCAGTCATTTAGCACTTGAGATTCTTCAGAATGAAAAGTGTGTTATTAATAAAATCTATTATTATTATTTATTATGTCCCTTCACAGTACTGAATTAGCTATTTTTATCGACGAAACATAGTGTAGGACACAGAATGAGCTGCTGCAGGAAAGGTACATGACCCGAGAATGAAACATGAAAATGTATAAGTGTTTACCACATCTTGCCCTGTTGTCCTTTGACAGTGGTTGATGTGGTTTCATCTGCATCCTTATCTGTAAATGTTTTGAAAGTCCTGCAAGTATTTCCATTTTGCATATTCAATTTATGACAGCAAGCGAGTCTTGTTAAACTTCGCAGAATTTAATGAACAAGTCAAATAAATGCACATCAAACTGATGGAGTGCAGTAGAATAGGGGTGCAATAATTCTAACTAAAGTACACTTACATTTTTTATTATTTATTTCCATGTAACAGTAGTAATCATATTTATGGGAGCAGGAACAGTAAAAGCACTATTGTTGGTATAGCCCATTTATGTAATATAATTAAAATGTTCAGACGAGTGAATGTTCTTCAAACTTTGTACACTTTAACATTGTGCTTTTTATTATTTTAGTTGTTTTACTTTCTGCTTGAATATAGTTAGCAATCAGTTGTTTTTAGGTTTAGAAAGGGTCTTGCCATTTTAAATTATGCAAACAAGTTCAAACACTTTTAACCACGTTTGCTATGGACCTTTGAAAAAATTATGTGGGTGACGCTGTATAGTGTGACATTCAAAGAGACATTCATCCTTCTATGATGAAATGCGGACACTTTTATTAAGGTGGTCAATGCGGTCTGTGACGCTCCTCCTGAGAGGTGTTAAAGCCCTGAATGTGTTCTACTAGCATTAATGTGTCTCTTCCTGTCTCTGTAGCCCACAGGATACATGGAGGCCCCTCTGTCTTACAGCACTATAGAGGACCTGCAGCTGTTGTCCTGGGACAATGCCCCCAAATACTGTGTCCAGCTAAGCTTCCCTGGAGGGACGGTTCTCCTGCAGGTATCTCCAGCCCCCTCACTGTTTCATGGCACTCACGTTGCGATTACGCTCTGACTCATTTTGTGAATGTTTGTGTGCACTCACAGGCTGCTAACAGCTATCTGCGGGACCAGTGGTTTCACTCTATACAGTGGAAGGTAAGATCACACGTCTTGGAAGGCTAAACTTGCAAAAAGCATTGGTGTAATGACTTTTTGCATGGTTTTAATGAGAGTTTAATTTTAAACGTAAGTGGGTGTTTGTTCAACTACGAGCATTTTGTTGTTCCATGGGTTGATTTCTATTTCTATAATCTATTTTTATTATGTGATTTTTCACATTGAATCTTTCTTGTGAGGAAGAATAAAACCGTCATGATCCATTTGAATACTATTGTCAAATGATTTATAATATTTTCTACACTATTTACATTCAGTGCCTTGGCGTCAATTCCACCGTAATTTATCATAAGTTAATATTTGGTTACCAAGGAATCTTATCTGTGAAGAAGAGCATGGTTCATAGGAAATATGAGATATGATGTGTGAAGGAAATTATCTCCACTGAAGCTAAATATATATTTACTAGGGATGCAACAATACAGTTAGTCCATGGTTCAATACATACCTCGGTTTTTAACCACGGTTTTGCGGTTCAGTTCGTGTTTTTTTTTTTTTTTTTTTTTTTTGCTATTCTATTCTTAGGCGACAGGAACAGAAAAAGGTTAAGGAGAACATGTTTTTATTGCAATACTCTTTCTATATTTTACATAAAAGACTTGAAAACCCTTACTTAAACTTAAAACTCTACCTAAAAAACCTTTGTACACATTCCTAGTGTATTTTATAATATAAAATAAATATATATAAAGATTTACAGTGGCAGCTCAGAGATGTACAGTAGCATTTAAGTATGAAATTGAATGAATAAATGTAGGCTTAAATTAAAACTACATAGTCTTGAATATACAACATTTATTAAAAGCTACTGTATTAAAGGTCTTTTTATTTATTAACATTATTTTAGAGGTGAACTGTCCCTTAGGTCCCTAAGGACAAGCGGTTCACTAGGCTACTGCTGTCAATTGAAGACCTGGTCACATCTCATATATAGACGCATGCGATTTTACTTTCACTTTAGACATAACCGACTGTGTTTATATAGCAATCATGGGAAAGGTCAGAGTTCGGGAATATGGATATGTTAACCTTTTGTATATTTCACAGTATTGGCGCAGTAAGACTGTCCAGTAATAACGTGTGTTTGACAGACGTTTAGTGCATCTGCTCAATGCAAAATAGTGCATGTACGCGAATTAAATGTTTAACCGGCAAGGCTTTAAAACGCAGGTAAACACCCCTTAACTTTAGTGCAAATGATTGGATATTTGCTCAAATCAGTGCTTAGACTCACAGGCACACTCAAAAAGAGCCGAAATAAACTGAGATGAATATTTCAAACGGAGGGAAATGGAAATAATTAATTAAATGCAAAACTGGAAAAAAACGCAATTCACCAGTGTGTATTGAACCATGAATGCCGTACCAAATGGTTCAATATTATATTGAGTATTGTGACATCCCTAATATTTACCCTATATTGCCAAAAGCCTTTACATGCACACTTTCTTTAATAAAATCCCATTCTTGATCTGTCGGGTTTAATATGGAGTTGGCCCACCCTTTGCAGCTATAACAGCTTCAAATCTTCTGGGAATGCTTTTCACATGTGTAGGAGTGTGTTTATGGGATGATTAACCATTCTTAGAAGCACATTTGTGAGGGTAGACGAGAGGCCTAATTCGCAGTCTCGGGTCTAATTCATCCTAAAGGTGTTCTATCGGGTTGAGGTCAGGACTGGTGTACTTCTATCAGCTGTAGGCCAGTCAAGTTCCTCCACACCAGACTTGCTCATCCATGTCTTTATGAACCTTGCTTTGTCCACTGGTGCACAGTCATGTTGGAACAGGAAGGGGCCATCCCTAAACTGCTCCCACAAAGTTAGGAGCATGAAATTGTCCAAAATGTCTTGGTATCCTGGTGCATTAAGAGTTCCTTTCACTGGAACTAAGGGGCCAAGCCCAACTGAAAATCAACCCAACACCATACCGTGTGTGTGTGTGTGTGTGTGTGTGCCTTTTCTTCTGCTCCATTTTTTAAATGCCTGTGGTTAAAAAAAACATCCATGCATGAGGCCAATCAAATGGAATAAAATAAGAATTCCACACCCTAAATACCTAGACCTGATTACCCCAGCTCATTTCTGGGTAAATTCACAACAAACATTACACTGCAATGTAGTTTAACTGCTGTTATCATATATATATATATATAAAACCGCTGTTGTATTTATGGCGGTAAATGCGTCCCGGTTTCGTAACTGTTGGTTCAGTGGTGAAAGGCAGGTGTGTGTAATCTGGGTTATCTGATTCATATGCAGAAAAAGATCTACAAGTACCGCAAGGTTCTGAATAACCCGAGCCGCTGGGATGTGGTTCTGAAGGAGATCAGGGCCCTGGTGGACATGGCCCTCACCTCACCCCTGCAGGACGAATCCATTCATCAGGCTCCACTGCATATTATCTCCACCCTGCTTGCTGAGGTATGTCACACACGTTTACATGCCCAACTGGTGAGGTAAGATTAGTTATAAATTTTAAGTTCGAAATGAGTGTTGCTCTTAAGCAAAGCTCATTAATTGTGCTTGCTGAGGCATGCATCACTTTTATTGCTCATACGTATATGTCTGCCCAGAATTTTGGTGTGTAATGATACTTGATACTTCAAATAATGCATCTTATTGATAAGTGAACTATAACTATTTTTTTAAAGGTCCCGTTCTTTGCGTGTTTTCGAAGCTTTGATTATGCTGACAGTGTGCAATATAACATGAGTTTATGTTTCGCATGTAAAAAAACACAGTTTTTCACACAATTTACTTATCTGTACACCGCTGTTTTCTCTGTCCTAAAAACGGCCTGATGATTTCCTTGTTCTATGAAGTCGTAACGAGTTCTGATTGGGCCAGCGCTTCCCGTGTTGTGATTGGACAGCAGCTTAGCGCACTTTGCCTGGAAAGGTCCCGTCTCTTACCGTAAAGGGGAGATGCAAGCGCTGAATGCTCGCTCTTCTGCACGTGGGAGAGCAACAAGACCACGCCCCCTTTTTTGCGTGTTCTTGTGGGCGGAGGGTTAGTCAACAAACGCCTCTAGTGACGTCATTACATCTCTGCACTTCCTGCTGTAGTCCAAACAGGCCGTTCGCTGTAGGCTTTGAAAGGGAACTTCTGTTAAATAAAATATCTCGCTTGGCATTGAACTTTGAGCTTTATAATTTTACAGGTATTATTTATTCTCTAACAGCAACATTGCACACTAACTAAAGTTTGAAAGATGGAATCGCGAAGAACGGGACCTTTAAGCTATTGTATTTACACACTTCACCTGATGGTCAAATAAATACAGATTTATATTGACAGAGGTCCTCTTAATTTACGTCAATAAGTGACAAGTTAGCAACCCTAAACTCTACAACATTAGTTTGTGTTTGTGAGTTTCTTTTCTCATTGAGGCATCAGATATATGATTTCTGCTGAAATAAAATTGTATTTCTTATACAATGCTGTTTTTAATTATAAAAATATATATTTTAATTTGTTTTAAATCTTTTGGCTTGTGTTCATGAAATTACAATTAAAAGAAAAAAAGGTCAAATGTGAAGTACCTTTAATTTGCACAATATTTAGTTCTCTAGGAATTTGCAAAATGTCTCACATGGCTATTTAATATATAAATACACTTTTATTTTAATAAATTCTACAAAAGCAGATACACTATACTTTTAATAACAGATATCAAATTATACAGTATATATTTTGGATCAATACGTGGTTTTTTTTCTGCAAGGATGTATTAGGGATGGGCTATATAGCCAAAAAGTCATATCTTGGTATTTTTTGTAAAATGGTGATACGATATATATCTCTGTATTTCCAAAAAAATTCTATTTGGATTTAACAAAAAAAAAAAAAAAGTACTATTATTTTTATAAATGTATTTCACATCCACATTCTACATCCAATGTTGTCCTACAAACAATGTTGATGTTGAAGGCTCTGAAAACCAATATAGTGAATGTAATAAATGTAGGCTATGCAATATATTATGTGCAAAAAGAGGGTTAAAATCACAATGTAACATTTACAGATAGATAATATACCTGTGAAATAATACCTTATAATAAAATAATACCGTTAGTGAAGAATTGCATAATTGACAAGAAATATGAGATGAGTGAAGGAAACAACAAATATCACTTATCCTTAGCAAGACAAAGTATCTTTGATGACTTTTTGTTCTGATTTGTTAAGCTAGTTTTTTCTTAAAGTATAGCTGGCATCTTTCTTTTAGAACTCAAGCAGCATTCTGCTTTCCTTTCTGGTTATGAGTGTCATTTGTGAATTGAGGTACGTCTTGCACCTCATTTCGTTCTCATGTTCAGGTTATGAGTTACCTGTGGTGTGGTTGCCTTTGTAACTGTGGTTAAATAAACCTTTCTTTCGTGGCAACACTACACAACTGCTCCAGAACAAAAAAGCTCCTTTTCATCAGAGGGTTTGCAGAAATGAAAACACTGGCTGAATATGTACTTTGATTTGCAGATGAATATTATGAATATTATATATTTAAAAGGTTAGTTCACCCAAAAATGTTGTCATTAATTACTTACCCTCATGTCGTCCGACACCCGCAAGACGTTCATCTTCGAAACACAAATGAAGATATTTTTATTAAAATCCGATGGCTCAGACAGGCCTTCATTGACACCAATGTCATTTCCTCTCTCAAGACCCATAAATGGCACTAAAGACGTCGTTACAAAGCCCATCTCACTATAGTGGCTCTACTATCATTTTATGAAGCGACAAGAATAGCTTTTGTGGGCAAAAAAACGGAATAATGACTTATATAGTGATGGGCCGATTTCAAAACAAGGCTTTGAGCGGTTATGAATCAGTGTATCGATTCATGATTCTGATCCCGTGTCAAACTGCTGAAGTCACGTGACACTGGCGATCCGAATCATGAATCGATACACTGATTCATAACGGTTCAAATCTTTGTTTTGAAATCAGCCTATCACTGTGTAAGTCGTTTGTTTTATTTTTTGCGTACAAAAACTTTTCTCGTCTCTTCATAAAATTATTGTAGAGCCACAGTAGTGAGATGGACTTCGTAACAGTGGCTTTAGTGCCTTTTATGGGTCTTGAGAGAGGAAATGACATTGGTGTCAATGAAGGCCTGTCTGATCTAGGGGTGTCCCCAACTAAGGATTTACACATTCGAATCAGAATTTTCGAATCTCTCTATAGTCGACCGATAGTCGAATCATCTATGCGTGTGTAAACCATAGACTGGAAAAAAATAAACGGTATAAACGGGTTGGGAAGGGCAGGACACTAGTCAGCAGGAGGCTAAGACTATTTTTATTTTACTTTACACACGGCACACAGCCACCACTTTTAATAAAGTTTTTAAAACTATACACTACACATTCGTAAATGAACCGTTCTCTCATAACATTTAAAGGCCGCGATCGAAACAGAACATCACACAAATATATAAAAGAACATTTTGATAAATAAACCTAAAAACAATACCTACCTAGAGAGGAAAAGAACACTTTGAGTGCGTTTATATGCACGTTCTTAAGCCGATTGTGCCTAAAGGGGGTCGCACACCGGACTGAAGCTCAGCGCCGTGTCTCAGGATCTCACACCAGGCAGACGTGAACATAATGCGCCGTGCGCGAGCTCAATTTTGAATCACTGCACGATGAGTGTATCTTGTAGTACAGGGTGAAATCAGTATACATTTACGATTTGAGGGAAATATACATTTATCGCCGCGGACAGGTGTCGAATGCCGCCGTCGGTGTATGTGTTCGAATTTTAAAGGCACAGCGCGTCCGGTGCGAAGCTCAGTGCCCTTAAAGGGGCGATCCCTCAGCGCCGCGACACGTCTTTATAACACTAAGATTGAGCACCCCCATATTGCCAAAATGGTATAATCCTCGTTTCATAACACCCGCGAAGATTCGACCATGAGATCAGTGGTCGAATCCGGTCCTGCATATCGATGCATCGAATCTTCGACTATTAGGGGTCACCCCTAGTCTGATCCATCGGATTTTAACAAAAATATCTTCATTTGTGTTCAGAAGATGAACGGAATTCTTACGGTTGTCGAACAACATAAGGGTAAGTAATTAATAACAGAATTTTCATTTTTGGGTCTAACCCTTTAAGCTCACCTATACCAAAAATTTAAATGTTTTAAAAGGTCTAAAAACAGATCTCTCTGGCCGAATTCCCGAAGGCTGAATCTCTGAGTCACATAGGCTTTCCCAAGAAAAAAATGAACATTTTAAAAACAGGGTTTGCTGGTTTTTGAGTCACTTAGCTGTGGCCAATAAGTTCTCAACAGTGAATTCATGTCATTTCCTTCCCAGAACACTAACCTCAGCGCTCAGGACCATGAGAACATCATTGTGGTGAGTGGGGCTGCTTCTTTACAAAGAAAATATGAAAACACATGTTGTCTTCACACAAGAGTGTTTTAAAGTCCATTGCTAACAAAGGCAGGGTTATATAATGTGTCTTAAGGCTCAGTGAAACATGCTCTAGAATAAAATTAATTTGAAAATGTAGTTTACTGCCATAGAGACAGGGCATGCATGCACAGATGTGCTGGACTAGCTTCTGAAGGTTATGCAGTTCCCGAAAATGTGGATGAAAAGCAACAAGACTCTACATGTCTGTAGGGAAGGTGACTAATGGTTAGAATCTGTCTGTAGGCCATCGCACCCCTGCTGGAGAATAACCACCCTCCCCCTGACCTGTGTGAATTCTTCTGCAAGGTAAATGTGCTGATTCTGGCTATTCTTCAGGGGAATGTGCTATTCTACAGATGAGTTCAGTAGTGTAAACTTGATATGATTGAAAATATGATTTTCATTTTTTTAATACAATCTTTATTTTCTTGTGTTCGTTACATTAAAAAAATGGTCATATCAGATGCACCATTTATTTGTACAGTATTTAATTCACTAGGATTATCCATTATCAATATTTTTTCAAATAAATTAAAACTTTTGATTCAGCAAGAACACATCAAATTAATCAAAAGTGACAGTAAATACATTTACAATGTTACAAAATATTTATTTTTCATATAAATGCTGTTCTTTTGCACTTATATTTATCCAAAAAAAATTAAGGGGGGGAGTGTCATGGTTTGCACAAAAATATTAAGCAGCACAATTGTTTTCAACATTGATAGTAATAAGAAATGTTTCTTGAGCAGCAAATTAGCATATTATAATTATTTCTGAAGGATTATGTGACACTGAAGACTGGAGTAATGAGGCTGAAAATTCTGCTTTGCCATCACAGATAAAAGTTATATTTTAAAATAGTTTTAAAACAGTTATTTTTATTGTAATTTCACAATATTACTGTTTTTATGTTTGATTGCAGCCTTGGTGAGCGAGCATAAGAGAAATAATTTTAAAAAATTGTACCAACCCGAAAATGTGTACAATGGGATAAATGATTTCCGATGATTAATAATAATAATATATGTATTAATCAAGATTTTTTGGGATTGTGTTCCTCTATTCAGCACTGTAGGGAGCGTCCTCGGTCGATGGTGGTGATTGAAGTGTTCACTCCTGTGGTTCAGAGAATCCTCAAACACAACATGGTGGGTGTGCGCACTACGCCAGACGTGCTCTCGAATTCACGCGTCACCGCGCCATCATTATCTGACTCTCTTGGTCCTTTCTTCTTGATCCAGGACTTTGGGAAATGCCCCAGACTCCGTCTCTTTACTCAGGAGTATATTTTGGCTCTGAATGAACTTAACGCTGGCATGGAAGTGGTCAAGAAGTTCATTCACAGGTGAGTGACAGTTTTTTTTTTTTCTTACACAAACACACATCACTTTTCCTGCAAGCCAAACTGTAGTAAGGAAAACAGAATTGACTTTACCCGATGCAATGCGGCAAGCGATAAAAGCTTGGAATGGTTAGGACACAATGTTACCTCATCCTGACTCCACCCCACTTGCAAACAAAGAACAGGCCTTCATATGTACACAAGCTGTAACATCCTTTTATCTATCAGACTGTGTCATTTTAATGGTTTGTTTAGGACCAAGCCCTGAGCTTACTTCCTGTTACAGCTTTGTTTTCTTTTAGCTGTCATTTTATGTGCTTTTAACCTGACCTTTTCTTACTGACTACAGCATGCACGGTCCCACCGGACAGTGCCCTCATCCTCGGGTTCTCCCCAATCTCGTGGCGGTGTGCCTTGCTGCCATCTACTCTTGCTACGAAGAGTTCATCAACAGGTTCGTCCGATTCACTGGCTTTCCTACCCATGAGATGTGACGTACCCCCGAGACCTGAGCTCAAAACATTTCTCTGAATCACATTTGCCATCTCCACGGCCCCACATTTGTATGTGCCTGTTCTTAAATAATCTTAAAATACTCATTGGTCTGTCATCTGCGCGACACAGCAACGACGTGGCTATAGTGACAATTTAGGTCTCACCTCTCCTGTTTGTGTCATTACTTTGAACCTCTGTGCCATGGTGATCCCACCTGAGATGAATGAGGAACTATTTTCAAAAGTTTCCATGATTCACAATTACTCAGGAGACATTAGATGTGTCAAAGACAAATTTCCGTAATTACTGTACAGTTTGTGGATATTTTAAATGTGGACATTTACATGTTTTCGTTCTGTGTTCCATTCCAGAGTCAGATGTCTGATAGTTACTTGCTAGTCAAATAAGGTCTTTCAAATGCTGTGGCTGTGTAGCAAATTGAACACCTGGGGTTTTGTGTATGACTACATGCAAATATGGTTATTTCCATGGAAAGGGCCTAAAAGCTCTATAATAATATTACATTCAAATTTATTAAAAAGTGTTTTTCTTTTTCAACAATTGGACCATGAAAGGAGGTGACCTTTACAAAATATTGACTGTCAACCAGAGGTTTTCTAGGTAGAATTAGAGGCTTCTTTAAATCTTAACAGCCCCAAACTTTTTAACAGTAGTGTATATACTCATAGGCTTTATAGGCTCAGTGATTCATGTAGGTTGGCTACAAACCGGAAGGTTGGTGCCAGTTCGATCCCTGGTTCCACCTGACCAAGTGCCAAGGTGTCCATGAGCAAGACACCTAATCCCAGCTGCTCCCGACGAGCTGGATGGCGCCTTACATGGCTGACATCGCCATCGGTGTATGAATGGGTGAATGTGAGGCGATATGTAAAGTGCTTTGGGTGGCCATAGGTCTTTTAAAAGCACTATATAAATGCAGTCCATTTACCATAATATAGTTAATAGTTTAATTAATGGAAAGTGGATTATCTTTTTCTTTCTCTTTCTGTTAGTCGGGACAACTCTCCTAGTCTGAAAGAAATCCGAAACGGTTGTCAGCAGCAAAGTGAGAGGAAACCGCCTATGCCTTTGCGGCTGCTGCGGCCTGAGCCGCCCACGCCACCCCTGACCACCAACCTGTCTCCACCCCCGGCCCTGCCCCTCTCACCTCCCCCTTCCATCGTCAATTCCAGCGAGATCCTGGTAGAGCTGGAGCGCAACAACAACACCACTAACACACTGCGCAAGGCCCCTGCGGAGGGCGACAGCGAACCTAACCTGATAGACTGTCTACTGGTCAGCCCCGCGCTCAACGCCCTGTCCATTCAGCTGCCTGCCCACGCCGACAGAGTACTGGGCTGTTTCGCCCTCATCCTCAAGATGCTGTAAGTATGCCGTCACTGGATCTTTGTTTTATAATTCCGCTCTAATTATACGTTTCCATCCAATTTTATAATGTTCCTTTAGGCAGTAATGGCTGCCAGAGTTGCCCACATGCTGGAGGTAAATGCTGGCATCATCACTGGACCTCAGATAAATAGTGCTAAATTAATTGTTAATTGGTGAGCTTGCCAAAGTACGTTCTACTGGTAATTTAATGAAGATAATCTACTCTTTAAAAAATTAGTTAGCTACACACACTACAAGTAGCTACATCACCTTAGATAATGGGTATATATATTTTTTTGAAAACAGAAGAATATTTTTCTGCAGCAACAATTTCTTTTTAGTTTTATGGGGGCCCCAATATACTCATAGCTAAGTTCTTTTCCGATCTTTTGCTCAGCGGTATTGTTTGTGAACATCCTAACGCTTTTGATAGTGCCGTTTAGATGAATCTGTAAGTCTGTGCTCCGCGCTTTCCTCTCAATAATGAAATAAGCTTAAAACAAAAATGACAGCGGTGAGAAAACGGCAGTTAAGAAAGCACCTGATCATAGCGAAGTGGAAATGTTTGCACAAGCTCTAGTAAAGCATAAAAAAATATGTTAGAGATACAGATATTTTTGAAACATGCTTTGAGTCTGTTCACATACTCATATCTCTCTAAAAACAATGCTACAGATAGTTATTTTACTTTGAAATGTGCTTTCCGTGTTGGAATGTCTGTTTTTGTTTTGGTCTGTGCGATAACACACGTGGCCAATTTACCAAATAGTATTTCGCCACCACGGGTTGCCAGTTGGCAGTAAACACTGCGTATTGCAGCCATAGAATATGCAATATTTGTTGTTCATATTTGTGTATAAACAGAAGGTTTATACACAAATTCCAAACAGATTTTTTTTTTTAAAGACATTACGCCAGTTTGTTTTTTGGCTTCATTTGAAGTATATTGGGGCCTTAAGTCTATTTAGTTTAAACGTATGTGTTCCAAATGTAACTACATTTAATTTAGCTAAATACTTTGGTCTAATTACTACCAAAAAAGTAAAGAAAAAAAAACGCATATAGGGAATTCTGGTGATGAGTCAAATTAATTGCTAAATATACATATTTTTGATAGTTCAAATTATTTGCCTAATCAAAGTCATTTGCTTCAACAAACTGTCTTAACCTGCACTATTTAAGCAACAGAGAGGGAGGAGCATTTTAGAAGAAACACTTTGTTGTGTAACACTGCTGCTTGTTGGAATAATTAGCGTACAGAAAAACCTTTGCTATTTTAAAAACAGCTTGCACTGAAAAACTGTAGCAATGCTACTTTTTAGATACACTCTAACACTGATAATCATCCCACATGGTGTTTAAATTGTCATTTTGGTATATAAAAAAGCAGACTCAACTATAATCACAATAAGGAGTGACCTTAAACCTGTCTGCATATTTATAACAGATTTATTGAACTGAATCCATTTTTAGCCTTTACCTCCTCCATCTGATCTTATTGTGAACCATCCGGTTGCAGATCACAGCAGAGCCAAAGAGGTTTCGGCTTTCGCTGGCCAATCTTACATAAGGTTCTTATTTTCTCCAGTTCTCGTTCTTCCTGCCTCCGAATCTCTAATTTCTCCTCTGGCCTTTTCTCTCTGCAGATCGGACTACGATGACTGGAGACCAGCACTGGCCAGCCTGCTTCAACCCATCCCCTTCCCGAAAGAGTAAGGGCATTTACTCCCTTCTCATCCGGCTCACAGTTGCTTTCTTTGTACCTGGTTGCATGACGTCTGTGTTAACTCTTAACTAGGGACACACAATTTTAATTTGATATTGAATGGGTAATGCATTACGTTTATAGCTGCTGCAATTTAGCTCCACTCCCGTTCCGTTATTATCTCTACTTACTGTACAACTTGTTTTTGTGCAGTTGCGCACTATTGCAGTGGCGAATTGAATCGGATTTTGATTCAATTACTCGATAGGCCTGTCAGTAACAGAAACTAATGAGCCACTAATTTAGCCAGTCTGATCAACAGATACTTGATTCCTGCATCATCTGACACTCAAAAAGATGAAAAAAAGTTGAAAAGCATCATCTGCAGCTGGATGTGTGACTTAATGAATTTTGACTAAGAATTTGTTTTTTTGTGCTCCAATGAATGCCCATGCAAAGTTTAAAACGCACTACCGTTCAAAAGTTTGGGGTCAATACAAATTTTATTTAACTTTTTTTTTTTTTCAAGGATGCTTTAAATTGATCAAAAGTGAAGTAAAGACATTTCTAATGTTACAAAAGATTTATATTTCAAATAAATGTACCCCATGCTGGCAAAATAAGTCTGAATTTTCAATCTACATGCAAAACAAGTGAAAAAATTTTTTAAGTCCTCATCTATTGAACCCAATGATCCAAATAGCTATTAAAGTACAGCCTTGTTCAAAATAATAGCAGTACAATGTGACTAACCAGAATAATCAAGGTTTTTAGTATATTTTTTATTGCTACGTGGCAAACAAGTTACCAGTAGGTTCAGTAGATTCTCAGAAAACAAACAAGACCCAGCATTTATGATATGCACGCTCTTAAGGCTGTGCAATTGGGCAATTAGTTTAAAAAGGGGTGTGTTCAAAAAAATAGCAGTGTCTACCTTTGACTGTACAAACTCAAAACTATTTTGTACAAACATTTTTTTTTTCTTGGATTTAGCAATCCTTTGAATCACTAAACTAATATTTATTTGTATGACCACAGTTTTTTAAAACTGCTTGACATCTGTGTGGCATGGAGTCAACCAACATGTGGCACCTCTCAGCTGTTATTCCACTCCATGATTCTTTAACAACATTCCACAATTCATTCACATTTCTTGGTTTTGCTTCAGAAACAGCATTTTTGATATCACCCCACAAGTTCTCAATTGGATTAAGGTCTGGAGATTGGGCTGGCCACTCCATAACATTAATTTTGTTGGTTTGGAACCAAGACTTTGCCCGTTTACTAGTGTGTTTTGGGTCATTGTCTTGTTGAAACAACCGTTTCAAGGGCATGTCTTCTTCAGCATAGGGCAACATGACCTCTTCAAGTATTTTAACATATGCAAACTGATCCATGATCCCTGGTATGCGATAAATAGGCCCAACACCATAGTAGGAGAAACATGCCCATATCATGATGCTTGCACCTCCATGCTTCACTGTCTTCACTGTGTACTGTGGCTTGAATTCAGAGTTTGGGGGTCGTCTCACAAACTGCCTGTGGCCCTTGGACCCAAAAAGAACAATTTTACTCTCATCAGTCCACAAAATGTTCCTCCATTTCTCTTTAGGCCAGTTGATGTGTTCTTTGGCAAATTGGAACCTCTTCTGCACATGCCTTTTTTTTAACAGAGGGACTTTGCGGGGGATTCTTGAAAATAGATTAGCTTCACACAGACGTCTTCTAACTGTCACAGTACTTACAGGTAACTCCAGACTGTCTTTGATCATTTTGGAGGTGATCATTGGCTGAGCCTTTGCCATTCTGGTTATTCTTCTATCCATTTTGATGGTTGTCTTCCGTTTTCTTCCACGTCTCTCTGGTTTTGCTCTCCATTTTAAGGCATTGGAGATCATTTTAGCTGAACAGCCTATATTTTTTGCATCTCTTTATAGGTTTTCCCCTCTCCAATCAACTTTTTAATCAAAGTACGCTGTTCTTCTGAACAATGTCTTGAACGACCCATTTTCCTCAGCTTTCAAATGCATGTTCAACAAGTGTTGGCTTCATCCTTAAATAGGGGCCACCTGATTCACACCTGTTTCTTCACAAAATTGATGACCTCAGTGATTGAATGCCACACTGCTATTTTTTTGAACACACCCCTTTCAACTAATTGCCCAATTGCACAGCCTTAAGAGCGTGCATATCATGAATGCTGGGTCTCATTTGTTTTCTGAGAATCTACTGAACCTACTGGTAACTTGTTTGCCACGTAGCAATAAAAAATATACTAAAAACCTTGATTATTCTGGTTAGTCACATTGTACTGCTATTATTTTGAACAAGACTGTATCTTTATTTGTATGTTTTCTGAGAATACCTTTTCTTTGAAAACTATTTTACTTGCGCTGACTGGCAGATCCTTCATTGATGATAATAAGAAATGCTTCCTAAGAATGATTTCTGATAATGATACACTGAAGACTGGAGTTATGACCGCTCAATTCAGCTTTGCCATCACAGGGCATTTTAAAATAGATTATTTTTTAATTGTAACAATGTTTCACAATATTACTATTTTAACTGTCTTTGATCAAATGAATGCAGCCTTGACTTCTTTAAAGCCATAAAAATGTCTTAATGACCTCACACTTTTGGACAGTAGTGTATGTAAAGAATTAATTCCTTTTTTAGATGTGTAGCCTACATAACAATACAGGGGCTCTCTGTGTACGTGTGGTGGGCTGGTCTCTCGAGGATCGGCGTGCAGGGGAGAGTACTGACGTGGGCGAGCCGCAGCAGGCCTCTGCAGTGGGATTGTGGGTATTGGGTGAGGCGTTTCGGGTCCTTTGTGGCTCCTGTAATTGGCCCTGTAGGACAGAGCACATCATTACAGGTCTTCTGCAGAGCCCTGCAGTTGCCACAGGTGGGGGGCTCACCTGTGCTCGTACGCCACGGCGAGCTTCCAGCCTTCATTAGAAAAAGTTAACAACAGCCAGGCGCATCCCAGAGCTCACATGCAAAACATTTGATGAAGTCCTCCCAGACACGCATACACTTTAGATGAAATTGTATCATCATGCGTGTTGAGGCAAACACGCCTACATATAAAGAAAGCAACTTGTGTAATTGTGGAATGACGACACTCTTTTTGTGTACCTGAGTCAATCAATGTTTTTCTCTATTTGCTCTTTTCTCTCCAGGGCACTTGCACATGCCAAATTTACAAAGTAAGTGACATTAAGTGATGCCCCCCCCCCCCCCCCCCCCCCCCCCCCCACACACACACACACACACTGTATACAGAATAATTTAGAGAGATGCTTAACAAGGCTTTAAGATATAAAATGTCAGTGACTAACAATCTCACTTGTTAAAAGGACAATTCACTCGAAAATGAAAATCGTCATCATTTACTCACCCTTATGTTGTTCTAAACCTGTATGCTTAGTTTTTCTTCTTCTGTGGAACACAAGTTCTTCAAAATATCTTCCTTTATTTTCCACATAACAAATGTTATACAAATTTGGAACAACATGAGGGTGAGAAACTAATGACAGGATTTTCATTTTTGAGTGAACTGTCCCTTTAAGAGTAAAGTTCTAAAGGTTAGCCTTTGAGTCATTATGATACTTAGGGAGATACAAAAATACAAATTCAGGCATCATTTTCTCACACTTAACACTTCAGTATGACTTTCTCTATTATGTGGAAGATGAAAGGAGATGTTTTGAAAAGTGTCATTGTTATTAAAATAAAAGTGAATGGGAACTGGTTGTTGGGTAGTTTTCAAGCTCTAAATGACCATAAAAGTTGTCTATATACAGTGCCTTGCGAAAGTATTCGGCCCCCTTGAACTTTGCAACCTTTTGCCACATTTCAGGCTTCAAACATAGATATAAAACTGTAATTTTTTGTGAAGAATAAACAACAAGTGGAACACAATCATGAAGTGGAATTAAATTTATTGGATATTTCAAACTTTTTTAACAAATCAAAAACTGAAAAATTGTGCGTGCAAAATTATTCGGCCCCTTTACTTTCAGTGCAGCAAACTCTCTCCAGAAGTTCAGTGAGGATCTCTGAATGATCCAATGTTGACCTAAATGGCTAATGATGATAAACAGAGTCCACCTGTGTGTAATCAAGTCTCGTATAAATGCACCTGCACTGTGATAGTCTCAGAGGTCCGTTTAAAGCGCAGAGAGCATCATGAAGAACAGGGAACACACCAGGCAAGTCCGAGATACTGTTGTGGAGAAGTTTAAAGCCAGATTTGGATACAAAAAGATTTCCCAAGCTTAAACAACCCAAGGAGCACTGTGCAAGTGAAAATATTGAAATGGAAGGAGTATCTGACCACTGCAAATCTACCAAGACCTGGCCGTCCCTCTAAACGTTCAGCTCATACAAGGAGAAGACTGATCAGAGATGCAGACAAGAGGCCCATGATCACTCTGGATGAACTGCAGAGATCTACAGCTGAGGTGGGAGACTCTGTCCATAGGACAACAATCAGTCGTATACTGCACAAATCTGGCCTTTATGGAAGAGTGGCAAGAAGAAAGCCATTTCTTCTTGCCATTTATATCCATAAAAAGTGTCGCACAAGCCACCTGGGAGACACACCAAACATGTGGAAGAAGGTGCTCTGGTCAGATGAAACCAAAATTGAACTTTTTGGCAACAATGCAAAACGTTATGTTTGGCGTAAAAGCAACACAGCTCATCACCCAGAACACACCATCCCCACTGTCAAACATGGTGGCGGCAGCATCATGGTTTGGGCCTGCTTTTCTTCAGCAGGGACAGGGAAGATGGTTAAAATTGATGGGAAGATGGATGGAGCCAAATACAGGACCATTCTGGAAGAAAACCTGATGGAGTGTGCAAAAGACCTGAGACTGAGATTTGTTTTCCAACAAGACAACTGTTCAAAACATAAAGCAAAATCTACAATGGAATGGTTCAGAAATAAACATATCCAGGTGTTAGAATGGCCAAGTCAAAGTCCAGACCTGAATCCAATTGAGAATCTGTGGAAAGAACTGAAAACTGCTGTTCACAAACGCTCTCCATCCGACCTCACTGAGCTCGAGCTGTTCTGCAAGGAGGAATGGGCAAAGATTTCAGTCTCTCGATGTGCAAAACTGATAAAGACATACCTCAAGCGACTTACAGCTGTAATCGCAGCAAAAGGTGGCGCTACAAAGTATTAACTTAAGGGGGCCGAATAATTTCGCAAGCCCTATTTTTTTTAAAAAAAGTTCCACTTCATGATTGTGTCCCACTTGTTGATTCTTCACAAAAAATTAGTTTCATATCATGTTTGAAGCCTGAAATGTGGAAAAAGGTCGCAAAATGCAAGGGGGCCGAATACTTTCGCAAGGCACTGTAAGTCTTCTGAATCCATACTACACTTTTGAGGAACACACTTTGTCATTATTCACAGAAAAAGTGATTTTTTTATTTTATTTTTAAATGAATTATTTTTATTGTAAGTTTTTTTTTTATTGTAAGTGCATGGGACAGAGCAACATATCGTTCAGAAAAAGTAAGGTACAGGTTTGGAACAACTTGAAAGTGTACCAGTGTGACATGTTTCATGTCATCTAACAGATATGCTGTATTTATTTATTTCTGCAACAGGGAGCTGAAATATGTCATTCAGAGGTTTGCTGAAGATCCCAGACAAGAGGTGAGACAGGAAGGTGTTGTTTGCAGAAAGGGTGTTTCAATTGAATGCTTGCTTAATATTGCCGCTATAGGCTTAGTAATGGTTTGTATATGCATATGTGTGTGTCTCACAGGTCCACTCCTGTTTGCTCAGCGTGCGCTCTGGAAAAGACGGGTGGTTCCAGCTCTACAGTCCAGGAGGTGTAGCTTGCGACGATGACGGAGAGTTGTTTGCTAGCATGGTATGAAAGTGTTTGTGTGAAATACGAGATGTCTCATTTTGTCTTTTGTCTTGCCACTATATCTACTTTAATGGTCTGATGTTGTTCGTCCTCACAGGTCCACATCCTCATGGGCTCCTGCTACAAGACGAAGAAATTTCTACTGTCGCTGGCTGAAAATAAACTGGGGCCCTGCATGCTCTTGGCCCTGCGGGGGAACCAGACCATGGTGGAGGTACAAATTGCTTTTGCTTTGAGATGAAATGTAGTAAGCTACCCACCTGAGTAACATTTTTTTAGCATCATGGACGGTTCAAACCGAAGGCTTTTCAAAACCGTAGACTGCTAGCTTCAAAGACCTAAGCTGTGTTCGAAATCCCTATATCCCTCATTTACTATTCCCTGCATTACTCCACTTGAAGGAGTGAATATTTGAAACTTAGCAAACTGGCAGCTCCAGTAGGACGATAATAAGATTTATCTTGAGACTAGCATGTATAAATCTAAAGCCAGCCATCTGTTGTTGTAGTATGATCACTTTCAGTTAAACTTACACCTAAACAACATGACAAAACTAAATAAATGGTAGTTAAGTTTGCAGTTCTAGACTAGGATAAACAGCAAAGTGGACCAAATAGTCAACACTTTGACTATGTAAGGGCCAACAATGCATCCAGGAGCACAATATTGCATGTATTCTTTGTGCATTTGGCAATCCCAGAATGCATTGCAGTGATTCAAATCAAATTTAAATGTCTGCCAATATTTTACTATTTCATTCAAATTTTTGTATGCACTGAATGCATGTTTTTGTAGTATCCACTTGTTAGTTTAGCAACATTCAAACAATTTCACTGGAATCAATTGAGAGCGGTAGGGTGTGGTCACATTTACAGTTGTTTTGCGAGTTTTTCGTGGGAGGAATCCAATCGTTTCAATAGGATTCCGCACAATTGGGAATTTCGCAACAGGTTTTGTGTTGACCAACAAAGTGACTTCTGTGTGAGCTGAGATTCATGCATTGCTACAATATAGACAGAAAGGACCTTTCTCTTAAGTTTTGCTAATGTGGCTGCACCTTTATAGCCTGGATCCACCCTCCTACGTACTTCTGCTCAATTTTAATTTTCCTTCAGTACTCCTTCTGGGATTGCGGTATATTCTCTGGTTTTCTCCGATCAAATTTTAACCGGTCCAATCAGCAAAAAGATGGAATGGCTGAGAACGATGCCGTTGATGTTGTGCGCTGCAGTCTATGGTTTGAGATTTGTTTGAGATGACAGTGTTGCCAAGTCAGCGGTTTTTCCGCAGAATTGAGCTACTTTAACACTGTTGCCGCGTGCTGTTGTCCCCGGGTTGAAATGACGCCAATTATGTGATATTTAATCCCCGGAATGCACATTTTAGCGGAGAACCTTTTAAAAAAAAACATATATTTACCCCCCGGAACACATTTTTTACCAGGGAACCATATTGTTTTGGGCTAATTTTGAGTTGCAATTGGGCGGGTTTTGTAGTGAAAACCTGGCAACCCTGGATAACATTTGTCACGACCAAACATTAGTGATTAGTTATGGCAGATCCAATAGTTAAACTTCAACAGAGTACCCACCTTCAAGGAAGTTAGCACTTGTCAATGTAGAGTGTCCAGACTCTCTGTACAAATGAAATGTACGAGAGTCTGGTAGGACCAGGCTAGCACCTTTAGACAAGTGCGTCACATTAAGAACAGTGTCTGCAGCATGCAAAGTGGCCGTTAAGGGTTGTTGCCCCTGAAAAAGATCAGATCAGTTATCCATGAGGGTCCATTTGCGTGTGAATGCTCCCCAAGTAGACAGCACGGCAGCTCACTACATTATCTGTTAAGAGTTCAAGAAACTATAGGATAAAACGTATATCCTATAAAAAATAGGATAAAACATTCATCCCTTGTTTCTTCTGTGCAGATCCTGTGTTTGATGCTGGAGTATAACATCATAGAGAACAAGGACACTCAGCTACAAATCATCTCCACCCTGGAGAGCACCCAGGTCGGCCTGCGCATGTACGAGCAGCTGTGCGACAGGCAGAGGGAACTTAAAGAACTGGTGAGTGCACTAACCAACTTCACCAATCAACACGGAGATATTTTCACTGCCGCATGCAGATTTCGATAACAGTGGCCGGTCATTGTGCAATCATTGCTGCCGTCACAGGCCGAGCTCTGACTGTTGGTTTAACGCAGTGCTCCCATTAACACAGAAAGACAGAAGTGACCCATTTACAGACTTCCTACGTATACAGTGCTGACTCTCAAGCGTCACCTGTTGTTTGAACTGAAAACTGCAGAACTAGTAAAATCTTTCTCTCCGTTTAGCAAAGAAAAGGAGGCCCTACCCGACTCACCCTGCCCTCTAAATCTACGGTAAGCGCGTGTTTGTGTAAACTACAACGTGTGTATGTGCTTGCATCAATGCTGTTGTTTCTTAGTTAAACGCAGTACCACAAATCCTTGCTCAAAGCTTTTTTCCACCCATATTTTTTACTCTAGGATGCTGACTTGGCTCGCCTGCTGAGCTCCGGTTCCTTCGGCAATCTGGAGAACCTCAGCTTGGCGTTCACCAACGTCACCAGTGCCTGCGCCGAACAGCTCATCAAACTGCCATCCCTCAAACAGCTCAACCTGTGGTCCACCCAGGTCTCTGTTTACTTCTGCTCATTCCACAGTCCCATAGTTCCAGAGAAACAGTCAAGCTGTGCCCTTGAACAAACGGCACCATCCCAATGCTTTATAAAATACAGTTCAGAAGTCACTTATGCTCACACAGGCTACATTTATTTATAATTTTTAAAAAAACTGTAAAAACTAAAAAATACATATTACAATTTAAACTATCCTTTCTATTTAATATAATTTATTTCTGATGGTAAAGCTGAATTTTATCCAGTCCTTAGAGTCACATGATCCTTCAGGAATCATTTTTAGAAACTTTTCTAATTCTCAGTGTTGACAAGTTGTGCTGCTTAATATTTTTGAAATGTTCATATTTCATTATAATTATAATTATCCTCCCTCAGGGCTGGATTTATGCATATGCATTCTATGCATGTTTACAACCTATCTAAATATGTTCAACATAGCCCATTTCTGTATAAAACAAAGAGCCTAAACTATATCAAATCACATCTTGGTAAAATATGTCAACATTTAAATGCTTTAAAGTAGAAATCAATACTTACATTTTCTTAAATCTGTGTAATCTGGTAATTCCTCAACAAAAAAAAAGTAAATCCTATCCTTAATTTTGGGGTTAGCTAGGCAGCGCTTCGCTGGTGAAAAGCAGGATGCACTTCAAGGCCACATTTGAAGGAGCCTTTGAATTGGGACAGGGTTTTTTGCGCAGCTGTGATGCAATCGACCTTCGAAGGATGCAGCCTTTGATTTGGGACACTAGTATAGCCAGTACCATCTTAAAATAGCCTGTGAGAAGCACATCGTCTTTAATAGCATGAGATATTGGCCAAATTACAGAAAACACTGAGCTACCACATAGCTACAGTAAACTTTATAACCTTTATAACACTTACTAGGGATGCACCGATATGACTTTTTTGGCCGATAATTCTTTATAATTGAAAGTCCAAATTGTAGAGAGCCTGATTACAAAAACAAAACTCTCGTCATTAAAAGCCATGTCCCAAGCACACAATTATAATAATGTTCTCATTAGAATTTTATGTAGCCTATATGACAGACTTGCGCTGCATGTTGCACCTAACTATACTTTACTTTGTTGAAAGTAGTTTCAATCATATTTCAAGCAATTCAAAACCATCATGGCGAACGGTGCGCATCTGAAGTGTCTCAGCTGAAGGAAATAATAAATGTATTTATCGGCTATAAATTTTCTTATTGGGCCGATAGCGATAACATTAAAAATGAATATATATCGGCCGATACCAATATGGTGGACGATACATTGTGCATCCCCAGCACTTAATGATGCTGCCACTCTAACGATGGATAAAACACATGTCTGAAATATGCTGGGCAAAAAACAATTTAAAATAAAGGTGCACTATGTAGTATTTTTGCAGTAAAATATCCAAAAACCACTAGGCCAGTGTTATAGATTTTGTTTTGTTGAGTACTTACAATATCCCAAATGTTTCCAACTATTTGTAAATTGTGAGAAAATTGCTATTTTAACCAAGGACACTACATGTCTGAGCATAGCATCTGGGGGAGTCGCCTGTTAATTGCGTCATATCTGCGTTACCCTCGGTTTCTGGTTTTATTCTGCAGAACCGCTTTACTCTTATCAGTGTGCAACAAGTGTCACAGCAGCTGCTGAGCGAACGTCACAACATAATTTTAAATACACTTAAATGTATCTAATATGATAACCAGAGCTGCATTACCTCATACTCATAGCGTCGGTGCCTGGCGACTGTCCCGTCCCGTCATATTAAAAGTCCCGCTGCTCGCGAGGTGCGTCTTTTTTGTAACAATCACTCCGGCGGCCTCGCTCAGCTCCCTCAACACTCGGTCCTGCACTGCTTCATACTACAGTAATGTTAATAATCACATCCATGAACATGATTTCTGCCGGAGTCTTAATTTCCACCGGCTGTGAGGTGAAGACCACATGTCCCAAGATTCTGCGCTCAAACTTGGCGTCATCAAACTATGCCTTTAATTTGAATAGGCGACATCTAGCAGACGGAAAAGTTACATAGTGCACCTTTAAAATAGAAACCCATTATTTTAAATTATAAAAATATGTCACAATATAAAAAAAAATTCTGTATTTTTGATCAAATAAATGCAGCCTTGATGAGAACAAGAACTTCTTTCAAAAACATTATATATGTCACAATATTTTTAATCCGGCCCTGTTGTTATTATTATAATGTTACAAAGTATAAGAATTATAATACTGTCACCTTTGTTCAATTTACTGCATGCTTGCTAAATAACTTTTCAATCGTTATTTTAATTGACTTGGTTTGTATTTTGTCTTTTTCAGTTTGGAGATGCAGGGCTCCGTCTGCTATCAGAGCATCTGGCCTGTCTGCAGGTTTTGAACTTGTGTGAGACTCCAGTCACGGACGCTGGCCTGCTCTCCCTCAGCTGTAAGAGCGCATTACACACATCTTGCACTCAGCTACCTTCATTCTGAACTGTTAAAAAACAGCTGCTGCTGAATTTAAGAGTCCAAAAGTCGTCGTTAAGGTGTCCAAAATCATCCAAAAATAAACATTCTTTTGTGATTTACTCGCCCTCATGTTATTCCAGGCCAGTATGACTTACTTTCTGTTCTGTGGAATACAAAAGAACACATGTCTGAGCTTCTGTTTTTCATATACAGTTAGAAAAAGTGGATAGTGATTTATACTCTCGAGCTCCAAAGTATCGTAAAATGTGGCTCATGCGCTATAGTCCAAGTCTTCTGAAACCACAGTTATTGTTTGCAGATAATTTTCCTCTCTGCCATAGATCTCAAATGTCATTCGCCGTCGTGTTTTGAATCTTGCCACGTCAGAACCTTTTGGGTTCGCAAGATCCATTGGGTTTTGTCGTCAGTGAAGTCATGCTCTTATGCATCGTCACTTTTTTTTCCCATCAGCTTTCAGATTTCAGTCAGGCCCTTATGCTTTACCCGTGCACTTCTTTTGTTGTATTGGTCCACGCAGCCAAGTAAATGATACATTTTTGCCAAATTATGCAGTGAACAAAAAAAATGAAAAAAGCCTTCTGTGTATGTCCTGACTCCTGACACATTTTTATTAGTTAACATCAGGGCTTGACATTAACACCCACCAACCTGCCATTTGCGTGTGGATTTCAGTTGAGCCGTGTAACATAACCACTCCCACTAGCCACTTTGGTGGGTTGAATTTTATTGTAGTCTTCTCAAAAGGCCTCTGTTATAATCGTGTTGCACGTTATAACCAATTACACGTAATTATTTTGTGATTATTATTGGAATGTCTAATAATCAAAGGTGTTCAGAATCAGATTAGTCATCACTGAAACGCCAGAGGTTTGTTTAGAGCGTGCTCTCACACACACTGAAATCTGCACTCTCATAAACTACAAAGAAGTGATGTAGCCTATGTGCAATGAACATAAGAGATTCATTCATCATACATTGATTGACTGTTTTGTCAATCAGCGAAAATAGTTTTAAACAAATATCACAGCAGCGTGATATATATACAGCACATCTGATGTGAATGGCATAAAGTTGGCTTGACATTGGACGTTCGATATTCACTAATTTAGTCTAAAGTTACAAACCACTAGCCACAATGGCTGGAAGGCAAAGAAGTTAATGTCAAGCCCTGGTTAACATGTAGGACCACTAACATAGTGCAAATTTTCCTTGCAGCTATGAAAAGCCTGTGCAGCCTGAATATGAACAGTACTAAACTCACAGCCGACACCTATGAGGACCTGAAGGTAAGAGAGTGATGACACAACACACCCTCAGACTGTGTGAAAGAATTTCAATATTTGAATTTAAAGGTGTTGTGTGTCGATTTTTGGGGGATAGTTCACCCAAAAATTAAAATTCTGTCATCATTTACTCACCCTGAAGTTGTTCCAAACCTGTATGAGTTTCTTTGTTCTGCTGAACACAAAAGAAGATATTTTAAAGAATGTTTGTAACCATTTACTACCATAGTATTTTTTTCCTTACTTATCTGTTTGTTTTTTTTTTTCTTACTTAACTGTTTTTCCCTCCTAAAGTCAAAACACTGGGATTCTGTAGCGCTTTTAAAACATCAGTTTGTTTGAGCATTACAACCAGCACAAAATAGCAACTTAGTGTGAGTTTGGGGTGCGTTGTTATCTGTTTGGTTGGCCAATAGCAAATGTTAGAGTGTTCAGAAAACAAGTTTGAACAATCTACAAATTCCATTTGGTGACACTAACGGCGCAGCAATGACACATTCACCTTTAAATCTTATCATGCAGACAGGTTTTTTTTTATTGCCTATGTGCACAATGTGATTTACACAAGCAGGACATGTTCCTGGTTCAATAAATCAATCAATCGTACCCTTTACCCTAAAACCAGAGAATGATAGGCCGATAGGAATGTTGTTCCAGGAACGACAAAGAATGTTGAACCAGGAACTTGCCGCATAATGCATCTCAATATCTAATATCTATATCTACCTATCCTACCCGCAGGCCAAGCTACCCAATCTAAAGGAAGTGGACGTTCGCTACACAGAGGCGTGGTGAACGCAACGCTCGAGATTTATAGACGCAGGAAATCTGACACATCATCCGAACACAACATAACGAAGAAACGAGGACCGTATTTATAGGAACATCATTGAAACGACAAGGACCTTCTTATAATATCATAAACGTTCAAGAATCGTCTAGTGTCTCATCGGAGGACGCTCTTCATAGCGGCATCAAAATCCAAGTCAAGTCCCGTGACATCATCAGACAGCACAGGAACCTTTCTAACGGCATCACCGGGGGACTCTTTTCTCTTTCTCTTTCTCGTTCTCGCCTTTATCTCAAACCCCCTTAAGAGGAACCACGTCCCTCGTTTTAACCTGTAACTGACGTCCCTTTTTTGTCCCCATAGAAGACAGTCGATTTCTCCCTTTCTCCTTGAACCACCTGGAGCCAATTCCCCTGTGGTACCAGCGTCTGGTGAAGGCCTGAATATTCAGAGCCACATTCCAGTACAGTTTTGATATCACCTCCTGAGTGGAATGCCAATTTCCACATCGTTTTTTTTTTTTCTGTCCTTGTTACATGTGTGCTTGGTCCTCTCGGTTCAGTCATTTTTGCATCCTCACAAAGATTTCTTGTGTAAAATGTGTCTGTTAACAATGTTCACTTCTTGACATGTTCATCTCTATATCTCTATCGCTCTGAAAATCATTTTTTTATCAACTTGAATAAGCATATTTTTCCATACACTGCTTTCATATATGTGTGTTTGTAAAGAAAATCGACGTATCCCCATTTTTAATGCAAACATTTCAGGGGCTTCGCTCAACGAAAAAAAAAAAGACGTTTTGTTTGTCATTTCCTTTTTCTTTCTCTTCTCTCCTTTTTTTAGCCACATTGTACAGTGTAATTTTAATTTCACAACCATATTTAAGAAAACGTCGTCCAGGAAGTAGTCTGGGACTACTTTGTATTTATGAGCCCCCACTTTCTGGTCCTTTTTTCTTTTATTAAGTACTTTTTGTCAAACATACTGAACCAAGACGGTGCCTAAAACATTTTCTGTAAAAGATTGCATCACCTAGCAACTCTGAGGAAAGTCAGCTGTACATAGATACATTATGAACTTTTAAACAGATTAATAGGCTTTATTATTCTCTGTAAACTTTGCCTCTTGTGGTCGATAGGAGTCCACCAAGAGTGTCCTGCCACAACGGTCGACAATGTTCCTCATATTTATATCAAATCGAGCCAAGATTTGTGCGATGTTATGCAGTTTTACCTTTTTATATTTCATTTTCTCGCCTTTTTTTTTGATCAACGTCTCTCCGAACGTATAGTTTATGACCACTGTAATAAATTACAGTCAGTACCTTGACATGTAGAGAAATGAGACGGATCTTGTAGAAAAAAAAAATCTCATGAAGACGGTCAGAAATAAAACAATCAATTTGCCGTTTCAACTCGAGTTTTTCTTATGTTTACAAAGGCGTGTCTGTCTCCACTCCCACTTTTAAACTATATCTAGATAAAGTCGCTGCCCCGTCCATGTGGCCGGTTTTGAAAGTAGCAGTTTTTGTAGGTCCAGCTTGTGTGCGCGCATTCGATTCCACACAGCTGTAGATGCCGTCCAGACGGGGGGCGTTCAGTACTGGGCACCTGCCAACTTGCATAGTTGCATACTGTATAATGTACATACGAGTGTATATAATTTCCCATTTCTCTTTCATGTTTTTTTTTTGGGAGACTCTTTGTTGCCTTCACTTTTTGAGGTGCGTGCGTGCATATATGGTCACCTAATTTTGTTCCCCTTCCCTCCCACAGACCAAGTGCACTGTCATTGTGTTCAGGTCTTTTTATTTTTGACTGTATGATAAGTTTAATCCATTTTTGTTGCCTGTTCTGTTTGTTTAATTCTCCTTTTGCATGTTTGACCATACAGGTTTAAATATAAAGGGTAAAAGCACTAGCCCCCTTCAACCACTTACCATATGAATCAATGCGTGTTTCTAAAAGTGAAAGATGGACAGAGTTTTCGTGCATGGAGTAAACCGATGGATTATATTGAGAATGTGTTATTAAGGTGCGTTCATGAGTGGCTAGAAACTGTGCCATTCTGTACGCTGGTGAAACTCAAGCCGTGGTAATGTGACTGACACTTTGTAATGGTCTTCAGTCCTAACAGTGGAGCATTTTTCTCTGTGCGGGGAAGGATTAAGGGGGCAGGGTTTCCCCCAGCCTTCATTTTGTTAAAATCATCTTGAGAAAAAAAAAGACAAGAAAAAGGCCATTTCTTTGAAAAAATGGCTTATCGATTGGGGTGGAAATCCAGTTTATACTTCAGTCACCTGTTTCCTGATTAATTTGTAATATCCTGTGGAGCTCACTGTGCTATTTGTGTTTCCAATGTCTCCTTATCAACATATAACGTCTCATTAACTTTTTTTGGTCTTTTCTTTGAAAAGCGCGTTTTGCGATGTTGAATTGAGACTGAGTCTTAATATGATGTGGGTGGGGCCCTCGCGGCCCCTGTAGCACAGGCGTGTACATACAGAATGAACTACATTACCCATGACTCCTGGAGTTTTTTGCAGATTGAACTGCCGCCCTTATTTCTTCTGTGTTTTTCTGCTTCTATCTACAGCTGGGTTGCTGCTGCTGCTGCTCTGTGGCTGTTGTAATGAGAACACACAACCTTCAACAGGAAAATAAGCCTAATATGTGAACCAGTTTCAATCAAAATAAACTGTCTGTGAATATGTTTCAAATAGAAAGCTTTCAAAGCTTTTTTTATTGCTGCATTTTACATATACATTTTTGTTTAACCATTTGAAAAGATGGGGTTTTCATATTACAACATATGCATTCGTTTTTTAACGTGTTGTCATTATGAACCATGAGCGTATGAACAAATTTACATCTTTTATGCAATATATATACATACATACATACATACATACATACATATATATATATATATATATATACACACATACATACATATATTTACACCGTTTATTTAGATCTTATTCAATTTATCACAGCAGTAAAATGCACTTCCGCAATGATGCATTTCCTCCAAAGCAAAAATCATATTCACATCGACAGGTCTGCTATTTCCGGGTGGTTAACACTTGCTCTTTATCTTACACCTGTTGACAAAACAGATTTTTCATTACTGACTGGAACGAGGAAGTAGTATTGTAGGTTGGTCTGGTGTTACTGTTTATATATCAGCAGTCTCAAGGTTAAAGTATTAGTTCATCCAAAATGAAAAAATTCTGTCATTTATTCACCCACCCTCATGTCGTTCCAAACCTGTAATCATCCATCTTCAGGAACACAAATGAAGATATTTTTTAAAGTGTACATAACAGTTTCTGCCAATATCATGTTAATCTTGAGTACTTACAGAGTAGTATTGCATCCTTTATATCTCCAAAGAGACTTTAGTTGTATTATATTAATAAAAGACAGATGCGCTGTACCGATTCTTTTCGAAAGCAGCCGACTCAGTTTTTTTTATTTAGGCCAACTCTTTAAAAGGTGCATTATGTAGGATTTTTTTCAGTAAAATATCTAAAAACCGCTGGGCTAGTGTTATATATTTTGTTCAGTTGAGTACATGTATCATCCCAAATGTTTCCAACTATTTGTAAATCGTTAGAAAATTGCCTTTTTATTTTTAACCAAGGAACCAGGACGTATGAGGGAGTCGCCTGTCAATTGCGTCATATCTGCAGCACCTTCAAAAAACTATTTATTCTCACTGCAGTGTGCAAAAGTTTCATAGCAGCCTCGGAGCGAACGCACAGAGTAACGTCATAATTTTCAACACACTCAAATGTATCCAATATGATAAACATTGCTGCGTTACCTCATAGGCTATTCATGACCGGAAAAGCGGAAATGGCACCTGCAACTGTGGCATAATAAAAGTCCTGCAGCTCGAGAGGCGTGTTGTGTTCATCTTATTAACAATTGCTATTTATTAACAAGGCCAGCAGCCTTGCCCAGCTCCTACAACACTAGTTCCTGCTGTAATTCATACTACATAACGTTAATAATCGCATCCATGATTTCTGCCCCAGTCCTTTCCTGTTTCTTTTCCACCGGCTGAGATGAAGACCACAAGATTCTGCGCTCAAACTTGGCGTCATCAAACTACGCCTTTGTTTTGAATAGGCGACATCTAGCAGATGTAAAAGTTACATAGTGCACCTTTAACAGTCTAAAGTCAGAATGCATGAATTCCCCCCCCCCCCCCCTTAAAGGGATACTTCACCGCTTTTTCATATTAAACTGTTATTCCCTTAACTAAAATGATGATACATACGTCTCAACTCTCAGTGCGTGCACTTAATCACTCTAACGTGTGGTGACGATCTGATAGCATTTAGCTTAGCCCATTAAGCCCAGTTCATCCACTATGGTACCAAACAGAGATCAAGTTAGAAGCGACCAAACACCTCCACGTTTTCCCTATTTAAATACAGTTACACAAATATTTGAACAACCTGGTATAGTGACATAAAATAAACCGTGGCGCTTTTCTAAGCGGATTAAAAAGGAGAACTATAATGTATGGCAGAATAGCACTTCTGAGAGTATTTCGACTCGGCACAGTAAAAAGTCACGCCTGAAAAATCCCTTCCCATTTCTGTCAATAGGGGGAGGGGGAGCTGTGAGTGAAGTCTTCGGAAGCTGCTCCTTTGTCTTTTTGGAGTTATTTTTGGTGCTGCTAACATCACTGTTCACATAAACTTAATGGAAATCTGATTCAAGCATTATTCAAAAACTAGTCAGTCGTGCAGGTTTGGAACAGCACGAGGGTGAGTATAAGATTTTTGTGTGAACTAGCCTTTTAACAAATTGACAGTTGTTAATGACGTCTTTAGGACTAAAGGAGAAAGATATCAGTTAGTGTGTGTTTCTTACCTCTAAATGCTGTACATGCACCAGAAGAGATGCAAGCTCCAGGCTTTCACTAAACCTGTTCTTCAGTGGGACAGACCGATACCCTAATAAAAAAAGAGGAGTGCATTAGCTCATTTGAGATAGTAAGTAAAGAGGCTCAATATAATAAAAGAAAGGTAATAAAAGTAATGCTCCTAGTTCAGGGTTTCCCAAACCTGCATTTCATGCAACCATGAATTAAATTAATTTAATTTAAATCTGAACATTGGTCTGAGTAGTCTACTCTATTTAAACCCGCCAATAGCACGCCAGGTGGATAATATATATATTATATATATATATAATATATATATATATATATATATATATATATATATATATATATGTTGTAGCCCATACGCCTCTAGGTTGTGCTTGTGGCTTCACAAATGCTTCGCTGCATACTTCACTTGTAACAAGTGGTTATTCAAAGCAGACAGTCATGCCTCTACTACCGCTGGCGTTTTTTCCCCCCACTTTTTTTCAAATATTAATTTTCACCTTCGAAATTCGTTTTTTAAAAACTATTCCAATATATATTCGAATTTAGAATATTCGTTGACAGCCCTAATGTGCATCCCACAAATCTCCATCAACTGCAAGATGCTATCATATCAATATGGGCCAACATTTCTAAAGAATGCTTTCAGCACCTTGTTGAATCAATTCCAATTATATATATATAGAGGGCCAATATCCTGCAGAGTTTACCGCCAACCCCAAATGGGCCTAGCAAGACAGCGATTACCTGGTTAAGGTGTGTTTATTTGAGGTTGGCGATAAACTCTGCAGGATAGTGGCCCTGTTCTAATACCTCGCTTAATACATCTGAGATGATTTGACAGATCCCACATCTTTTTATCATGATAACTGATCTCTGGCTATTTTGGTTCTTCAAACGAATTTGCAGATTGGATTAAAATATCTGGATTAAGTTATCTGAGATCAATGATCGTGCCTGTGTTCCATGAAGAGGGCAGATGCAATGAAACCACGATCAGCAATGCAGCCATAACATCATGACATCATATATGCATGACATCATATAATTAAAAAAGCCACCTGGCAAAAAAACTTGTCAAAGGAGAAAAAAAGAAAAAGAAAAAAAAAAGATTTTCTGGACCTTTAATAGGAAACAAACAAACGACCAAACCAACGTAAAAGTTAGATAAATGAATTATCCACTGTTTTGATGAACATGATTTATATTCACGATTTTATAATATTTGTACACACATTATATTTTTATTTCAATGTCATAATCTCCTTTTTAATTCAATTTGAAGCAGATTTGTTATGTGTAAGTATTAATTGAAGTTTCTTAACGGTCAAGATCAAATTATCTGCCTCTCTTGCGCTGCATCAAGACACTCCCATAATATCCGTCATCACTCAAATTAATGCACAACGAAGATTAACGAAAATAATTGTGTGTAAACCTCCAATACAACTATAAAGTAATTATTCCATCACAATTCACAAATGAATCTCTCAATCAATTGTGTCTATAGTAATCTATTATATGCAAATTTTACACAACATTAAAATATTTTCAAATAAACTTTTATATTTATTATTATTTTAAATTATTATTGCCCCTGGTTCAGTAATGAAGTCTTGTAATAAAGTAGCAGTGGGTGAGACAGATTTTAAGTATCACCTCAAGATGCAATCTAACCCTGTTTACATGAAATAAATCTGCTCCCGAACAGGTTTAAGCTTTTGGACCTGTTGCTATGACAGCAAGTCCAGGATAAGTTTTGAAGAATCAAACAATCCAAGATTATGCGAAATTGTCGACCATGAAATCCAGCTAACTGAGTTAGCAACGTACAAAGAGCGGGCCCCAGGACCGAGTTTGGAGACCCCTGGTCTAAATATATAAAGTCTGTTCACTAAAAGAATTCAATATTTACAAATCATATTGGTTGCTCAAATCTATTATTCATTTGGAAGATTTACCTGAGCGAATACCTCTGATAGGAAAAGTGGCCTGTGCAAGAAATTTAGCATCAGAAAACGTGTCCTCCTCCAAAACCACAAAGCGCAGGAAGGCCAGGTCCGGCTCGTCTACTTCAAAGCATTTCGGTGGATTCATTGGGCCCAGCCACACTGGATTTAGTCCATTATCCTCTGTGAAGGTACAGTACCAACATTTAACTATACTGTAATCTAAAACTAATTATTCTCTTTTCCACTTCCTTACTGAAGAGAGTAGTCTTGAAACTGTAGTCATCAGCTGGACCGCCTGTGTACGGCCACAGCTCAACCTGCACAAAAGGACTGACGATGTGGTCTGGATTGGGCAGATGCCTGGCTGCTATCACCTGAAGAGAACATTTAGAAAGTTTTGGAATGACATAAAAGTGAGCAATTGATGATGTAATTTTTTATTACTTTAAAGGGATAGTTCACCAAATATGAAAATGATGTCATTAATAACTCACCATGTCATTCCAAACCCCATAGGATTTTCGTTAATCATCAAAACACAAATTAAGTCTTATGGGTTTGGAACAACACACTGTGGTGAGTAACTAGCCCATTTACATCCCATGGTGTCAGCCATCATTCAAAACTCAATAAAACTTCAAACTGAAACAAAATGGATATTTACTCTGATTCTGATGTTTTGTTTAGAAGTCTTCTTCTTGGTTGGAACTCGCATCCACTCTGGTTTAAGCACATAACCCGTGCCTCCATTCAGACTGAAGAGAGCGCTGTTCATCTGCATGAACATGTCTGAAAAGAGATAACAATCATGCAACAGGGACACTATAGTGTAAACACTTCTAAGGTTAAAGCTACACTGTGTGATATTTTCCCCCATCTAGCGGTGAAAAGGTATATGACCATCCAGTGAATATTAGTTTCTGTTCCTCTCAATTCCGATTTTGTTTTAACTCCTACGGTGGCCGATTTAGTCCAAGATTAACATGGCTTCCAGTTCGACCTCGTTGATGACTGCCATCGAGTGTTAAAATGCGAAAAGCGAAGCTTGAATTTACGGGTATGTCCCTCTTTGGCTAATGTACTTTCAAGATGGAGGGGCAACATAGCGACCGGCATTCGAACCCCTCGTATGAATGCTGATCGCCATGTTGCCCCTCCATCTTGAAAGTACATTAGCCAAAGAGGGACATACCCGTTAATTCAAGCTTCGTCTTTCACATTTTAACACTCAATGGCACAGTGTCGAATGTGAAGAGGGGGATTGCCATGTTAATCTTGGACTAAATCGGCCACCGTAGGATTTAAACGAAATCAGAATTGAGAGGAACAGAAACTATTATTTACTGGATGGTGATATACCTTTTCACCGCTAGATGGGGGAAAATATCACACAGTGTAGCTTTAAAGCAAAAAGAAGATCAAATCACTTATTAGAGGCACAACACTTATTTTAGCTCTAAGAAAAAAGTCTCTATTAGCAACAAAATCAAATTAAAATCGTTAGACTGGACCTAACTGTTTTATAAAACATGTATTATAGGAGTTCAGACTGATGCTCATGTTAGGTGGCGTAGCACCAAATTTTGGGCCCTGGGTACAAACCATCTTGCTGGGCCCCCGTACCATGTATGTGTATGTATAGAAAACGGACTTCCCTGCCTTGGGCCCTGGTTACTCAGTACCCTTTATCCCCCCAGTCCCACGCCCCTGGGTGTGTTCGACATCGGCTGCAGCTGGATGCATGCGATCGGTGAGAGTAGCCGCGTGCAGGCGGGAAAGAGCTGCAAACGGACCTGAAGTCGGACACTTTCTGCTTCCCATGCTGACGCTTGCATTGCGTTTGCAAACTTTATCACAGCTGAAGTTAAATAAACGCAATATTTCTCAAATACACAGATGTTTCAAGTGACATTTTCATTCAATACTTTATGTACTGCTTAATAAAGCGTCTATTTGGACAAGATTAAAGTTCAACATATAAACCTACACTATCAATGAAGTGTTGTCAATGGTTTTTATCAGTTTTAGTTTGATAAACATGACAATATAACATCTCCCCATGTTAAACTAATCCAGCCCGAATATGCCTCATAATTATGCAAACTTCATTCCTTCCAAACAGAATTGTTAACATAGCCCTATATCGCCCCCTTGAGTACTGAGGTTTGTTACTCCCACAGCAATGTATGTGTATGTTTAAAGATAGAGAGCTTCTGTACTCATTCGCTTTCATTGCATAGTTTCATTTTCAACGCGGAAGTAACCCATTTCTGTGAGTGTGTGGAGACTTCCCATAGGTAAATAACTGGACGAATCAATAAAACCCTGTAGATGTTAAAATAATTTGTGCAACAAACCAATGTGTTTATGATTATGATAATTAATATAATAAAATAATTAAGTAGTTGCTTTCTATATCAAGCAGTGCATAACGGAACTGGGATAAGACACAACACATTCAAGTAACTGGCCATTGGTTACAATGTTTCGTAAAATAATATTTCTTTCTTTAAAAAAAATACAAATTACATTTATTCTGCAAGAACACAATCAGTTATCAAACATGACAGCAAAGACCAAATGAGCATATTATAATAATTTCTGAAAGATTATGTGACACTGCCTATTTAAAGACACTTAAGGCTATTTAAAGGAGTACTTCAGCGCTGGGAGGATGAATCTATATTTACACTGGGTCATTAATGTAGTAGAAATGTCAATTTTTTTTAAATTTAGTGCTTTCTAGACTGAGAAAAGACAGAAAACATATTTTTGTCTCATGGGGATGAAAGACAACAATTCCCAGAATGCTTTGCTGCCCTATGAAGCCACTCCCAAAGCCACTGCTACTAGATTACTGAATCACTGATCACTTTCCCACCGCGTTCATTTTCATAAAATCAGTTCAGTTAGAGAACGGACACTACAATTAAAAACTGAACGTGTCTGTTCAATATGTGATTTAGCCGCTGAGGGAATCTCACAGCCCAAAACGCTGCAGGAGTCAGATATATTGGCAGTCATGGATGAGCTCGTAATGAGAGCTGAGGTAAACGCTTCCATAGATTCACAGCGCACAATTCCGCTTTGCCATCAGAAATTATGAAATTTTAAAATATATTAAAATAGTAATCTGTTAATTTAAATAGTAATATTTCACAGTATTTACAGTATTTTTTTGTCAAATAAATGCAGCCTTAGTGTGCATAATAAGAGATTTTCAAAAACAGCAAAGAAATCTTCTCTCTTTTCTTTCACATACCAGAAGTTTGGAAGTTGAGAGCCACCATTTGGCAGCCTAATTTCCATAAAGGACAAGGGTCAAAGTTGGAAGAATCAACCCGTCCTCCGTGGGGATACACACGGCTGAGAGCTTTGCGGTTATACTCCAGAATGCCGTCTGATTTCTCCACGCCAGTTTCGTTTCCCTCTTTTAGAATCATGTTATCCGGAACGGAGCGAACCTCTTTGTAGTTGTAATTTTCTGCGAGGTCATAAAAGTGCAGAATGGAATAATAAGTGAAATGAAATGTCCGGTTCACTCACCTCAAAACATTTCTGGAATGGTTTAAACATGGCCTTGAAATTGCTTAACGTTGATGCGTTTGACACAGTACAGATGCTTTTCATTTTAGTTTGTTTCAGATTTTTTGTGTTTCGCTCATGCAACGTTCTGGAAATGACATACCAAAAGATTTCTTTTTGATAGATTGGCAGTACACCACCATGTCTGACATCTCAACAGCTATATTGGTTTTGGACTCCATTTCTGCAATTCTCTATTTTGAGAAGTGAAGGAGAGTGCACAGATATTCACATGAATTATCAGTCATCAAAACTATACAAATATAAAGACACAGTGCACTATATATTCATAATCAAGCACAATAAATGTCAGTTTGTGTGGCATCTCTTGCGAAAGACAGATATACCAACCGCTTTCTCCAAACTCTGCTCTCTTTGGATGATGTTGAGAATCACCTGATACCATTCGTCCACTTGCTCTAAGATCTCACACGTGAACTCAGTTTGTTTCAAATTCTCCTTATCCAAAAGAGACACCACGAGGTGTCTGCCATGTTTAGTTTTGCGTGCTAAGGAGAACCCAATAAAATCAACAAGGAAAAGAGTATAATGAGAAGCTTTTTTCATAGGGCATTAATGAAAATAATCTTTCTTACAATATCAGATGAAAGTTTGTGTTTTTTTATGCGAGTCACAACTTAGTCTAAGCATAGTGTGTATATGCACAATACATATTTACGCTGATGACAAAGAAAATCTTACCAACATTACACTTAGAGATGTCCACCACACCTTTACATTGGACACCTAAGGGATTGTCTTCAGCAATCTGAAACAAACATTGAGCTTAATCTGAGTACACATATAAAATACTGTGCAAAAGTCTTAGGCACGTTAGTATTTTCACCCAAAAAAATTATTTTAAGCCAGTTATTTATATATTTTGCTCTAGTGTGTCATTAGGAAATATCAGTTTACATTTCCAAACATTCATTTTGCTAATCATTTTAATTTTGTATGCACTACGTTCCACACAGAGATCTGATCTCATCATCATCGAATCTGTCTGTGATTACAAGAAACATGAAACTGAGACAGACTGTGGCAAAGTCTCCAAGACGCTTGAAGAAACCTACCTGCAAAGCTACAGTACTGTAAACAATTTAGGCACTTGTGTATGATGTAAAATGAGGATGCTTTCAAAATGTTATAAGTAGACTTTCATTATTAAAAGTGTGATAAATTGAGAACTCAACTTTCCCATGAGCCTTTAATATAGAAAAGGTAATGGTAATATAAGAATATCCTGTAAGTTTCAGAGTTGAAAACGTCCTTGTTAGTAAAAGAAAAGATTTTATAGACACCAGGACCAGAAAACGAGGCTCTCAAATCAATGATGTATTAGAAGGGTGAAACTCCGCCTCCGTGTATGCCTGCTTCTGTAGCCCTGCCCACTGACTCGTGGAGCTAAACTGATCACGTTACTGAGCAATAAACATGCCGAAGATAGCAAGATAATCGCTTGTTAACAAGACACAGGTCGACACTAGCTACGTCGACACTGGATTGGCAGACATATCGAGATTAAAACACAGTGCTGTGCCTTTTATATTGGATGCAACCGGAATTGTGCAACACACTTATGTGAGTTAAACATGTTTTTTTATATGCGATAGTATTGCATTGTTACAGATCATTTTGATTTTGTGTATGTGACATGTCTAATAGAGCATACCAGCACACTGTCACAGGCTGGAGAATCCTTTATTTGTTGGTTCATTGCAATTCGGGTCAGACTACCAGGGCTCGCAAAATCTATCGTCCCAGGGCTATGTGCTTTCCAGACGGACTACCAAAAAGTTAGCACATCGGCAGGCCGGTGAATCCTAAATAGTGAAATAGCATTCATTTCCTGATCTCCGTTGTGTTTGAAGTGCGCGCGCATTTGTGTGTGTGTGGTTCACACTTATATCCACCAATCGGGCAGGCCAAGTAATAAAAAAATAAATCAATCACAGGTGGATGAGAGATAATTTATTGTGTATGTTTAATAAATACGTTTTGAGAGCCCCGTCAGAGAATAATTCAGGTTGTCACTTTCAAAACAATCCCTCCCTCATGTGAACTGACGGGAGCAGAAGCTTATTAATTATGCCAATCTTATCCAATCCTAGCTGTGGGCGTTTACTTCTAAGTCTTCAGTGCAGTACGCCCATCAAAACCCAGCATTTTGGAGAGAGCCTCAAAACCAGAGTAGAAAATAGCCTATTACTTATTAGTTATGATGTTTTTGAATGTAAAACATCATAAGTTGACCTCAGACAACAGTATATAAAAAAGCCAGTTCATAACACCTTTAATTAACTTATAAACTATTTTAACTTTAAATATTGATTTGATTTAGTTAATAAGTTGTGTGACCACCCTTTGCATTTAAAACAGCTTTTGTCCTCAGGTACACTTGTGCAATGTGCATATTTTTTCAGGGAGATTTGCGGGTAAGTTTCTTCAAGCGTCTTGGACACGCTGCCGCAGTTCTTCTGGATTTGATTTGTCTCAGTTTCATCTGTTTCTTCATGTAATTACAGACAGACTCGATGATGGTGAGATAAGATCTCCTTGTGCAAGCAAAATCTCACTGGATTATTGCAATCAATGGCACAATTAATTCATGGTTATTTTAAATGTGAACTGATATTTCGTACTAACAAACTCGGCTAAAGAAATAAATAACAGTAGTTAGAGTTAGAAGAACTGTTGCCAAACATTTAACATGCTAGAAACATAATACTCACTGCAATAATGATCTAATCATAGGCTTTTAAGAATTTGCTTATTTAAATCCAAACAATATGAAACTTTGTATAGAGGGTATGCACAAGATGTCACCGTCGACTAGAGTCACTGTGTTTTCACCCACTCAGTGGCAAAAAGACTGAGTGGCAGCAATAATTTTAAGTGTGAATGCTGCAAAAAACACACAAACGCATCTAAAACAGGAAAGAGCTACAGACTTCTGAAAGCTACAGAAAAACAGAATGAAATGGATTGCTGCAATTCACAGAAACTGAACGCCAGGCAGCAAAACGTTGATTTGCAGTAATCATTTTGTGTCATTATGTTGTGTGTGTGTGTATATATATATATATATATATATATATATATATATATATATATATATATATATATATATATATATATACACACACACACACACACACACACACACACACACACAGAGGTCCTTCTCATATAAAGTGTGATAAAGTTCATTTTTTTCCATAATGTAATGATAAAAATTAAACTTTCATATATTTTAGATTCATTGCACACCAACTGAAATATTTCAGGTCTTTTATTGTTTTAATACTGATGATTTTGGCAAAACCCAAACAATTAGCATATTTCATCCGACCAATAAAAGAAAAGGGTTTTTAATACAAAAAAAAAAAAAAGTCAACCTTCAAATAATTATGTTCAGTTATGCACTCAATACTTGGTCGGGAATCCTTTTGCAGAAATGACTGCTTCAATGCGGCGTGGCATGGAGGCAATCAGCCCGTGGCACTGCTGAGGTGTTATGGAGGCCCAGGATGCTTTGTTAGCGACCTTAAGCTCATCCAGAGTGTTGGGTCTTGCGTCTCTCAACTTTCTCTTCACAATATCCCACAGATTCTCTATGGGGTTCAGGTCAGGAGAGTTGGCAGGCCAATTGAGCGCAGTAATACCATGGTCAGTAAGCCATTTACCAGTGGTTTTGGCACTGTGAGCAGGTGCAAGGTCGTGCTGAAAAACGAAATCTTCATCTCCATAAAGCTTTTCAGCAGATGGAAGCATGAAGTGCTCCAAAATCTCCTGATAGCTAGCTGCATTGACCCTGCCCTTGATAAAACACAGTGGACCAACACCAGCAGCTGACATGGCACCCCAGACCATCACTGACTGTGGGTACTTGACACTGGACTTCAGGAATTTTGGCATTTCCTTCTCCCCAGTCTTCCTCCAGACTCTGGCACCTTGATTACCGAATGACATGCAAAATTTGCTTTCATCCGAAAAAAGTACTTTGGACCACTGAGCAACAGTCCAGTGCTGCTTCATTGTAGAACAAAGTGGCTTAACCTGGAGAATGCGGCACCTGTAGCCAATTTCCTGCACACGCCTATGCACGGTGGTTCTGGATGTTTCTACTCCAGACTCCACTCCACTGCTTCCGCAGGTCCTCCCAAGGTCTTGAATCGGACCTTCTCCACAATCTTCCTCAGGGTCCGGTCACCTCTTCTCGTTGTGCAGCATTTTTTGCCACACTTTTTCCTTTTCACAGACTTCCAGCTGAGGTGCCTTGATACAGCACTCTGGGAACAGCCTATTCGTTCAGAAATTTCTTTCTGTGTCTTACCCACTCGCTTGAGGGTGTCAATGATGGCCTTCTGGACAGCAGTCGGGTCGGCAGTCTTACCCATGATTGCGGTTTTGAGTAATGAACCAGGCTGGGAGTTTTTAAAAGCCTCAGGAATCTTTTGCAGGTGTTTAGAGTTAATTAGTTGATTCAGCTGATTAGGTTAATAGCTTGTTTAGAGAACCTTTTCATGATATGCTAATTTTTTGAGATAGGAATTTTGGGTTTTCATGAGCTGTATGACAAAATCATCAGTATTAAAACAATAAAAGACCTGAAATATTTCAGTTGGTGTGCAATGAATCTAAAATAAATGAAAGTTTAATTTTTATCATTACATTATGGAAAATAATGAACTTTATCGCAATATGCAATTTTTTTGAGAAGGACCTAGGTCCTTCTCAAAAAAATTGCATATTGTGATAAAGTTCATTATTTGAACATAATGAACATTAAACTGAAATGTATATATATATATATATATATAAAAAATGTATAAAATGTCAGCAAACACGATCCTAGCTGCATCAATATCTATGACTCACTAGATCTTTGGTGAGTTGTAAAGAACACATATCAAGTCCAACCTTTCATTTAAACTGAAAATCGTTTGTTTTACTCACGTTTGAACAGTTTCCCCTATTAACTCCAGTCATGCAGCGGGCTCTTTTGCTACTCAGTCCAGCAAATGGGGTGTGTTCCGGCAGTAAAGTGACTTCAGTGCATACCCTCTATAAATGTATACTATCCTAGATTTTAAGACACCCTTATAAGACCCTCCAAATACTTTTTAGGGCCATAATATGTATAAAACAAGTATATGCCAGACCATACTATACATACCTCACTGTACATTTCACTAAAACATGCTGAAATATCCTCCTGCAAAGGAAAACGTTATCAACTATAGTTTGTAAATATATATGGTAACAATCCTTTAGAAATAATTTAAGTGGCTCTGTGGCTAATTTCTTGCTCTCTAATTTCTTTCACTCTCTCACCATACAGAAGCGCTCCACTAATTGTGGCGTTACAGGGTAGCGTAGTTTTATCTTGCCGTAGAAAAGCTGCTCACGGAAACAGCTCACCAGGTCTTTAATGCTAAAAAACTCGTAGATGTCTGCCAGCACATACTTGCTCTTGTGTCGGCATATCAGATAATGCTCGATATCCCCATCAACTCTGAGCAACAAATGAACAAATAAAGATAGATACAGAGAGTAAAGTTAGTGTCTGTGAGGTCAGTAAGGAAATGAAAAGGGAAAAAACTAAGGAACCTGATTGAGAGTGCAAAGGTGTCAGGGTCTTCTTTCTGCCTGATGAGGAACGCTCCATCTCGCGGGATCCTCAAAAGACAGTCTTCTGCTTCAGCTCGACTCAAGTTACTGTAAAACCACCTAAAGACGACAACATAACTTTGTCTCTAGGTGTTTCTATTAGTTTCTGTGAAAGAAAAAAGGTGACTGAAATCTGTGTGTGTATGAATGAGTGTTTTAAAATTACATTTAAAACTTGTGATTTCTTCTTACCCCATTTGGTGGTGAGACACAAAATTGATCCGAGGCAGGTACATTTTAAGATGCAAGTTGAATCCGTCATACTTAATAAAATTTTGCCTATAATGCTCGATCAAGGCACGCATACTTGGAAAGCGCTGTTTGCTTGTCAAGAAGAATGATGTATGACCACTTTCTGAGGACCAAAAAATTCTGTAGTGCTGAACTCTCCCACACGTCCTACAAAGAGCAAACAAAAATCCTTAAAAATGCCATTGATGGACCTCGAGATACTGTATTATATGCAGTCAGTTTTGTGGCACAGGTGTGGATATTCAGACCCAGCTACAAACCTTTTAAATAGAAATAAAAAAAAAAGAATAAGAGTAATGAAAGGTTGTGCAGAGTACCAGATGGAGATACTGTAGTTTCTGTTGAACACAGAACTCTCTCGCACCAGAAAGGTTCCATCTTTTCCCTCCCTCCCTCCGCAGAGTTCATGGAGGAGTTTTTCAGCGGTTCTTCTGCCCTCAGCCAGCCGCCAATGAAACCAGGGCTCTGAGACATGCAGGTCTGAACTGTCCTAAATGTTTCAGAAATGGAAAAAAAGTAGTTGAACTGACTGGTTTTACAAAGACAATGATTGTAATCATCTTCCCTTACCTCCGGATGCTCTTCCTCCCTCTTCTCTTCGGAATAGTACAGCTTATTATCTGAGATCACACAGTCATGCTTGTAAAACCTCTACATTGAAGGAAAAAAAAGAATTATATACTGTATATATATATAATTAAGAATTATCTGACTATGAATAATGGATATTAAAAAAGTACATTACATTTAAATGAATTTAAAGCACCTTGTCTATTGGATCCCAGATGCAAAGCTCTCCTTCCTTCTCCACTATGCTGTTTTCTTTTGCTTTTTTTATCTGAAATTTGAAATATGAAAAATTATACATTTTGTAACAGAAAATGCTGCATGAAAAACGGCATTCAGACACTTTTAGCAAACACATTTTTAAAACCATTTATTGGGAAATAAAAACAAAGCACAGGGCCCGTATTCATAAAGATTCTAAGAGTCCGCTCAGAAAACTCCTAATTTAGCTTAAAAAGTTGTACAAAGGAGTCTTAGCTTAAGAGCTATTCGGGACCGATCTGAGAGCAACTCTGAGCAAGGAAAATACAAAAACTTTTATCTTAGTGAAGAGGCGGGACTGACCCCGTTGCGGTGTATGACAGTCTTTTAAATACTGTGATTGGTTGGTTGTCCAAAAAGGGTAAAAAGAGAGCGATTTTAAGTATATATAAGGTATATATATAAGGTATTTGATTGTCTTAGAATTATAAACATTGTTCCACTCTTTCCACTCTTTTTTTTCTGGCATGTCTATTTAATTGGTGGTTTAATTCAGGGAGGAAATTTCAATGTAGGTGGGAATGTCCAGTGGTAACGAAATGAACTGTGGCACAATATGAGGTTCTGATAGTGCTGTAATTGTTTGTGTGATTACTCTGCTTACAGAAGGTTGTGACAGACCCAAATTATCACTGCTGCATTGTTGTATTTTCCCAGTTGCCAAATATCATAATGTAGCAATTACTTTCGTTTCTGGCGCTATGGCATTCCTACGCTGTGTCAGAGATGTGAGCGTGTCTCTAATACGATCTGTCACAACCATGGCGTCTTGCTGTCATCCATTGTCTGGAACACATTTATTTTCCCTCTTCGTCTTTCTGCCATTTTCTATGCTGCTAAAGAAACTCTTAAAGAGAGAGTTTACCTAAAAATGAAATTGTGATGTTTATCTGCTTACCCCCAGTGCATCCAACATGTAGGTGTCTTTGTTTCTTCAGTGGAACACTAAGATTTTAAATAAATTTGTATATTGACCTTACCGGAAGTGAAGCGCGTTCCAGGCTGTTAGATATAGCATTGTAGTGTATTTGAGGTAAAAAATTATATAAATATGGCTCGATTTCTCACACAAACTGATCGTTTTGTTCCTTAAAGGGTTACTGCAGCGATTAGCATATGGCTTTGTATCAGTAGAAACCCTGGAGTATATTCAAATGATCGTGCTCCCCTCTCTTATATCCCCCTGAGAAGAGAGATTTATGCATTTTATTTCTGGAAAAATTCCTCTCGTGACGCAAATTGACGATATTTGCGTCACGAGAGGAATGTTTGCCCAGAGGCTAAAGACTACAGCCAGCAGAGGGAGCAATTTCCGCATGTTTTCAACTCATGCATGGGGAATGGAGATCACACTTACAGCACAGCTCAGTTACAGGCAATTAATTTAAACCGATGCTAAGCAATGTAAGTGTTTTAACTTCTCAAATTAATTTCTATGAAAGTTAAGCTTCCAAAGGCATGAACTGAAAACGCGTTGTGAATGTATAAATGATAATAATAATAATAATAAATTTTATTTATAATGCACTTTATATTAAACAAAATCTCAAAGTGCTACAGAATTAAAAACAATCAACAACAATAAATAAATAAGTAAATGAATAAAATAAAAAAAACTGAAAAAAAAAAAGGAAAAAAAGTAACAAGTCAATTAAAAGCTCTGCTAAAAAGGTGGGTTTTAAGACCACGCTTAAAAGCATCTATAGTCTGTGGAGTCCGCAGGTGGTCAGGGAGAGCATTCCACAGACTGGGGGCTGCAGAGCAGAAGGCCCGATCTCCCATAGTACGGAGATTGGCTGTGGGAGTTTTAAGGCGATACAGCGAAATAGAGCGGAGGTTACGAGTGGCTGTTTGTGTGGTGAGGAGTTCCTTAAGATAGGAGGGAGCATCACCATGGATGCACTGGTGCGTAAGGAGAGAGATCTTGTACTCGATCCTGAACGACACAGGAAGCCAGTGGAGTGATTTTAGAATGGGGGTGATATGGTCGTATTTGCGCACCCTCAACAGCGCTGTTCTGAATACACTGCAGCCTCTGGAGATTTTTGCTAGGGATGCCGATAAGGAGCGCATTGCAGTAGTCCAGCCTGGAGGAGATAAAGGCGTGGACAAGCTTCTCCGCATCTGCCAGTGATAGAATGGGACGAAGTTTGGCAATGTTTCTGAGGTGGAAGAAGGAGGTCTTACACAGGTGTTTGATGTGAGCTTCAAAAGTAAGCTGCGATTCCATTCTGACCCCCAGATTGGTGACTGAAGTGGAAAGTGGAATGGCCTGATCAGAGATAGCAATGCTGGTGATAACGGACTTCTGGACCTGAAGTGGAGTGCCGACTAGGATAGCTTCAGTCTTGGAGCTGTTTAGCTGCAGAAAGTTTTGCTTCATCCACGCCTTTATCTCATCCAGGAAAGTGATCAAAGTGGATGGTGTGAGGTCAGCAGAGGGAGATGAACTTGTCCTAAAGTAAAGTTGAGTGTCATCAGCATAGCAGTGAAAAGAAATCCCATGCCGGCTGATGAGACGGGCAAGGGGGAGCATGTAGCGTATGAACAGGGTGGGTCCGAGCACTGAGCCTTGAGGGACACTGCAGGTGACATTGTGTCACAGGGATGTAGCTTCTCCTAACGCAACATATTCACTTCTCCCAGTGAGATAAGAAGAAAACCAGTTGTGGACCGAGTCAGAGAGACCGATGGTGGAATGTAAACGGTGAAGGAGGATGTTATGGTCAACTGTATCGAAAGCTGCAGTTAAGTCCAGGAGGATGAGAAGGGATGGGGAACCAGCATCTGCCACCATCAATAGATTGTTTGTGACCCTGACCAAAGCTGTTTCTGTGCTGTGTCCTGAACGGAAACCAGACTGAAATTTCTCATAAAGATTGTTATGCTCCAAATGGACCTGAAGCTGTGCAGCAACAACTTTTTCCAGCACCTTAGAGAGGTATGGGAGGTTGGAGATGGGCCTGTAGTTGTCATTAACATCTGGGTCTAAAGTAGGTTTTTTTAGAAGTGGTCTGATGATAGCAGTTTTTAGAGATGAAGGAACAAGGCCAGCCTTGTATGCCACGAATGTGGTCGCGATTACCTCAGCTCTCATCACGAGAGCTCATCAACTCATTTATGACGTTAAATGTAATCTGACTCCTAATCTGAGTCTGCTGTGAGACTCACACGGCAACTCGATCGTTATATTGAACACACATGTTCAGTATTTAATTGTACTTTCTGAACTCAGTCACTGTAATCCAGTAGCGGTGGCTTTGGGAATGGCCTCACAGGGCAGCAAAGCATTCTGGGAATTGTAGTCTTTCATCCCCATGAGACAAAAATACATTTTCTGTCTTTTCTCAGTCCAGAAAGCACCAAATTCAAAAATAATTTCACATTTCTACTACATTGATGACCCAGTTTAAATACAGATTCATCTTTCCAGCGCTGAAGTACCCCTTTAAGATATCAATGTGTGGTCATGAGCCAAAGGGTTCTTTGTGCATGTTATCAAAGCATGTTTTTTACTCTCACAGAATTGTTACCCATTCACATGATTATATGACTGTCACACAGCAACGGTTGGAGTTAAAAATATTCATTTGTGTTCTACTGAAGAAACAAAGACACCTACATGTTGGATGCACTGGGGGTAAGCAGATAAACATAACATTTTCATTTTGGGGTGAACTATCCCTTTAAAAGTCCTCGTCCATGCTCCTAACAAATTTGACCTTAAGACCTCTTTTAAGGGTAAATATGCTTTGTGAATTACTTTTTTCTTTACTAGAAATGTTTTGTTTATTTTAAGAGTAAACGCCCACATTTCAAATAATTTCGTCACTAGGAGCTACTCTTTGCATTAAGATTATTTATGAATACGGCCCAGAAAGACAGATGTGTAAAACATATGCACCTTCTCCCTGTAAGTGTTTCCAATTTTCCTGAAGCTGTCTAATTTTCTTTTCACTGCCGCATTTCCTTTTTCTTCCTCCAGCTGTTCAGAACATATAAATTTACATGTGACATGCATGAAAAAACTGTGCATTTATTCAGTTAGATATACAGAATGAGCAAGTGATATCCCTTCTAATGAGTAATAATTATTTTGATTTGAATCATTGTTACTTTTCATTTTTCACACCCACATTCAACAGCAATGTGCATCAGTGTTTACACAAAAATTCTGTACATTACCAAGGTGACTAGGATTATTTAATTAAGTTTGCAAGTTCATGTACAAAATATCAGCTTTTAAAAACAAATCAGATCTGGATGTAGCGTAAACACAGCCTAAATTTACCCAATGCACTACTTAATGGAATTTAATTAACAGAAGATGGTGATATTAGAAATAAACACAGAGCTAGGATGGTTTGTTACATGGATGAGATAAGCATCTGCTTTCATTTTGATCTATATTTGTGGAAGGCGTCATGTTTTGTGGATACCTTATCGCTGTGATCGCGCTCTTGTATTTTTTGGTGCTGTTGAAGAGAATAAATAGATAATCATGCACTGTGACAGTGATGAAACTACAAAAATGTTTATTCTCAGTCTGCCACATCATGACATCTTCATGCATCATGTTACATTGGAGACTGAAGCAATAGGAGGACCTCTGCAGTTTTTTTCACTTCAACAGACAAATTTAAAGTTTTTCTACCTTAATGATGATCTTGCCCTTCAGCTGGTTTGGTGAGGGTAGATGATCTGCTTCTGGATCCAGTGGCTCGGTCAGGAGCTTGTCCTGGAAAACATCTCTTAACATCTGAGCCATCATTTTCTGTTGCTTGATATCGCAGTGCTGTTCTATGGAAAGCACCACAGGATACCTGCCAAAAGGAATTGAAATAAGAGTGTTGAATTTTACATTTACAATGCAGTGATAATGTCATTAAATGTGTTTTGCTGTTGATGATGACTAACTCAGATGTTATGAAAGCATGATCATTGATGGCCTTCACCGCATCCCTAAACTTTATCTTGGAGGTCATGGTCCGACCATGGTATATGACAGGTTCATCTGGACCATTCCAGCAGTCCACTGCATAACACAAAAGAAAACATAGCATAGGGCCTGATAACAAATAATATTACATGCATAATCAGATTATTTTTTTGATGTGACAAGTAAAGTAACACATCACTTTATAAATTTACACATGAATATAGCCACAACATGTCATTTATCGCCACTAGAGGTGTCTTATTCAAAACAAAAACTTGATGACGCTTGGATTTTGCAGCTTTTATTATTCCGCATATAAGAACTTCCACTTTTTCCGGTCATGCGTATGTTGGGTAACGCAGCACGGTTTTATCAGATACATTTGAATGTGTTGAAAGTTATGTTATAATGCTGCTGTGTGTTTCGCAGCTACTATGAGACACTTGTTGCACACTGCAGAGCAGTCCATATTAGGCATGGTAATACATAGTACTCGCGGTAACTCAAGAAAACGAGAATTAAACAATAAGACCAACTGTGTAGAGCTACATAATGATTATTTTGCTGTGGATGAATATATCCAAACAGTTGCTCACCTGTCTAATAAAGCACATAATATATTAAAGTGTCTTTGGTTTCTTAGAAACATTTGGGATATGTAATATGTCTAATATGTCCAACATTTTTTTAAATACTGAATTAAATTTTTCTACAATGTAGTCACAGACATATAGTACAAAAGTAGCAAAACATTACTTTCACCTTTCAATAAAAAGAGTCCTACAATATAACCCTTAAAGGCATAGTTCACCAAAATAATTCTCATCGTTTACTCACTCTCAAGTTGTTCCAAACCTGTATGAGTTTCTTTCTTCTGTTGAACATAACAGAAGATATTTAGAAGAATGCTGGTAACCAGACAGTTGACGGTAGCCATTGACTTCCATAGTATTTTTTTCCTACCATGGAAATCCATGGTTAGTGTCAACTGTCTGGTTACCAACATTCTCAGAAAAATCCCCTTTAAGGCCTGGAAGAGAGTGAGCCTTAGCAAGGTGAGAAAAAAATAACGCAAAAGTAACGTAATGCAGTATTTTCCATAAAAAGTAAATAATTAACATTAACTTTACTTAACGTTACTTTTTTTAGGGGGTAATGCAATATTGTAATACATTACTTTTAAAAGTAACTTTCCCCAACACTGATTATAATTATTTAACAACTAAAATAGGTGCATATGATTTTGTATAAAATGTCTGAGAAACACACTGACACTCAACACAGCGGCAGCCCAGCCTCAAGCAGCGCACATAAGCTTCTGTGGAGGACTCACTGCGCAGTTGATCTCCAGTCAAATATCTGTGGGGGAAAAAAAACATGAAGTCATCATGATGAGGAGGAGCTGAGCATGAAGAACAGTAACACTGACGTGTTGTGAGAGGAGTTGATCCAGTAGTGAGACAGAGGATTGTTCATGTCCAGTGGGCAGATCTCTGAGAACTTCTCATCCCAAATTGAGTTTTCTTTGGAGAAGAGAAAGCACAGGAACTAGAAAGACAGAAAGTATTTGCATTGATTTATTTAGGTGCAGAACCAGATTTATTTGATGTCATCAAACTAAACATATGTATGTAGCCTGTACCTCTCCAACAGTAATCTTCGGATAATCAGTCTTCCTCATGGTGTCACTGATGAAGAGTGTCATCAGCTCCTCTACCTTATTAAAAATTTTGGCCCAAGCCTCCTACAGACAGGAAACAAATGTACAATTTTCAACATAATAAAGACAATACAGTGAAATGTTTCTTGAGCACCACCAAATCAGCACATTTATGAAGGATCATGTGACACTGAAGACTGGAGTAATAATGCTGAAAATTCAGATTTAACATCACAAGAATAAAATGCATTTTAAAATATATTAAACATAAAACAGTTATTTGAAATTACAATATTTTATTTTTCACAGTATTCACATTATCAAATTACAGCTTTGGACAAGGATAAGTGACTTCTTTCAAATACATTAAAAAAATCTTACTAACTACAATTTTTTGAACAGTACAATACATTTTGAATTTTTGAAGATAATAATGCATTCGTCTTACCTTCTGTCTATATAAAAGAAAGTTTTGAAAATCATAGAGGGGAATTACAGACGATTCAGGCCATTCAGTATTACTGTAGAGAAATGAATAGAAAAATAAATGTTTTTATGGTACAATTAACAAGCAATTTATTTAAAGTGAAGCAAGTAAAAATTCAATTTCTCATTATATTGCCCATTTAAAGCACCAAACTGAACCAAAACAAATTGTTTTACCTCATTGTGAAAGCTGCAGGCCCCTTTTCAAACTCTTCTAGCAACTAATAAAATGATTAAAATAATAATAATATAAATTCCTTCACCTTAAATGCTTATATCATGTTTAAAGTAAATATTCAATTCAATATCACAAATAACATTCATATATAATGGAATGGAACTGACACTCAAATAAGAATTTATTAAAATGAAACAAAAATTAATTGTACACTCACCATCTTCTGGTTTTCAAATACTAAAAGATTGTAGAATTTGTGAAACTGCTGAAAATCCAAGACATAATCTTTTGCTCCCACCTCCTGAAAATGCAACGCTCAGACTTGCAATAAGTGTAAAAAATATATATAATCTTTAAGGAGTAGATCAAATATTGCGCTGCTTTGTATAAAATCATACAAACACATTAACGTAAAAGTAGAATTCAGTGATATATTTTCAGTATTATTTATACCACAAATCTTTCCTCCAGAAAACGTCCACCTGGTACAGTAAAGTTCATTTGTGGCAAGAGAGACTTAAGTTCTTTTAGGGTGATACTGTCAGAAAAACAACAACAGATGACTACAGTGAGACTGCTGAGAAGCTACAATGAAACAGTTTGAGAATCAGGTGAAAGAGAAAGAGGAGAACCTGTTTTTCTTTGTCTGATCAACTGAGTACATCTGCTTCCTCAGCCAACTACAATAGAGGGAAAAAACAGAATGAAACAAACAGATTATGGTTTATAGATACACAAGATACATGTTCTATAAGTGTGTGTATGTGTGTGTACCTCTGTATAATCTCTGGTGTGTGAGCCGCCAGTGTCTCCTGTTTGAGTAACTCCAGTCCTGTCAGCCATTTTTCTGCATCTTCCACTGAATCAGCTGAGAAAGACAAAACAAAATATGTTATAACATTTTGCTAACGTTCCCATTAAGTTGTACAAAAATGATTACTGAATGTTATCATTTTTTTATAGATATAAATAAAAAATGTATAATTAAAAATGTCCTAAAGGGGCTCCCATTCACTGCCATTTGAATGCTTGGATTAGCCAGGTCATTTTTTTTAATATAACACTGATTGTATTCGTCTGCAAGAAGAATGTCATATAAACCTAGGATGGCTTGAGGATGAGTAAATCATGGGATCATTTTCTTTTTTGGGTGAACTATCCCTTAAGTTCCCTGTTAGCAGAGTCCCATCTCCCCCGATGTTCTCTTTATCAGGGGTTTTCAAACTTCATGATGCCAAGGACCCCCAAATATGATGCACCTTTATGGAGGACCCCTTAAACCCATCTTTATATTTTTATGTATGAAAAAGAACTGTTAGATAAATAGTAAGTGTGACATTTTAAATACAACATTGTTTCCAAATTTAAATAGGATATACTTAATTTTGGACATATAAACCTGAAGAAGGTGTTCAATAAAAGATTAACTTGAAAGTAATTTGAAAGTATAAGCACCTTTCACAATAAATGTATGTAGCGGTAAGCAGCTTGCGTACCGCATTAAGAAATGTGCTCTACGAACCCAGTGAGCATCATAAAGGGGACTAAAGTGAGAAAAAAAATCACTAGCAAGATACAAAGCAAACATATACAATTCTGAAAGGTATGCATATGGCAAACAAGGTGAGAAACATTTAGAAATTAAACAGTTAGATTGTTCGGTATACTTTAACCATTTTTGCTTTGTCTTTTAATTATCTGAAATTTTTCTGGGGACCCCTGAGAACCTTCTGGAGGACCCCTGGGTCCCCGGACCCCAGTTTGAAAACCCCTGCTCTATATAGATCAGTTATCCCATCACAGAATATGCACAACAAGACTATCATAATGACATAATAAAGTGGTGAGACGGTTGCAAAAAGCTTTATCATTCACCACGGTCGGACATAACCTCAGGGTGCTCCATGGGGACAATTCTGATAAGTGTGCTATTGCTAGCATTCCTATTTACCAGAATATGCTAGGTTTTAGATGTTGGTGATAATGTGCTTCTTTCCTCATCTGGCTTTTTAGCTAGCTTAACCAGAAAGACTTCTTTAGTCAACCAAAAAGAGCATTAGCATTACATTTTCCAGGTGAAAAATATGCATATGCTCATATGTTTTACAATATAAAATAACTGGTTTCTATTATAATATTTTTTAAATGCAATTTATTTCTCTCTTTCTTTTACTCTGGTCAGAAATGCTGATTTGCTGCTCAAGAAATATTTCTTATTACCATCAAAGTTGAAAAGAATTGTGTTATAATACAATATATTTTGTGTGTAATATTTTCTCTCTCTTTAATGGATTCTTTAATGAATAGAAAGTTCAAAAACCTTTTTTTTGTAACATTATAAATGCATTTACTGTCACTTTTGATCAATTTAATGCATCCTTGCTGAATAGAAGTATTATGATTTTATTTTATTTTTAAAGAGTGGCAGTGAAAATGTCAACTCTTTGTGAGGAACATTTGCATACCTTTTAGACTTAGTGTCTTCAAAATAAACTCAGATCCATAGAAAATGGTCAAACATGTTTTGCTGTCCTGCTGAAACTCTTTTTCAGATTGGCAAAAGATTCTTCGAAATTTACTCCCCCTGCTCTCGTTAAACCGCTGGAAATCCTTGAATGTCTCCCACTGGCGAAACTCCTTGAGCTCAAAAATGTCCACTGCAAATATAAAAACACATAATAAAATGCAATTATACAATCTTTGATATAATTATTCCTTTGAATTAAAAACAAGTGCTTGCATAAATAAATCTTGAAGATCACATAAGGTTTATGAAAAATGAGGTAGAATTAGAGCTTAAGTACATGCTGCGTTCCAGGCAGGTTTCGTAAGTTACGACTTCAAACCACGACTTACGACTTTGTAGCGCTCCAGGCAAAGTCACGGGCGAGGAATTTCAGTAGATGTAAACAAAGCATGTCGGACCATACAGGGCTTATGCTTACTCCTTGCTTATTTGAGGGAAATTGAGGAGAAATAACAGTGCATAAGACGAGCCGATTTAACATTAGAGCAATACCTTATTTTAATAAACGATTTGGTTTTTAATGTATGACTTCCATAAACACCGCATTGCATCCTAGGCAGGGCTGCCATTGTTGTTTTGCGGGCTATGTGACGTCAGAACTCGAAACTGGGAGTACAACGATCTAGTACGAGATCACGGGTGGGAAGTCCGGGGTTTAACGACCATTCCAGTGCATTTTCACGGATAAAAGGTCGAAAAAAAACACGGGTTACAGGTTGCCTGGAAAGCAGCATTAGTCTACCATAATATAACTGCCATTTTAAAAATTATTTCTCAGTTTGATTCAATAATTTGTTTTAAAAATGTGTTTTAGTTCACCCGTGTACCCTCATGTCGTTCCAAACCCCTAAAGCCCTTCACTGAGTTCACTCATCTTTTGAACACAAATGAAGATTTTTTGAGGAAATCCGAGCACTTGGCCGACTATTATTCACGTGAGCACATGCACCTGACAGAGGCATGATGTCCTTTTGTAGGCCAACAAAAAATTTTCCCAGAATGTTTGAGTTATAAAAGTTCATAACAGCACAATTAGAAGCATAATAAGGCTGTAAACACAGTGGACTGAGTTTACCTTTTCGCCCTGATGACATTTTAACCCCATTTAGCCACTTAATAACTGCCTTTTCCCATTAAAAAAAAATAAAAAAAAATAAAAAAAATCACAAGTGGGGTAATACTGATGTATTTTAAGAGCTTGTGTTGAACACAGAGCTTATTTTAAGCATTAAACCAAAACCGCATTCAAAAAAAAAACTGACTTCGGGAGAATGGAACCGGAAGTGCTAAAACGCTAACTTGCTTCGGCATTTTAGCCTACAAAGTGATGTCATACCTGCACCTGTCACGTTACGTGTGGGATATAAGCTCACAGAGACAAGGATGACCATGAGACATGAACTTTAATAACAATAATAGCCTACAAAGGAAAGATGAGAACCGTCAACACAGAGGGAGAACTGTGGGCTTAAATCCACAAAGCAAATGAGATTAATGAGGTGATTGACTAGGCACAGGTGAATGAAATAAGTTATTAACAAGACAGGGAAAACTAGGACACAGGAACACAACAGATATCCGACAGTATCGCTCTATACAGAGAAGATAAAAACTATTTAGCAAATTCTTGTCGCCTCATAACATTCAAGTTGAACCACTGTAGTCACATGGACTATTTTAACGATTTATTTACTACCTTTCTGGGCCATGAAAGTGTTTATGATGTTGCGGTCTATGAGGGGTCAGAAAGCTCTCAGCTTTCATCAGAAATATCTCCAAATGGGTTTGGAATGATATGAGGGTGAATAATTAATCACAACATTTTTCTTTTTTTTCTTTTTTTGGATGAGCTAACCCTTTAAACCTTTAAACAGTGTCAAACCTACATTCAAGAAAATAACTTACAAAATCTGACTATCCTGTCACCAGAGCGTATCAAGGCTACTTGCATGGTCTCCATAATGACCTGGACAGTGAGTCTCTCAGTTCTCTGCTGATATACCATCATTTCAGTACCCATCTGAAGATGCCCAATAATCCGACTCCTCACGTCCTCTTTTAGCTCATTCCGCTTATTGCCGCCCACCATCACTGCATCTTACACATACAATTACACGTGCTACACAGTATTTTTAAAATAAAGTATTTTATATTTATAAAAAAGCAATAATTGTGTTAAAAGTAAGATTATTCATGTGATGTAGCCTAAATCCAGATGCACTTACCTTCCAGTTTTGGTACACAAATCAAACTGAGAAATGACTAGATGACATCTAGTGGGTATCGTCCAGACCAGGTCTTGAGAAAAAACACATCCTGTGGTAAAAACAGCTTCCTGATTTCTTTTGCATCATTCTCTACACATGCTACACCAACTACGCTCTTAAATTTATTTTTATTTTTTTAAGAATGTGTTTTGTTTATGGAAAAAGTTTGATTATTCATGTAATGTAGCCTATATACAGCCACACTTACCTTCCAGTTTCACAAATCAAATTGAGAAATGACTAGATGACATCTAGTTGTTATCGTCCATGCCAGGTCTTGAGAAAAATCACATCCTGTGGCATAAACAGCTTTTTAATTTCCTATGATGAAAAGCAAAGATTTTCTAGAGGACAATAGAGAAAAAAAAAAATCCCCAAATCATCTTCATGGAGTTACCTTTAATTACCTTCAATAGTTAATTTATTAAAACAAAATATGACATGTATTTATGATACCAGAGGCTTCCAAACAAATATTTAGAAAGCTTGGTTAAAAATCTCAGTAAAAAGCAGAAATCATGTATGATAGACTAGACAGTGGCACAGACTTTTTTTTAAAACAAGGGGGTGGAGAAAAATATTTTTAAAAAATTGACGAAAAGTGGATTTTCCAGGAAAGACAGATTGTGTGAGAGTTACAGTATGCCAGTATGTACAGTATGTGCAATTTCCTCCTCAGTTTAACAGTTGTCATGAAATATAGGACTGGCAAGGTCTTTCACCACATTTGAAAATGTGTTTTTTGTGCACCATTTCTTTGTTGTTTTGGTTTTTCTTTGTTTGTTTCTGCTCCTAAACTAGAACACATTTTTGCTTTAGATATTAGTTGATGAACCCTCACATCTCTCACTGGGGGTTTGTACGGCGCTATACCATACAATACATTTCAAATGAAGCAAATTTGTATTTGGTTGTTTTTTTATTTTATTTTATTTTTGTATCTTGATTCCTCCACAGACAGAGATATCTAGGAAATTGCTTAATGTAAATGCTGGTACAACTGTTTGGTAAGTTGCAAAAATAAATGCTTGCATCATGATAGATTATGAAATGAAGATATATGGCAAGCAATTTGTTTAGAGTAAGTCACCATGTGAAGTAGCATATAGTAGCATCTTGAAAATCACAGCATGGTTGCTAAAATACTAAATCGACAAGGTTAAGGTTTTAAAAGGTTAAGCTTTTTATAAACTAATGTAATTCAATTTTAGATTTTGGATTTCAACTGGACATTTTCATCTGAAGTCTGTGTGGGGTTGTTGCACTAACAGTTTTGTTACAGCTCTAGGACAACCTGATTCTTGGTGATAATTGGTGCGTTCGAGTCATGTTGTAAAGATCGAGTTGAAAACAAGTGAACACCACCAAGAAGTCGTAAAAACCAGTGGAAAGTTCAAGATTTTCTAGCCCTGATCTGTACGGGTTGGGTGTAAACATAGTGGAAATGGATGCATCTGTAGTTGAATATAACATTGTTATTTGAAACAAAGTAAGCTGGTACAATGTAACAATTAGCCTAATGATACCGTTAACAGTGGCTTCATGAATTAATTCTAAACGTAAAAGATTAAAACTCACATGACGCGCATTCTTTGTTCTTCATTTTCTAAGCAGAGTTACAAACCTTGCTGTAGTTCATGAAATTCATTAGAAGAAGGTACACCGTCATCTTGCTCCGACCAAAGAGATTTGAACGCACGTCGTAAACACTTCTCACCTCGTATACGAAAACCCCAGGAGGACTTGAAAGCCCCATATTACCCAGCAAACGTTTGATGACCGTTGACTTGGCAAAACGTTCCTCCGACATGCCCTGTAATGGTTAAAAAATAGTTCTAAAATTAAATTTGAACGGCCGTATCTGAATGCATTTTTAGGAATTTGTTTGGTTGGTGCATTCAAAGGTACCCTAGAATGAGTTGAAACAATATGTTAAATTGTTTTCTGATATCTACATAGAGGGTATGTGGCTTATTTAAAGCTACACTGTGTGATATTTCCCCCCATCTAGCGGTGAAAAGCTATATGACCATCCAGTGAATAATAGTTTCTGTTCCTCTCAATTCTGATTTCTTTTAACTCCTACGGTGGCCAATTTAGTCCAAGATTAACATGGCAATCCCCTTCTTCACATTCGACACGGTGCCATTGAGTGTTAAAACGCGAAATACGAAGCTTGAATTTATGGGTATGTCCCTCTTTGGCTAATGTACTTTCAAGATAGAGGAGCCACATGGCGACCAGCATTTGAACCCCTCACCCGGATGTATTTTCAATGGCATATTATAAACTTACGAGAATACTTTACTGCTCGAAAGAAGTAAATATAGCCTACATTAATGAGCACATATATTTTTGAAAGAACTAATTGTTTTTAGCTAAGAATAAAATATAAAAGTTACAGTGTAGCTTTAAGGGCAAAACTTGTCCAGATACAGTTTTACGGGTCCATTTACAACCCTATAAATTGTCCCTAGGATGTAATGCTCTGTTTTTTGCCTTACTTGGAAGGGTCATGAATATTAATGTTGAGCTCTGCTCTGATTGGCTTATTTCAGCAGCTCACACAGCATTTTAGTTGTTCAGCAAAGCTGCTCCTGAGTGTCCTGAGAGAACACCTACTGGAGTGACACTTTAAGCAGAACATCTCAAATGGAGATTGCTAAAATGCAGCTTACTTGTTTATTGGTGTTTATTGACAGTATACCTGTCTGTGCTTCTCACAGAAAAGCTCTGATTGGGGGATTTAAATGACTGAAATCTAACAACTGCAAGCACGAATGCTCTTCTTCCCTCAGACAAAACCAAAACCAGTGATTTTAGACTCTTTTCGTCAACGATAATGTATGTTTATAACGTTAGTCAAAATGCAGGCTACGCAGTGACTGTGATGTAGGTACTCTGAAATAAAAGCCTGTGTAAACAGCATATTTTATGCCAGTGCAGTACTGAAGATTTGACTCAGTTCCGCCTGACATGCACATGTTCGGACATATCCAAATGTTGGGGGCATAACTTACATACAAAATGAACCACAACGATTGTGTCACGGTTGGCCTTAGGTTAAGAATTACTTATTTTTCTGTGGTGTTTTTGATTCACGAGATTTACATAAGAAGTAATAAGAGAAGTAATTATGTATTTACATAAGAGGCAATAGTGTTTGAGACTCACCTCATGTGATGTCCATATACTGAACACTTATTATTTCACTATGGCAAGGTTAATTACATTTTTCATTGGAGGCACCTTAAGCTAACCTGACAAGCCAGACCCACATCAAGATGTTTGGTCTATAAACTCACCATTGACAGGGTGACTCAATCCGAGGGGCGGATAAAACGGTTGTCTTTCTAACTCCCTCTGCACGGCTTGCACTCTATTATAGCGCTATAACTAACCAGAGCAACGAAAGTGAAGCAGAGCTCGTTGACAGATTAAACTTTCGCCGTATCCGGTCGGCAAAACTCAGAACACATCTTCCTTTCTTAAAAAAATGACTTTAGTGCCATTCTTTGTTATTTTCTCAGAGAAAAGCTTAACTCCAAGTTTTCCAGAGTCGCGGTCAAAGCTGATTAGAAAGAACAGCGCACGCGCAACTCGGCCTTCATTATATTAAGCCCCGCCCACCGGTGATTGGCCCGACCAGAGTTTGTCGTTTACAGCTCAGAAGTGAATTAAAGCACCTAGATTACCTTTAAGCAGCACCACCAGTCCAAAGTTCAGTTAAACTATCAAATTGGGTACCAACAGTTTTAGTTCTAATTACTATAAAGTTATACCATTAAATGCTTGATTATCATAATATCATAACATATTCTAATGCTTGATTGACTGATATTAAGATTGTACATTCAGATATTTAAAAAGCTGTGCCATCATACACAGATATTGATAGCCTACAAAATAAAATGTACTAGCCAATGGCGATTCTATTGCCAAGGTGTGCGTAAAGGGTAGAGACAGTTCATTGGAATTTGTTGGATCAGTGTTTCCCCAGTTATGCCTTTTTTTATTTGGTCTGTGCTTGTTTTCACAGATTGAGCATTCAATCCCTGTTTGTCAGGTCGTGGAATGTCAGAGAAATGTTAGGGTGATTGTAGCCTATGCGTTGGTCGGCGTCTGTCAGTGCAGTGTGAATTGGCCTTTATATATCCAACCAAACATGATAAAACTTCCTCTAGCAATATGCATATTTAAAACAAGAAAAAAAACAAATAAAAGTTTTATTTAAATTTTTAAACAATAAGGAAGAGTTTATTACAACTACAAATGAAATGTCACAAACCGATTAAGATAGCAGATGAACAGTTTTTCCACACACACAGACACAAAATCCTTCACGCAGTTTTCATGCCCACAATTTAAAGAGTTTTACAGCTTCTGGGTTCTGGTCAAACATCTACCTGACCAATTACACCTTCCACAGAGAATTCACAGATGAGTATTGCTCAAATTCACTTTCCGATTTATTCCAGCGTGACCTTAAAGTGAGATGGTGGCAACTTCCGTTCCTTGCAGCCTGTTTAAGGAACTAGTTGTAACAGAGCAGCAGAATGGAGAGGAAGAGACCCTTAAGAACATTAGAACCAGGCTGAGAGGGAACTAGACTTCTTTTTTTCCCTCATGAGTAGAACTTGCTGTTGTTTATTTTTTGCTGTGGTTTATTTAACCTGTATGGACAAATATAACAGATATGAATATCCTCATTGAAGGTGTGATTTTGACATTAAATACCCTCATTCAAATTCGTACACTCACTTTTTTTCCGAGTAAGTGAACTCTTGCGAGAAGTCATCACGGCGTTGAGGGGGCGCGGCACGCTGCAGATTGGATTGAGTGTCATAGAGGCAGAACTCATTGCTTGACTCCGCCTGCTTCTTTTGCAACTGTTTCGAGGAGGAGTAGAGTTCTTCCTGTGCTTTCTGAGGAAACAAGTCAGATTTGACAGGGGATTTCCATTAAACTAACACAGTATTCTCAATAAAGCAACATTAGATATTCTATAATTATATCAACAAAAGTACCTGGCTCAACAGAATGTAAAAATGTTTGTTTCTTACCTCCACTAGGTGTATATCAACATACACCAGTAGAGATGCCAGCTCCAGGTTTTCACTAAATCCATTCTTTAAAGGGACTGATCTGTACCCTGTGAAAGCATCGAGCTCAGTTGTTGTACTCAAATCTTTAAATAATTAATTAATAATTTGGCAATGACAGACTTACCTGAGCGAACACCTTTCACAGGGAATGTAGCCTGGGCCAGGAAATTGGGGTCAGAGAACATGTCCTCCTCAAAGACCACAAAGCGTAGAAAGGTGAGGTCAGGTTCATACACATTGAATGTAACTGTGTCCGAAGGCCCGAGCCATAAAGGGTTCAGTCCATTATCATCTGTGAAGATTTTTAATAACTTTAATAATCTACGTAAATTTTTACTTTTTAAAAAAAATATACTAGTGCTGTCAAATCGATTACCAGAGTTTTTGGGACGTCTGCCTTTACATGCACATGAACTTTAAAGGAACTGTATGTAAGAAATGTATTTCAATTAATCATAAAATGGCCCTTATATGTCACTAGACATTAAGAAATCATTTTCATTTCACTGACAACAGTAGTCCGGCCAGGATATTGTCATTTAAAAGTTGTTGTTGCAGCCCTTAACTGATGTTGATGTTGACATGTTGTTTTTTGGCCTGAAGCTCCACCCTCCACCCATCTACCAATCACGAAGTCAGAAGTGTTTCTGCATCCGGGTTGCCAGCTCTGCTCTTGTTACCACAGCTGCAGCTACAAACGTTCCAGCAGAATCCTGTAGCCAATCTGGCAACATTGAGTCAGGGGGAAGGGGGAGGAGGGATACACCTGCAGTACCAGTTTTGGCCACAATCTTACATACACTTCCTCTAATGACATCCCATTCTGTAGGGTTTTAATTGGAATTGGCCCACCCTTTGCAGCTATAACAGCTTCAACTCTTCAAGTTCAGGAGTGTGTTTATGAGCATTTTTGACCATTCTTCTAAAAGCGCATTTGTGAGGTCAGGCACTGATGTTGGACGAGAAGGCCTGTCTCTTAGTCTCCACTCTAATTCATCCCAAAGGTGTTCTATCGGGTTGAGGTCAGGACTCTCTGCAGGCCAGTCAAGCTCATCCACACCAAACTCTCTCATCCATGTCTTTATGGACCTTGTTTAGTGGTATACAGTCAAGTTGGTACAGGAAGGGGCCATTCCTAAACTGTTCCCACAAAGTTGGGAGCATGAAAATGTCTTGCTATGCTGAATCATTAGGAGTTCCTTTCACTGGAAATAAGAGACCAAGCCCAACCCCTGACAAACAACCCCACTGCCCACACCATAACCCCCCTCCACCAAACATTACACTTGGCACAAAGCAGTCAGGCAAGTACCGTTCTCCTGGCAACTGCCAAACCCAGACTCGTTTATCGGATTGTCAGACAGAGAAGTGTGATTCATCACTCCAGAGAACACGTTTCCACTGCTCTAGTGTCCAGTGACGATTTGCTTTACACTACTGCATGTGACACTTTGCATTGCACTTGGTGATTTAAAGCTTGGATGCAGTCAAACCCATTCCATGAAGCTCTCCATGAACTGTTCTTGAGCTAATCTGAAGCTGTTGACTCTACAGAAAGTGAAAAGTATGCATTGACCCCGCTCTGGGAATTTACATGGCCTGTTGTTCTCAATTGCTTCCACTTTGTTGTAATACTACTAACAGTTGACTGTGGAATATTTAGTAGTGAGGAAATTTTACAAATAGACTTGATTGACAGGAGATAACCTATCACGGTTCCACAATTGAATTCACTGAGCTCCTGAGAGCGACCCATTCTTTCACAAATGTAACGGCTGCATTCCTAGGTGCTTGATTTTATACACCTGTGGCCATGAAAGTGATTGGAACACCTGAATTCAATGATTTGGATGGGTGTCCCAATAGAGGGAATGCATTGACGGCACTTTCCCGCCGGAACACGCCCCCTTAGCCGGGGCTGAGTGGCAAAAGAGCTGCTGCGTGACTGCAGTTAATAGAGGAAAACGCGAGTTGAGCAAACAATTATCCGTTTAAACTAAAGTTTGGGCTCGATATAGTGGTCCTTACAACTAACCACAGATTCAGTGATCCATGGATAATGACATGCAGCCAGGAATCGTGTTTTCCTGACATTTTTATGAGCCTGATTTCGACATTTTTCGAGTGAATCCTGCATGTAAATGTGGATGGATCAGTGTATTGAAGCGTGTATGTGGCTGCTTGTCACGAATGGAAAACAAAAGTTTTATTCAAATTCTGAATATATTATAGACCTATTAATAAAAAAATAAACAATAATTATATTGCCCAGACAGCGCGCAAAGAGTGCTCCCTTTATAATCACTAAAAACTGTCAGTCATTCAAATCCGTTGGCAAGTCCCCAAGCCTCCAAAACAAGTTGACATCGCTATTAATCGAATTGACAGCACTAGTTTATACACATATTTTAAAAACAAAAAGCAATAAAAGCGACAAAAACACACAAGACTTTAACTAAATCTAAAATGCAAATATAAAACAATTCGAAATATTAATAAAAACTATGATAGTATCTCATTGATATTAAAACTAAAAAGTCTATTTCTTACGGCAAACTGTAGTCTTGAATTTGTTGTCTTCTGTTTGGCCACACAGTTCGATCTCCACAAAGGGACTGGCAATGCTTCGGCATGGTTTGGGAAGATGTCGTGCTCCTATCACCTGTGCATATATATATATATATTCAAGTTGTTCTTCTAGTTCAGTTCTCTAATGAATTTTATTCTCTATGACTGAAGATCATGTCTTACCTTAATGGTGATAGCACATTTGACATTCTTCTTCTCCTGATGAGGGTCATACGAATCTCTTCGCATCAGCTCAGGTTGCAGCACATATCCTGTGCCTCCATTCAGGCTGAAGAGGGCGCTGTTCAGCTGGGTGTACTTATCTTAGGAGATAGAAAATGCTGTTTTACAGTAGGCTATATACTGAATAAATGCTACGCTATTATTTGTTGACTGACTGAAATACTTTTTTGTGCTTACTCTCACAGTTATTATGAACTAACAATGAACAATACCTCTACACTCTACAGCATTAATTAATGGTAGTCAATGATAATTTCAGCATCCAAAAATCCAGTCGTATTTGTTAACGCACTGTGAACATAAAATAATTAGATTTTTACTAACATTAACAAAGATTAATAAATGCTTTATAAAATATATTGCTCAATGTTAGTTCGTGTAAACTAATGCATCAATTAATGTTAACAAATGAGACCTTATTGTAAAGTGTTAGCTTACCAAATAATGTCTTATTTTACTCTTGCACTATCTTCCTATTTCCCTGTTTCCTACTTCCATCTAATACTCTATCCATTTAGGCAAACATTTATTAAACTTTAACTCTTATTTCAATAAAAACTTCCATTGTTTAATTTCCTCTCTTCCTTGTTTACTTTTTTACACAAGAGGTCAATGGTTGGCTGATTTGTGTGGTGTATTTTTCTTGCCCCTGCTGGTAGGTGGCTTAACTAAACCATTATGCTGATGAAAAGCATTGACAAAAAAACAGGTCATATAATTTCAGTGAGGTCAAAAAAACTGCTATTGAGATTAGTTGAAAGGTTAATAGATACGTTTTCTCCATAAATTACATATCTACTCAACTTCATCTTACCAGCAGTTTGGAAGTTGAGTGCCACCATGTGACAGCCGCACATCCACAGAGGATACGGATCATAGTTGGAGGAATCCACCCTCTGGCCCTTAGGGTAGACGCGGCTCAGCGCCTTGCGGTTATACAACATAAACTGAGTCGACTTGTTTCTGGAGGGTGTCTTATTTTCTACGAAGGAGCGGACCTCTTTGTAGGTAAAATTATCTGAAAGCAAAAGAGAATCGCATTGTTAATACACATTTAATTTATGTTTGGGGTCGGTAAGATTTTTAAATGTTTTTGTTTCACCAAATATGAATTTGTTTAATCACAAATAAAACAGTAATATTGTAAAATATTATTACATGTTAAAATATCAGTTTTCTATTTTAATATATTTTAAGATGTGATGGCAAAGCTAAATTTTAAGCATCATTAAATCTTCAGTGCCACATGACCCTTCAGAAATGTTTATAGTATTCTGATTTGTGCAAAAAGAAACATGTATTATTATTAATGTTGAAAACAGTTGTGTTGCTTAAAAAAACTGGATTCTTTGATAGATAAAAAGCTAAAAAAAAAAAAAAATCTTGAAAAAAATTATTTTGTAACATTACTATAAGTATACTTTAATAACTACTTGCTTAATAAAAATGTTAATTTCTTTCAAAATATACATTTGAATGGAAGTGTATATGTATATGTATATAAATGCATATTTATTTATTTAGCTGTACCAAAGCGTTCTTTGTCTTTACTGCGAGGCTGGCAGTAAATGACCAGTTCAGACATCTCGCTGGCCACCTCGTCTCTGGTCTCGACCTCCCTCTGCTTTTTTTTCTGCAATGGGAATTTATTGTAAACATTCAAAAACTCTAGCCCAACATTATACCTTAAATACTTGACTATATACTTAGAATGCTACTGGTTAAATGTTCTCTCTAGGGTTACACCTAGCATTTAAACACCCCCGGAATCTGTCTGGCTTTAACCAAACAATCCCTTATTTACAGAATGGGTGACTCAAAACCTTTGTGACAGTTTCCCCGTTTGACAACTAGCCCCGGTTTGCCCTATTTGAGACATGAGTCTAAGCATGTGAGACAGACCTCAAACACTCCTCTTTCCACACTCTGTGTGATGTCCCAGGCCACCTGATACCACTCGTACAGCTCCTCGGTGGTCTCGGTGGCCAAATCGAAAGGCAACAAGTTCTCTTTATTTTCCTTATCCTGCAACGTGACCACCACAGGCTTGCCGTGTTTGGCTGAGCGAACTGGAAATGAAGAAATTAATGCAAAATAAGTCTAAGCGTTATAACGCCACGTGCTGTGCATGTGTTAAATGGCAAGGAAGATAAATCATCTTACCAACAGTACACTTTGAGATGTCCACTACCCCTTTACATAAGTCACCTAATGGATTTTCCTCTTCAGCCTGAAAGAGAACATGTTGATGTTCTGTGTTTTAGATGTAGATGTTCTCTATGTATGTAAGCAAATACGCAAAATACTGCACTAACTAGCACCAAAGTACATATCTGTTTTGTTAAATATCCAAAATGTTAATATGCTTTACCTGGTAATTCGCATCTGATGCACTGGCCACTACTTCAACATAATTTGAAGGGAAAAATTTCTGCAGTTTCCCACCAAAGTCTCCTTTCCACCTGTAGGGATCAGCAGATAAACAGGAAAATTAAATGTTGGTGTACTTTTCAAAATTGAAGCTATTCAAATCACCCTGTGGTCAAGAGAGTGATACAAATAAAAGTAACATGATTTTTTTGACAATTTACCATGGTAATACCATGGTAGCTATGTTTTATGGACATGAGCCATGGTAAAAATCACATTATTCTTTGATGTACAGTTCAGTTCAAAAGTTAGGGGTCGGTACATTCTTTATTTTAAAAGAACGTAACACATTCGTTCGGCAAAGATGCATTAAATAGATTAAAAGTAACAGTAAAGACATTTATGATGACAGCAAATCTATTTCTGTTCTTTTGAACTTAATATTCATAAATTCTATAAGATAAGAATCCTATAATAATATAATAGTTTACCCAAAAAATATTAAGCAGCGCAACTTATTAGAAGAATGATTTCTGAAGGATCATATGACACTGAAGACTAGAGTAATGATGCTGAAAATTCAGCAAGGGAACAAATTACATTTTAAAATATAAAAAATGGAAAACAATATTAATGTTTCTACTGTACTTTTGATCAATAAATGCAGTCTAGGGCCGAACAGACTTCTTTCAAACACATTAAATAAATCTTACCGACCCCAAACTTTTGAACATACCCTGGGGCATTGTGTAAATGCTGTGGTGTACGTTACCATGGTATTTATCACATTTGCAAATATTTAATACTTTCACTGTATCATGGCACTGCCACAGCTTTTTTGCAATGCTAAATAGTGCATTTCTTGCTTTTATCTACATAATTTGCATCTCACCATCCATTTGCCTCCTTGGTCACATTATGGATCAAAGCACCCTTGTAAAAAGTGAGCTCATCCGGCCGCATGGCCCTGTAGTCATAGAGGGCCTTCACTGTGCTTTGGGGCTGCAACACATCAAAATAAGTTCAATCTTGCTGTACAGATCTTCAAATGCATAACCCACAACCCCCTCAGTGGTTGAAACAGTGTGACTTAAATAACTTAAACTTAAATACGACTTAAATAAATTCTCTTTAAAAGGCATTTGTGAATTACGTGGAGCTAGAAACATGAAGCATATATATGGCTAAACATGACATCGCTGTTTTAGCCAGACTGCATTTCCTCTTTTGAGCCGATCAGCTTCCTATGTGACAGAAAGATAGCCAGCTCTACCACTTCCTCCCCAGCCCACAGGAGATGACCTCTTGTGCATGCTAACATGCAGGAACTGTGTTTGCTCTTCAAAGTGCTTACCAGAGACGGCTCGATCTCGTTGGCCTCCACATACTGTTTAGAATCATAAAGTGAAGCAGATTTGGTTATCTGAAAAGAAAGACATAAAGCATTTCTCAGAATTTTCTCCCTGCACATTAGACTTAAGCCAAAAATCTATAAACAACACATTTTATATAATGTCTGATTAGTCTTTGTTCTAGATCAGTGGTTTGCAGTTGATCTGCATTAGACACCATGTGGTGACTCAAAAGTTTATAGAAACGTTAAATTTATATATATATATATATATATATATATATATATATATATATATATATATATATATATATATAATAGACATATATTTTTTTTAGGGAGACGTAACACAAATACATTAAATAAATATATAGATTTTTTAAAACAGTATAAATATATAAATCCATTTCAAGTCCTTAAAGTGAAAAAAAAATATTTCACAAAATTAAAGTTTTTATTATGTTTTTAAATAAATAAATACAGCCTTGGTGAGCATAAGACACTTCTTTCAAATTTAAGGGTGTAAATTGAATTAAAAAATGTAAATAATTACTAATCAAAAGGCAGTTTCCTGTGATTGATCACAATCATGTTTCGGTGAAATCAAGGTCATTGTTTAGGTTTAGTTGCTCTTTCAATCAGGAAAGATGTGCTTTGTGGTGCGTGGGGGTGCAAATACAATACTAGGAAGAGGGGGAAAACCTTAGCATGTCATCAGGAAGTTAAAAAAAGAGTGCTGTATATATGTCTCCTGGACATTTATAAAAATAATGACACCTTAGTGCATTTTATACTTGTTCAACTAAATCAGAACTTTTGGTCTGAACTTTGATTGGAAAAAGGAGAAGAGCAAAAGAGCTACTTAAGACGAAAGCATACAAGTGTAACATGCAAACTGTGGCCTTAGCAAAGGAAGAGGTGCACATGTGCTAGTTCACTTTGAAGAGTGTATGCACACACTGCACGCAAAGGAAAAATGTTTGCACAATCACTGCACAATGTTTAGTGCAGTCCGCAGTATAGGGCTGTATTGTATAAAAAGTGGGTAACACTTTATTTCACAGTCTTTGTTACACATTACATGTATCTAACCCTAAATCAAAACCCTAATTCTAATTCTAATGCCCAATAGTAAGCACATGTAGTCAATTATTATCACTCAGTAATTAAATGTATAATTACACTGTAACACAGTCACCTTAAAATAAAGTGGAACCAAAATGTGTTTTCTATTCCAAAAGAAACCGTTGTTTATTTTATTACACTGTTTTAACGCTTTTTCTTACCGAACTGAAGCGCTCAACTAGTTCTGGTGTGACCGGGTAGCGGAGTTTGATCTTCCGATACAATGGTTTCTTTCGGAAATAATCCACCAATTCCACAAGGCTCTCGAACTCACTAGAGGTGCCCAACACATACATAGATCCGTCTTTGTGTATCCGGCAGTGCTTCACCATCCCTTCACCTCTGTTGCAGCAAATAAAACCCACCATGAATGACAATAATTATTCAATTAAATAATATAAACACCACCACCAACAACAACAACAACAACAACATGCTGTTGGTCTTCTGCCCCAGTTCTGAGGGTATGAATTGGAGGAATTGAGCTTGATTGATTGATTTATTTATTTATTTATTTATTTATTTATAATTAGTTAATTAAGAAAAAATATTACTGTACAAATCTAAATTAATAATTACTGTGTGTCCACAAATCTCCCATTAAAAATACAGATAATAACTTTTAATATCCAACATAAATTCACAGATCATTATCGTGCATTTACAACAAAATGTATTTAACTCAAATCCTTTAAGTGGAAATAAATCTTACAAATATTCAGTTTCAGCACATAAAACACACAAATAGACTTTTCTTGTTTGAGTTTAGCATCTTTATCCAAAATAATACATGGATCATGAAACATCCTATGATCCACACCAAACCAAGTCTATGGAAAGATATGGGAATATTTTTTGTCTGTTTTATCATGTACCAGGTGAAAACCACTTAGGAACTTGAGAAAGTAACGATACGTTCACACGGAGTGTCTGCGTCTACGCTCCTCATTTACTTTAAACGGGTGATGTCATGCATTGCCGAACTGAATTGTGGGTTCCGTTGCATCTATCTATTCACTGACATTGCTCGCAGCAGAAGTTGAAAAGTCTTCGACATTTCAAGCGGCAACTTAGGCGTCAGCCAATCAGATCGCCTATGCAGACACTAGCCAATTGCGTTCATGCATCATCTGAAAAGTAACATGATTGGCTGTGGGTCGTGTCAGCACCGTGCTTCAGACACGCCCTCCATCAAGCGTTGACGCGACGCCCCCTGTGAAATACTGCTGCTGCATGTAAAATACGTAAAACAACCCACCCATAGCATCTATGCAGGTGGAGCTGAGGAAGATGTAGGCCTTCCGAAAACACACTGCAGACTGCTAACAGCAACACTACCGGTACTTGAATGTTAAAGGGATAGTTTTCCCAAAAATAAAAATCTGATGTTTATCTGCTTACCCCCAGGGCATCCAAGATGTAGGAGTGTTTGTTTCTTCAGTAGGACACAAATTAAGATTTTTAAATCCAACTGTTGCCGTATAATGCATGTCAATGGGGTGTTTTCTATGAGAGTCACTATTAGAGTATAAAAGACACAGACATACGAATCCATATTCATATCCCTGTGGCTCGTGCTGACCCAACCTGTCTGCAAGAAACCGATCAGTATTTGTGTTATTTTTTTACCTCATATCAGACGATTTTCATCTAGTATTCCCAATGCCATTACTTCCATCAAGAAAGGTCAAAACCCTGCGCGATCATAGATATATATTTACATAGATGCATCATTCGACTGATCCGCGCATTCCGCGCAGGCACTAATGAGGAATCAATCTTTCTGTCTGTCTGTCTGTTGTCTGTCTGTCTGTCTGTCTGTCTGTCTGTCTGTCTGTCTGTCTGTCTGTCTGTCTGTCTGTCTGTCTGTCTGTCTGTCTGTCTGTCTGTCTGTCTGTCTGTCTGTCTGTCTGTCTGTCTGTCTGTCTGTCTGTCTATCTATCTATCTATCTATCTATATATATATATATATATATATATATATATATATATATATATATATATATATACACTCACCTAATAGATTGTTAGGAACACTTGTTCAATTTCGCAATTATCTAATCAACCAATCACATGGCAGTTGCTTCAATGCATTGAAGGGGTGTGGTCCTGGTCAAGACAATCTCCTGAACTCCAAACTAAATGTCAGAATGGGAAATAAAGGTGATTTAAGCAATTTTGAGCATGGCATAATTGTTGGTGCCAGACGGGCCGGTCTGAGTATTTCAAAATCTGCTCAGTTACTGGGATTTTCACACACAACCATTTCTAGGGTTTACAAAGAATGGCGTGAAAAGGGAAAAACATCCAGTATGCGCAGTCCTGTGGGCGAAAATGCCTTGTTGATGCTAGCAGAGGAGAATGGGCCGTGTGCTCACCAAAATTGGACAAAATTGAGACATTCAGATGGTAGAGTCAGAATTTGGCATTAACAGAATGAGAACATGGATTCATCATGCCTTGTTACCAATGTGCAGGCTGGTGGTGGTGGTGTAATGGTGTGGGAATGTTTTCTTGGCACACTTTTGGCCCCTCAGTTGGGCATCGTTTAAATGCCATGGCCTACCTAAGCATTGTTTCTGACCATGTCCATCCCTTTATGACCACCATTTACCCATCCTCTGATGGCTACTTCCAGCAGGATAATGCACCATGTCACAAAGCTCAAATCATTTCAAATTGGTTTCTTCAACATGACAAGAAACTGAGAGTTTACTGTACTAAAATTGCCCCCACAGCCACCAGATCTCAACCCAATAGAGCATCTTTGGGATATGGTGGAACGGGAGCTTCGTGCCCTGGATGTGCATCCCACAAATCTCCATCAACTGCAAGATGCTATCCTATCAATATGGGCCAACATTTCTAAAGAATGCTTTCAGCACCTTGTTGAATCAATGCCACGTAGAATTAAGGCAGTTCTGAAGGCGAAAGGGGGTCAAACACAGTATTAGTATGGTGTTCCTAATAATCCTTTAGGTGAGTGTACATATATATATATATATATATATATATATATATATATATATATATATATATATATATATATATATATATATATATATATATATATATCATCGGCGGAAGAAATGGCGTTGGGAATACTAGATGATATTTGTCTGATATAAGGCAAAAAAAATAACACAAATACGTTTTGTGTCTTAAGACATCAATGTGACGTCACGAGCCACAGGGTTTAATATGGATTCGTATGTCTGTGTCTTTTTTACTCTTATAGTGGCTCTCATAGAAAACACTCCATTGACATGCATTATATGAGCAATGTTTGGGATTTTAAAATATTCATTTATGTTCTACTGAAGAAACAAACACACCTACATCTTAGATGCCCTTGGGGTAAGCAGATAAACATCAAATTTTCATATTTGGGGGAACTATACCTTTAAGCAGCAGCTCATTAGCCGTTGATGCAACAGCAACCAATCAACTGCACAATGTAGATGCTAATGCAATCACTACCAAATGAGCTAAGGACCTATCAGCCTGTGCCTTCTAGAGTTCCATGCCATATATATATATACACACATCTCTCCACATGATTCTAAGTATGTACTACTAGGGTTAATGTGTTTTAAAAAAAACACATGAAACATCTTAGAAAGCACTGCTAATGAAGAGTTGGAAAACAGAGCAGCACCTGAAGGTGATGGCGCAAGAGTCTGAATCTTCTCTCTGCCTGATCAGAAAGGCTCCATCTCGAGGGATCCTCATGAGATAGTCCTCCGCCTCACCCCGACTCAAGTTACTGTAAAACCACCTAAAAAACAAACAAAAAACCCACAACTTCACATATACGACGTGCTTGCAGTTTCTGGTGAGAGTTGGAAGAAGCTTTGTGAGCTTGACCACGTGGTCTTCTGCAGCTCTGCTGGCCGGGATGTGGTAAACACCATAGAGTTGTGTGTGCGCATCAAGTATCGACTAACCCTTCACGCAGGTGCTGATCTGGTCGAGGCACGAATTCCGTGAGGCGCAGGTTAAAATCTTGACAGCGAAGTAGGTTTTCCCTATAATACTGGATGAGTGTATACACACTGGGGAAGTGCAGGTTGTCTGTGAGGAAATAGACCGTGTGACCACCATCAATGCAGGAACGGATTCGACAATGCTGAACTCGTCCACTGCGCCTGCAAAGACCACACAGTGGATTTATTTAGCAAAATGTGCATTCCTATTTAATTGTGACCAAAGAAAAAAGTTATTCATATGAATCATATATGTCTTGTTACGCAGCACCATATGAATTCATTGTAATGGAAGTATTTCTTTCAGAAATATACTTTGGTCAACATCAGGCACATAAATGTTCTATAAATGTATTATTTATGAATTTATTTATTTTTTACACAATGTAAAAGAAGAAACAACAAAAACAAACATGATATATATAATGTTCCCTTGGTCACTGAGGCATTGCAAGCCACTTCCTGGAGGATGATGTCATTATGAAAATGAGTTACTCAAACAAGCATACGTTAAATAAAAAAGGTATTGAGAGTTAGCTATAACAAGAAGGTGTCAATTTAAGATTAAAGGGATAGTTCACCCAAAAATGAAAATTCTTTCATTATTTACTCGCCCTCAAATTGTTCCAAACCTGTATAGATTTTATTCAACAAAAAAGAGGATATTTTGAAGGATGTTGGTAACCAAAAATGTATTGGGACCCCACTGACTTCCGTAGTTTTTGCAATTCTATGGGGCGCATCAACCCCATTTTTAAAGTAAATAAGTAAATGATGACAGAATATTCATTTTTGGGTGAACTATTCTTTTAATTATGACATTTTATCTATCTTCAAAATTGAGATATTATCATACTGATTTCTGTAATTTTATCAAATAGGATGAAAAAAAAGCATTAAAAAATCTAATCATCACATCCATTGATATAATTTAATGATTTTTTTATGTGTTATTATGTCACTTCCTGTGTGATAATGTCATAATGCCACAAGCAGCATGATTAAAATGAATTAAAATGTGAATTGATTTAAAATAAATGTTACTAAAATTATTTAGATTTTAGTCTTAAAGAGTTAGTTCACTCAAAAATAAAATTGATGTCCCAGAGCATATGCAGTCTATGACCACTTAATAAAATTGGGGGAATAAAAACATCATCAAAGTAGTCGGATCGCCAATGTCACGTGATTTCAGCAGTTGGACACACGATCCCAACTGCTGAAATCACGTGATATTGGCGATCCGAATCATTGATCGATTCATTGATTCATGGCCATTTGAATCTTTTTTTTTTTTAGGAACACGGAAGAGAAGGCAATGCTGAATAAAGTCGTAGTTATTGTTATTTTTGGACCAAAATGTATTTTCGATTTTTCAAGAGATTCTAATTAACCAACTGATAGTGGTTAATAATAGTCACATATGGACAAATTTGATGTTTTTAATCCCTTTCTGGACATGGACAGTAAAGTGTGCATAGACTGCATATGCTCTTGGACTAAAATATAAAATATCTTAAACTGTGTTCCGAAGATGAACGGAGGTCTTACGGGTGTGGAACAACATTAGGGTGAGTTATTAATGACATCAATTTCATTTTTGGGTGAACTAACCCTTTAAGCAATTGCCAGATTAATATTTTATCTAGTATGATGCATAATAGGAATGACCCATATAAACTGCATATGATGCCTTTTCCCTATTTCTTCCATTTATAAATACTAAATTAAATTCAATAAATAAAATAAATAAAAAATATTCCTTCTCCCTCTTTGTAGGGTATTGGAGCCGGCCTACATTACCAGAATGAGAGGGTGCAATCATTGACGAAGGTGTCGCTCTCCCGCACCAGAAATGTTCCGTCAACTCCACCCGAATCTGCGCAGTATTCCTGCAGCAGTCTCTCGGCTGTCTGTCTGCCCTCTGACATCCGCCCGTGAAACCAGGACTCTGACTGATGAAGCTCTGCACTTCCCTGGAGCGACGGTAATATGTTTGAATTACACAGTTGTTCCCTCACCTGTGGCATCTCAAAGTGAATCTCATTCTGAAATTGAATCTCAGTGATATACCTTTCCAACTTCCTCCTCTAGTTCATTCTCCTCAGCATAATACAACGTCTTATTCTCGATCACACAGTAGTGCTTGTACCATCTCTGCACACGGACACAGTCGCAAAGAAAGCACATTCATAATCGATTAAGGCAACTGCAATTATATGAAATAATCCCACAAGACCGTGATGATGGTAAGTGGATTTCGGTACCTCATCTATTGGATCCCAGATGAAGAGCTCTCCCTGTTTATCTCCTTTCCGTAGGTCCTTTTTGCCAAACGTCTCATCAATGTTCAGTTTCTTGTGCTGTATGAAAAAGTTAATTGCAAAATATTGATTGCGAAGCATGGCTTGGTTTTGCATTGTGATTTCCCAGCGAAGCTTCTCTACCTTAATGATGATCTTGCCCTTCAGTTGGGTTGGTGATGGAAGTTGTTCTGCTTCTGGTTCCAGTGGCTCCATCAGGAGCTTGTCCTGGAAAACATCTTTAAACACCTGAGCCATTATTTTCTGTTGCTTGACATCACAGTGTTCTTCTATGGACAGCACCAGAGGATACCTGCAAGCAGTAGACACATTCACAAACTTACTTCATAAACTTTTTATGATTTGAAAATCCTCCCACAAGGATAACATACAATGTAGATGAAAAGTAAAGAAAGATGCACAGGTCACATTTAATCTCAAATTCAAGCTCATTGAGATTTCTGTACATTTTCATGCTAAATAGACGCATTTCCCCCATGATCTTAATGAATGATTCCAGCAGTTTTCATTTTGAGTTTATTGTTCATTCCAAAAATTCTCAATGATGATCTCATCAGATGCTTGTTTCTGCCACAGAATAAGACATTTTAAAAGATTATTGCAACTTTTGTGAGTTAACACCTCGCAACTCTGACTTTTTTTCCTCAGAATTTTCCTGCAAGTTATAAAGTCAGAATTTTGAGAGATATAAAATCAGAATTGCGAGTTATAAAGTCATAATTGCAAGATATAAAGTCCAAATTGTGAGTTATGAAGTCAGAATTGTGAGATATAAAGTCATAATTCTGAGATATAAACTTGCAATCACAAGGTCAAAAGTCCAATTCTGAAGAGAGAAAAATCATTTGTGTCACACAATTGTGACTTTATATCTCTCAATTGTGACTTTATATCATGCGATTCTGAAAAGTCTGAATTATGAGATAAAAAGTCGCAATTTTTTATTTTACCTTTTTTTAATTATTATTCTGTGGAGGAAACAAGCTTCCATTGATATCTATTGCTTTAGTAAAACGGTAAAAATTTAGATTAGCAACAAATTAAAGGTTAAATTAAATTGTCATGATTCCAGTTTCCCCTGATCTTGTGTAGACTTGTGTTACTTCCTGTTTTGCGCCATGTTTTGTAGTTCTCTGTAGTTTTTCATGTTAATTATTCTCCCTGGGTGTGTCCTGGTTACCCTTGTGTGTTATCATGACAATTTACTACACCCCCCACCCCCCAGCTTGTTAGTCTGTGTATATTTTGCCCTTGTGTCTCTCTTGTAGGTTGTCAGTCATTTTTTGCTATTCATGCTCTCGTTCGGTGTTTCTCATTTGGATAATTAAACTTAAAATGCATGTGGATCCTTTTCTCTGTCTGTTTCCTTGCCTGTCCATATGCCCACATGTAACACAGATACTACCCATGATATTTAAAACTTTACATTTAAAATAATATATTGTTATTATTTTTTCAAATAGCACTAATGGAAATTTAGGGGGAAGTTTGTTTTATTGTCATACAAATAATGTCACAACATTATAAAAATAGGCTTACATTTTCTTTTTGTAAAGTATAACTGCTTATTTATTTTAGTTTGGGGGCACATCATGACCTGAGCATGTTCTATAAATTCGCCCATTTCCCCATAACAGAGAGAACTTCACCAACAAAATGAGTGGATGTGTGTGTTGCTGATGACTAACTCAGATGTTGCGAAAGCATGATCATTGATGGCCTTAACCACATCCTTAAACTTTATTTTGGAGGTTCTGGTCCAGCCGTGGTATATAATAGGTTCATCTGGACCATTCCAGCAGTCCACTGCATTGGGGAAAAAATGACACAAGAATGACTCCCACTGATTTCAGATTTCACTATATTATTATCATCATCATTGCAGACTGTAATAATGAAGCAGAAAAGTCTGCATCAGTTTAGCAAAGATTTAAAGAATATTTATGTAGGGTATGGTTCACTGACACTCAACACAGCGGCAGCCCAGCCTCAAGCAGCGCACATAAGCTTCTGTGGAGGACTCACTGCGCAGTTGATCTCCAGTCAAATATCTGTGGGGAAAAAACACATGAAGTAACGCAGGAAGCTTATCATGATGAGGAGGAGCTGAGCATGAAGAACAGTAACACTGACGTGTTGTGAGAAGAGTTGATCCAGTAGTGAGACAGAGGATTGTTCATGTCCAGTGGGCAGATCTCTGAGAACTTCTCATCCCAAATTGAGTTTTCTTTGGAGAAGAGAAAGCACAGGAACTAGAAAGACAGAAATAAAAGAAAGCTCTATAAACACATCACCTGCAAATAGAAATGAACATAAAGTAAACAGATCTCTATAAGCTTAAGCTGTACCTCTTCAGCAGTAAAGACTGGATCATTAGTCTTCCTCATGGTGTCATCGATAAAGATAGTCATCAGCTCTCGCACTTGATTCAGATTGTTAGCCCAAGTCTCCTACAAAAAAAAATTCACAGAAGCATTTGGATGGATGGATGGAAGGATGGATGGATGGATGGATGGATGGATGGATGGATGGATGGATGGATGGATGGATGGATGGATGGATGGATGGATGGATGGATGGATGGATGGATGGATGGATGGATGGATGGATGGATGGATGGATGGATGGATGAGCAGGAATTACATAAATACAAATGTCAGTCTTACTCTTTGCTGATATAAAAGGAATCGTTGAAAATCGGAGAGTTGAATAGGCTGGTCATTGTTACTGCAGAGAAAAAATAAAAATAAAATTAGAAGAAAGAGAACATTAGCATGAATTCGTCACACATTTAAGGAAGAAATGAATCAACCAAAATAATGGACAGTTTCTTACCCCATGATGAAAGCACACATCTCCTTTTTAAACTCCTCCAAAATCTAATCAAATGACAAGCAACATATATACACTGTATATATTACGTTTTAAAATATATTAAAACATAAAAGTTATTTGGAACTGTAATAACATTTCACAATATTGCTGTTTTTATTTTACATTAGAATCATTTGAAATAATCATATCAACCCCAAACTTTTGAACAGTAGTTCATATATATATATATATATATATATATATATATATATATATATATATATATATATATATATATATATATATATATATATATATACAGGGAGTGCAGAATTATTATGCAAATGAGTATTTTGACCACATCATCCTCGTTATGCATGTTGTCTTACTCCAAGCTGTATAGGCTAGAAAGCCTACTACCAATTACGCATATTAGGTGATGTGCATCTCTGTAATGAGAAGGGGTGTGGTCTAATGACATCAACACCCTATATCAGGTGTGCATAATTATTAGGCAACTTCCTTTCCTTTGGCAAAATGGGTCAAAAGAAGGACTTGACAGGCTCAGAAAAGTCAAAAATAGTGAGATATATTGCAGAGGGATGCAGCAGTCTTAAAATAGCCAAGCGTCTGAAGCGTGATCATCGAACAATCAAGCGTTTCATTCAAAATAGTCAACAGGGTCGCAAGAAGCGTGTGGAAAAACCAAGGCGCAAAATAACTGCCCGTGAACTGAGAAAAGTCAAGCGTGCAGTTGCCAAGATGCCACTTGCCACCAGTTTGGCCATATTTCAGAGCTGCAACATCACTGGAGTGCGCAAAAGCACAAGGTGTGCAATACTCAGAGACATGGCCAAGGTAAGAAAGGCAGAAAGTCGACCACCACTGAACAAGACACACAAGCTGAAACGTCAAGACTGGGCCAAGAAATATCTCAAGACTGATTTTTCTAAGGTTTTATGGACTGATGAAATGAGAGTGAGTCTTGATGGGCCAGATGGATGGGCCCGTGGCTGGATTGGTAAAGGGCAGAGAGCTCCAGTCCGACTCAGACGCCAGCAAGGTGGAGGTGGAGTACTGGTTTGGGCTGGTATCATCAAAGATGAGCTTGTGGGGCCTTTTCGGGTTGAGGATGGAGTCAAGTTCAACTCCCAGTCCTACTGCCAGTTTCTGGAAGACACCTTCTTCAAGCAGTGGTACAGGAAGAAGTTTGCATCCTTCAAGAAAAACATGATTTTCATGCAGGACAATGCTCCATCACACGCGTCCAAGTACTCCACAGCGTGGCTGGCAAGAAAGGGTATAAAAGAAGAAAATCTAATGATATGGCCTCCTTGTTCACCTGATCTGAACCCCATTGAGAACCTGTGGTCCATCATCAAATGTGCGATTTACAAGGAGGGAAAACAGTACACCTCTCTGAACAGTGTCTGGGAGGCTATGGTGTCACGTCACAGACAAGGGAAAAGGGTGCGAGGACTCAAGTGCAGAAAATGATATATTTATTTATAACAAATAAAACAAACTCAAAACAAAACCCACGAGGGGGAAAAACACATAATAGAATAATAAAACATAAACTTAAACAAACCAACAGAATCACGGGGAGGACGGAAGACGCAGACATTACACAAGGATCCAACACAGACTGACAAACACAAGGAGATTATAAAGGGAACAAACAAGGCAGATAATGAGGGAGAACAGGTGGGGCAAATTAACCAATAATCAGATAACAAGGGGGAGGGAACTGACAGGGACACGAGCACATGCTCAACATAACAAAACCCACAAGTGCACACACGACAGGACAGGCATGTGACATTACCCCCTCCTTAAGGAGCGGCTACCAGACGCTCCACTAGGGACGGGAGGGACAGACCCGGGCGGGACGGGAGGGACAGACCAGGGAGGGACGGGAGGGACAGACCAGGGAGGGACGGGAGGGACAGACCAGGGAGGGACGGGAGGGACAGACCAGGGGGGCACGGGAGGGACAGACCAGGGGGGCACGGGAGGGACAGACCAGGGGGGCACGGGAGGGACAGACCAGGGGGGCACGGGAGGGACAGACAAAGAAGGTACAGACAAGGGAGGGGTAAACAAGGGAGGAACGAGGAAAACAAAAAGTTCAGGAGGCCATGGTGGCCCACAAAGTTCAAATGGCCAGGGCGGCCCACCGAGTTCGGGAGGCCCACCAAGCTCAAGCGGCCGGGGCGGCCCATAGAGTTCAGGCAGCCAGGGCAGTGCGGGTAGAGCAGGGCGCCAGGGAGGCGCGGTGAGAGCAGGGCGCCAGAGAGGCGCGGTGAGTGCAGGGGGCGCCAGGGAGGCGCGGTGAGAGCAGGACGCTTTAGTGGCGCGGTGAGAGCAGGACGCCTCAGCGGCGCACGGAGAGCAGGACGCCTCAGCGGCGCACGGAGAGCAGGACGCCTCAGCGGCGCACGGAGAGCAGGACGCCTCAGCGGCGCACGGAGAGCAGGACGCCTCAGCGGCGCACGGAGAGCAGGACGCCTCAGCGGCGCACGGAGAGCAGGACGCCTCAGCGGCGCACGGAGAGCAGGACGCCTCAGCGGCGCACGGAGAGCAGGACGCCTCAGCGGCGCACGGAGAGCAGGACGCCTCAGCGGCGCACGGAGAGCAGGACGCCTCAGCGGCGCACGGAGAGCAGGACGCCTCAGCGGCGCACGGAGAGCAGGACGCCTCAGCGGCGCACGGAGAGCAGGACGCCTCAGCGGCGCACGGAGAGCAGGACGCCTCAGCGGCGCACGGAGAGCAGGACGCCTCAGCGGCGCAGGCAGGGCGTTGGGGAAACTTCTCCAGTCCAGCAGTATCCACCGGCACTGGGACCACCGGAATACGATCTGCTGGCATTGGGACCACCGGAACATGATCTGCCGGAACTGGGACCACCGGAACACGATCCACCGGCACAGGGACCACCGGAACACGATCCACCGGAACTGAGACCACCGGCACACGATCCACCGGAACTGGGACCACCGGAACTGCCTCCGGGGCTTCGGATAAAGCCCTGTGCTCCTTCCACGCATGCAGGACTGCCACCACAAAGCATCCCATCACAGCCCTCCAGGCCGTTTCCGGACTCGGGACCACCGGAACACGATCCACCGGCACAGGGACCACCGGAACACGATCCACCGGCACAGGGACCACCGGAACACGATCCACCGGCACAGGGACCACCGGAACACGATCCACCGGCACAGGGACCACCGGAACACGATCCACCGGCACAGGGACCACCGGAGCACGATCCACCGGCACAGGGACCACCGGAACATGATCCACCGGCACAGGGACCACCGGCGCACGCTCCGCCGGTACTGGAACCACCGGAATACGATCCGCCGGCAAAGAGACCACCGGAATCCGATCCACCGGTACTGGGACCCCTGGAATCGGGACCACCGGAGCAGGTACGGAGGGAGCCTTTCTCCTCCTCCTCCGTTTCGGGACCACCGGAGCAGGGACCACCGGAACACGGTCCACCGGCATAGGGACCACCGGAACACGATCCACCGGTACAGGGACCTCCGGAACACGATCCGCTGGCACTGGGACCACCGGCACAGGGACCACCGGCACAGGCACGGAGGGAGACTTCCTTCTCCTCCTCCGTTTCAGGACCACTGGAGCAGGGACCACCGATCTTGTGACTGCCAGGGCAGGGGCCATCTCCCTGGCAGCTCTCTCCTGCTGGCAGGCGATAGCTTCCACCATTGCCTCAAATGTGCCTCCGTCATATGCCCTTCTGAGCCACCACTCCATGGGCTCATCTAGGGCATAATTAAAAAGGTCCTTGAGTGCAGAGTCACTGAGCCTCAGCCCCTTGGCGGTCTCTAGGAACTTCTTTGCAAAATTCCTAATCTCCATTCCCTCCTGGTGAAGTAGGTGGAGGACTCGAAACCGTAGAATCCGCTCATAGTGAGGACAGGTGGTGAGCGATTCCGGGATCGAGTCCTCTCTCTGCTGAGTCCTCAACATGGTTGGATCCTTCTGTCACGTCACAGACAAGGGAAAAGGGTGCGAGGACTCAAGTGCAGAAAATGATATATTTATTTATAACAAATAAAACAAACTCAAAACAAAACCCACGAGGGGGAAAAACACATAATAGAATAATAAAACATAAACTTAAACAAACCAACAGAATCACGGGGAGGACGGAAGACGCAGACATTACACAAGGATCCAACACAGACTGACAAACACAAGGAGATTATAAAGGGAACAAACAAGGCAGATAATGAGGGAGAACAGGTGGGGCAAATTAACCAATAATCAGATAACAAGGGGGAGGGAACTGACAGGGACACGAGCACATGCTCAACATAACAAAACCCACAAGTGCACACACGACAGGACAGGCATGTGACATATGGTTGCTGCTGCACGCAATGTTGATGGTGAACAGATCAAAACACTGACAGAATCCATGGATGGCAGGCTTTTGAGTGTTCTTGCAAAGAAAGGTGGCGATATTGGTCACTGATTGGTTTTTGTTTGGTTTTTGAATGTCAGAAATGTATATTTGTGAATGTTGAGATGTTATATTGGTTTCACTGGTAAAAATAAATAATTGAAAGGGGTATAAATTTGCTTTTTGTTAAGTTGCCTAATAATTATGCACAGTAATAGTCACCTGCACACACAGATATCCCCCTAAAATAGCTAAAACTAAAAACTAAAACTTCCAAAAATATTCAGCTTTGATATTAATTAGTTTTTTGTGTTCATTGAGAACATGGTTGTTGTTCAATAATAAAATGAATCCTCAAAAATACAACTTGCCTAATAATTCTGCACTCTCTGTATGTGTATGTATATATATAGACACACACACAATGGGGCAAAAAAATATTTTGTCAGCCACTAATTGTGCAAGTTCTCCCACTTAAAAAGATGAGAGACTCCTGTAATTTTTATCATAGGTAAACTTCAACTATGAGAGACAACTATGAGAGACAGAATGACAAAGAAAATCCAGAAAATTACATTGTCTGATTTTTAAAGATTTTTTTTGGGTGTGGAAAATAAGTATTTGGTCAATAACAAAAGTTCATCTCAATACTTTGTTATATACTAATTGTTGGCAATGACAGAGGGCAAACGTTTTCTGTAAGTCTCCAAAAGGTTTTTACACACTGCTGCTGGTAGTTTGGCCCATTACTCCATGCAGATCTCCTCTAGCAGTGATTTTCTATGGAGTTGAGATCTGGAGACTAGGCCACTCCAGGACCTTGAAATTCTTCTTACGAAGCCAATCCTTCATTGCCCAGGGATCGTGTTTGGGATCATTGTCATGCTGAAAGACCCAGCCACGTTTCATCTTCAATCCCCTTGCTGATGGAAGGAGGTTTTTACTCAAAATCTCATGATACATGGCCCCATTTATTCTTTCCTTTTCACGGATCAGTCGTCCTGGTCCCTTTGCAGAAAAACAGCCTGAAAGCATGATGTTTCCACCCCCAATGTTTGTATGGTACAACTTAGAATTCTTTCTCCTCCAAACAACACGACAAGTTGAGTTTTTCCCAAAAAGTTATATTTTGGTTTTATCTGACCATATGACATTCTCCCAGTCCTCTTCTGGCATCATCCAAATGCTCTTTAGCAAACTTCAGACGGGCCCAGACATGTAATGGGATTAGCAGGGGGACATGTCTGGCACTGCAGGATTTAAGTCCCTGGCGGCGGAGTGAGTTACCACTGTTGGGTAAGTTACTTTAAAAAAGTAATTAATTACTAGTTACTAATTACATCTTCAATAGTGTAATTAGATTACTGTACAAATTACTCTCTCCAAAAAGTATTTTAATTACTTATTACTAATTACTTTTTAATTACTTTCTAAATTCTATATCAACCTCGAGTTAAGCAATTCAAGAATAGACATGAAATGGCTCTTAATTCATTCAAATACATAATATAAATCTACATAAATTACTCTTATTAACTGACCAAAGTATTAAAAATGTGAGAAGGATACATAAAAACATGTATTTTAAAGTTAGACTTTAAATGTTGATGTTAATTCCACTATTGAATTATGTATAATTATATTTAGTATTTAGTTTAATTACATCAGAAGTAACTGTAATTAAATTACAGAAAAAATAAGAGTAATCCCTTACTTTACTTTTTCAAGGGAAAAGTAATTAAATTACAGTAACTAACACTGTGCGTTACTGATGGTAGCCTTTGTTACTTTGGTCCCAGCTCTCGGCAGATCATTCACTAGGTCCCCCCGTGTAGTTCTGGGATTTTTGCTCACCGTACTTGTGATCATTTTGACCCCACAGGGTGAGATCTTGCGTGGAGCCCCAGATTGAGGGACATTATCATTGGTCTTGTTTGTCTTCCATTTTCTAATAATTGCTCCCACAGTTAATATTTTCACACCAAGCTTCTTACCTATTGCAGATTTAGTCTTCCCAGCCTGTTGCAGGTCTACAATTTTGTTTCTGGTGTCCTTTGACAGCTCTTTGGTCTTGGCCATAGTGGAGTTTAGAATCTGACTGTTTGCGGTTGTGGTCAGGTGTCTTATATACTGATAACGGGTTCAAACTAGCCTAGAAATCTAGATGCACCCTAGCGGCAGCAAATCTAATTTGCCGCGAGTGTCGTCTAGCAACTCTCAATTCACTTCTGAGCTGTAAACGACAAACTCTGGTCGGGCCAATCACATCGTGTATAGAGTCGGTGGGCAGGGGTTAATATAATGACGGCCGAGTTGCGTGTGCGCGTGCTTCTAGAAAACACAGAAACTGGCTAACGACGGTCTTTCGAATCACCTTTGACCATGACTCTGGAGGACTTGGAGTCACCTTCGTTGCTCTGGTTGGTTGTAGCGATATCCAATTGCGTACACGGCATGCAGAGGTAGTTTGAAAGACAGCTGTTTTTCCCGCCCCTCGGATTGAGCCCTGTCAATGGTGAGTTTCCAGACCAAACATCTTGATGTGGGTCTGGCTTGTCAGGCTAGGTTCAAACAGGTGCCATTAATACAGGTATTGAGTGGAGGACAGAGGAGCATCTTAAAGAAGTTACAGGTCTGCGACAGCCAGAAATCTTTTTTGTAGGTGACCAAATATTTTCCACCATAATTTGCAAATAAATTATTAAAAAATCAGACAATGTGATTTTCTGGATTTTTTTTCTTCTGTCTCTCATTTTACAGGCCTCTCCTATCTTTTTAAGTGGGAGAACTTAAACAATTGGTGGCTGACTAAATACTTCTGCGCCTTCTAGAGTTTCATGCCAGAACTTGGTATATGTGTATATATATATATATATATATATATATATATATATATATATATATACCAAGTTCTGGCATGAAACATATATATGTACAAATAAATGCAGTTCTTTTGAACCTTTTATTCATCAAATATTTGTGATTTGTGTGTGTGTATATATATATATATATATATATATATATATATATATATATATATATATATATATATATATATATATATATATATATATATATATATATATACACATAAATCACACCCAAAGCATATTTAAACTGCAAACTAAGCAAACTAAACTGCACTCTTACCGTCTTTTGGTTTTCAAATATCAAAAGATTGTAGAATTTGTGAAATTGCTCAAAATCCAGGACTTCTTTCTTTGCTCCCACCAGCTGAAATTATGAAGTTGACACTTTAATTACCAAGTCATTAACTATAAATTAGGTCTCTTTCACTAAACATGCGTATGCACAAATGAGTCCTTTTAAGAACAAATCATGATTCACCAAAAAAATTGTAATATGCAAAAAAATCTTTCACTGTACGGCTTTATAATCGTGTTCAGAAGTTATATTTCATTCTAACATAAATATAATCATATTAAAGTATGTTGCATAGTATTATATTGTATTATATTATCCATATATAAAATTATATAATAAAATTAATCAATAATACAATTTAATTTAATCTTAAATACATTCCAGCATAGTATACAGTTAAAGAGAGTGAAAAGCTGTGTAATAGCTTCATCTGGGAGGTTTCTCTGAATAATGCAGATGTATGCGTATGTTCAGTTGGCTAATGAGAGGTCGTATTCTGGGTCTTTATAAAAGGTGTTTATTGTGAGAATGGCAAACTTAGCATTGCTCGAGGATCGGGCGAAAGGCTGTGAAAGAAAATGTTGACAAAAAAAGCCCTCTTGCACGTGGCTGCTCATTTAGAAAACTCCAAATTCACTAACATCAGAACGAGGTTAAGAACAAATTCCTGTGCGTAGGAACGTGTTGTGAATTAGGTGGAGATTTTACGCGAGAAGTTCTCCTGTGCGTACAAATACGAAATAATCAACGCAATTATTAGTGAATGAGACAAGACCTAATGTCTGATGACCCAAAAACACAAATCATCATTTGCAAAAACATCAGGAGAGGAAATCTCTTGCTATAAGGTTTTTCATACAATGCAAAGCGTGCACTTCCGTCAAGATAATATGTATACAATGCATCATTCATACCGCAATTCTGTCCTTCAAAAAACGTCCACCTGGTACTTTAAAGTTCATTTGTGGCAAAAGAGACTTGAGCTCTTTCATGGTCATGCTGTGAGAGACAGAGCATTAAACAAGAGCAATGAGGTGAGACAAAAACTGCAATGAAACAGTCTGAGAATCAGGTCAAAGAGAAAGAGGAGAACCTGTTTTTCTTTGTCTGATCAACCGAGTACATCTGCTTCCTCAGCCAACTAGAGTAGAATGAAAGACAGAGAATGAAACATATGATTTTGGTTACAGTTTACGGATACACAAGGTACACGTTCTGTAAGTGTGTGTGTGTGTGGGCTGGTAAGCCCTACGTAAACCCCCCACAAAGATGGCAATATCCGAAATCCTTGTCCTTGTGTAGACATTTTTTGGTCCCCATTAGGAAAACATCTTATAAATCATACAGAAAGAGTTTTTTTGAGAAAGTAAAAATGCAGAATGTTTCCTGTGATGGGTAGGTTTGGGGGCAGGGGCAGTGTAGGGGGTAGAAAATACAGTTTGTACAGTATAACATCCATTACGCCTATGGAAAGTCCCCATAAAACAAGGAAACACTACATGTGTGAGTGTGTGTTGTGTACCTCTCTATTATCTCTGGTGTGTGAGCTGCCAGTGTCTCCTGTCTGAGTAATTCCAGTCCTGTCAGCCATTTTTCTGCATCTTCCACTGAATCGGCTGCGGAAGACAAATACTATCAGTGCTAATAACAATGCAATCTTTTCAACAGATCATTTTAGGATCACATCAGGTTCTTCCTTTAACAGTCATTTCTTAACCACCCAAAGAATAGAGTATCAGTTAACTCAGGTAAGCAATAAATAAATATCAAAATATCAAATAAATCTAAAACGTATATTGAAAGAAAGGAAGCGGTTCCCTCAAGAGTCTTACACCAAACTTAGGCTAGTCACATGCTAAAGTATACTTACCTACCATGCACATTATATATACATTATATATATTAAAAACATATACAGTATATATATATATTTTTTTTTTTGTATCTCATAATGAAAGTTATGCCAGCTGTGTCTACTGAATTGTATATATTGTTTATTCTGCACATTGTGCATATTGCATATCACACTTGGGCATGTGGAGTGACAATAAAGTCATTTGATTTGATTTAGATGGTTTTATAACTTGTAATATGTATAAGAAAACTCACATACCCCCCAGACTGAGAGTGTTCAGAACAAACTGAGAGCCATAGAATATGGTAAAGCATGTGTTAGGGTCTGTATTTTTATCTTTGGTGTCCTTGAATCGATCAAATTCTTTGGAGTTTTTTCCTGGTCGTACTTCCCGGATCTCAAAAAGGTCCACTGCAAAAATGAGAAACAACAGAAACTTAAACACATAAATACTGACAATATTCAGATTATCAGACAGCAAATCATAGTGTTGTAATTGTTAAATAAAAGTAAAACTATTCAAAATCATTTTTGTTCCTTGAAATAAAACGTATGTACATTAATTGAAAAACTTTTTTTTTTTTTCAATTTAGGGTACGGTAAAAAAAATTGTGTTATGTTGCACGACATTTCTAACAAACCTTATATTACCATCATCGTCTTCCTTTAACTCAGTGTTACATATATTAGAAGAAAAACTTTATAAAAAGGTTAAATGTTACCAACTAAATATAAAATAAATTAAAAGCTAAATAGAAATATAAAAAATAGCACTAAAAAATTTATGTACCTATAAAAGCTCATTCAAAATATATATTTTTTAAAATACACAATATTAGTCTGTAAATAATACTAAACTGTAACTGAAAAAAACAAACTGAAATAAAACATTATTGTCACATTTCAGGGTCCGGTATTGTTTGTGTTTAATGTTGCATGCTATTTCGCACGTTGGCTATCCCTGTGGATATTTCTAATAAACCTATGTATTACCTTCATCCTCGTCTTCCTGGAACTCAGTGTTACAATATTTAAATGGAAAACTTGATCATTTTAAATGCTGGCAGCTAAATATAAAATGATATTAAAGATAAATAGCTAAATATTCAAAATACCAATAACTCAAAAACCTTGAAAATATACAAATAAAAGCTAATTCAAAATATTAATCAATCAAAACTGATTTTGAACTCTCTTCTGACTCTCTTTTGAACTAAATATGAATGTATGTTTTTTATATATACATATATATATCTAAATATAAATAATATCAGAAACACCATGAGAAGTTGCATGATGTCACATGATAACCAGGAAAAATAAGTATAAAACACAGTGTGCACAGTATAAAATGCACTGGGATGTCATGTACAAAAGAAACAGTAGAAAGATTAGTCGGTGAGGAAAAGTAAAACTGCACGGGGCACTTCAAAGTGTGACAAAAATACTGTGATGGGTGTGATCACACTACAGAACGCCATAATTACTGCCAACAGACATTCAGTTCACTGGCCAGTGGCCACATCCTCAAGAAATGTCTTCCTACAAGATCATGGTGCCATATGGGTTTGGATTGTTGCTGCTCATGGAGACAGAGAAGTAGCTCACTTGGTTTTGAGACACAGCCTATGACTGAACAGCTCTCTGTTACTAAACAGATCAACCTGGAAAAGTTAAAAGCTGACTGTTAGATCATCTAACTATTCATTTTATCCTCGGGATGTTCATATAAAATAGTTTGTGATTTTCACTTCCGTTCAAGAGTTTGGAATCAGACCATTTTTTTTAAAGAAACTGATCTTTTTTTCTGCAAGGACAATAAAGACTTTTACATTTAACAAAAGATTTCTATTTTAAATAAATACTGTTCTTTTGAACTTTCTATTTATCACAGAGTACTGAAAAGAAATGGTATCATGGTTTTCCAATAATATTTTAAGCAGCACAACTGCTTCATTTTTTAACTGCTTAAACCATTTTTAGAAAAAAAATTGGTAATAATAAGAAATGGCTCTTGAGACCAAATCTGTTTAATAGAATGCTAGGAATACATGTCAATATTTTTTTTCCAAATATATTAAAATAGAAAACAGTTCGTTTTTTTACTTGTAATCAAATTTCACAATATTACAGTTTTTATTGTATTTTCATCAAATAACTAGCCTTTTGTAGTCTAGCTGTAGATTTTAGTACAAAATCTTTCCGACACCAAACATTTGAATCATAGAGTAAATTTATTTTAAACTACAACAACAACAAAAAAAACCACATTAACATCCTTTTAACCCAATATTTCTTTAAAATATGAATGTAATATGTACTTATCCATTGTGTACTGCAAATATTGTTGATAAATCGCTTGTGATGATCCTTATTTGTATGTTGCTTTGAATAAAATCGTCTGCTAAACTAAAATTTAAATGTGATATTTTGTTATTTTGTATATAATGTAAAGCCACTTTATATGGCCACATCTTTGTAATGTCCAACGAAAACATTCACTTTTAAGTAATTAAAGTATTGGTTTTAATTGCCTAATAAACCTTTATTATAAAGTTTCTGTAGCTTAAATAAAACATGGCACTGGCAGCACCAATGTCAGGGGTTTGCTTTAATATAAGTGTAAATGGAAGGAATGAGCTTGAGGTAAGGCACTCACACACTCCTTCTGTCTTGTCGGCAGTGCGCGTCCAAGCCACCTGTCGCGTCTCCATAATGACCTGCACGGTAAGCCTCTCCATCCTTTGTCTGTACACGGTCATCACGATCCCCATCTCCAAGTCCCGCTTAATGATACTCTTCCTGTACTCGGTCAGGTCTCCCTGCTGAGTGCGGCCTGCCATCTCTGCCTTTCGCCGCACACTGCCAAAAATAAACGGCCACAGGTCAACTTATTGCAAACTGCAATGTAGTCTCATAATGCATATGTACACTTGGTATGTTTGCTTTCTGTGCAGCTGAATGATTTAGCAAAAAATGTCGGTACTTTGAATATGAAAACATAACGGACTATTTGAAATTCAAATATTTCAAGATACTGCATGGAACTAAACAAACATTAAATAAATAGTTAACCCAAAAATGAAAATTATGTCAATTTACTCAATGTCGTTGTTTCAAACCCCTGACAATCTTTTTTCTCTGGAACACAAAAGTATTGAAAAGTATTTGCATTGCCCGTTCAATGGTTTATTATATATATATATATATATATATATATATATATATATATATATATATATATATATATATATATATATATATATATATATATATATATATATATATACATAAGTTTTTATTACAGTACTTTTCTTCATTTCTTTACATTTAGATGGTACCTTGAAACTTGGTAAAGACATTCAACAATTGAGTATATCAGCTGTAAGAAAAAACTAACAAACAAACAAAAATACAACATATTTTGTGGAACAGATATTATATCCGTAAGAGTAGTGTCCAATATTTTAAGAAAGAAATAGAATAAAATAAAATGAATAAATAAATAAAAAAGGGATATAAAGGACAGCAATTGTGGTAACAGTACAATATGTTGTAAAACAATGTCAGCCAACACATTATTACAGCATTTTTAATCCATTCAACTGTATGATTATATATTTATTACTCAGTCTGTGGGACCCCACTGTCTTTTATTATGGACCAAAAAAAAAGGTTGAAACATTCTTCAAAATATTGTTTTTGTGTTCTGCAGATGAAAGGCTTTTGAAACGAGAATGACCAAGGTGAAAAATATGTACTATTGAATTCATTAAAAATGCACTAGAGTATCTTTTTACAATACAAATATACTATAATGATTTTTAGTACATTAATAGTACGTCTTTTTCACCTGGGGAGTGAATAATTCGACTGCACTTTATTTTAAGGTGCCATTGTAACAGTGTAATTATATAATTAAGTAGGCCTGCCTACTGCATAATATTAATTAACAACAACAGGTACTTACTATAGGGTTAGGGTAGGATTTGGGTTTGGTTGAGGGCTAGTTGCATGTAATTATGCATAATTTACTGTTATTACTATGGTAAGTACATGTAACATTTGTAACAAGGACACTGCAAAATAAAGTGTTACCCAGAATTTTGATTTTTTTTTGGTGAATTATTTTACTTGTTTGTTTGATCCATGCAGTATCTTGAAATACTTCAATATTAAACAATCTATTGTGTTGTAAACTTGCATTGGAGTAATTGAACGCGTATACAGTAAGTAGACAGTAGCACATACATTCACAGAAGCTTGTGCACTTTAAACAGAATTTGCCAGTACAATTGATTCCTCTTTACAGCTTTGGGTTTAAAGAAGTACAGTTTGCGAGGAAGACAATGTTAACACTGTAACTTCCCAACGATGCATGTCAGCTCTGATAATAGAAATTATCACAACCTAAAGAGGAATATCACCATCAGTTATCTTTGACTGAACAGTACACCTTTCAGAGACAAGTCAGTTTTCCAAACTGTTGAACCATGGCAAGCAAAATAGATGTTTCATTTCGCATTCCCCATAGAATCCAATATTTGCATTGCAAATGAGTAGCTGAGTAGCCTACTGTGGAAGTCTCCCAAAGCAAGTCCCTCTTTAAAAGTAAATCATTAATCCAATAAAACCAATGTGGTTTTCATTCAGAAAGCTTTGTGCATCACCCACACACCCTCAAATGTTCCATTTTGAGCTTTCTTAGTGATAGTGAGACCACTTTTTTCCTAACACTCTCAACAAAACAAAAAAGCACTACGATAAAACAACCAACTAACAAGCCAAAAATAGACACAAATGATAACAAGATAAGAATAAGTGAAGATCTGTTGCCCTACAGTGTAAGGAAATGAATAAGCCACATCTGAGTTGTTCTTTACTGTAAGTCGCTACAATACGTAATTGTTATCATTTAAATGATAAATATAAGCAGTAGATGCACACCTGCTTTTGCAACATAAAAAAATATAGACCACGGAAATGTACGTACATTTTATTGTATTGCTTGTGCATTTTGTTGCAAATGTAATTTCAAGTAAGTTTTCCCACTGGTGGTGAATATTGATGAATAAAATCCTTAAGACTTGATCAATGTGTTTTTTAATAAAAAAAATAAAAATAGACATTTAAATCAAATGTATAACTACATACATAAATAGCTTTCCCGTAATATAAACATCAAAAATACCAAATAAAAAGAACACTTACCTAAGTTCAGAGAAGAAAATCAATGACCACTTCGAACACCACCTGCTGTAATCTAACCAATTCTCATTTTAAAAAATAAAAAAGCCTAATGCAGTATTGAAAAAAAAACGTATATGATCAGTCAAGTCACAATGTGGTCAGTTCCTCTATTCGCTAAACACAAGGAAGTGAAGAGAACATTATGAGGGAAAAAAAAATCCGGAAGCAAAATTATCTATGCAAAATCCCCAGGGAAGAGAGGGCGATGTGTGTACCGCGCTTTCAAACTTCTGTGTCTTTGCGCCAGTGTAAAATATGCCAAACCGTGAGTTCTGGATACAGGAGAAGCGTTTATTTCCGTGTCTATTCAAGTTGTTTAAAGTCGCATGTTGCCATTGTTGACGTCATCGTGACATCACAACGCTCTTCTTTATGTTCATTAACAACTTATTTAACATCTGTAAAAACTAAATGTATGTCTCTAAATGCCAACGTAATGCCTTAGGTATTGCCAAAGTATAAAAATGTAAGCATACTTAAGTAAACTTTGAGGAGGCGATATGAAAACGAAAGCACCTGTTGTCGGCAGCTGCAGGGCGCTGGCTGTCAGAAGACCATTCGGTCCTCCACAGTGATATAAGCTAGGCCTATGTGTAATGATTCTAATGAATGATTTTATTTGTTCTCATATTTATTTCTTAAACATGCTACAAATAAAAAAGTTCCGTAGCCTAGAATGTAAATGTCAAGTCGTACTTAAAGAAAAAAAAAATCTATCAAAGTTACAGTTTAATGTTTATTACACTTTATCTAACCAAAGTAATTAACTCTGAAAAATCCCGAAGAAATTACTGTGGAAACAAAATGTCATAAATGTCATGTTTTCATTCTGAGAACTACATTTATGTATTTGGATGTTCAATTTAATAAATTAATCTTTAATTTTTTTTCAGACACCACATTATAGGCTACCAGTCAAGTCAAAATGCAAATATAATGTCTAGATATTCGATCAGTAATTAGTAATCAGTAAGAAGAATTCAGTCATACATTGTCAATACTCTGTGATAAACAGTATTCGGGCAGAGCATCAGAATGTCTTTGTGTGCAGATTTTAATATTTCACAGAAAAAGCAGGAAACCAGATCCTTGATTTTGCATATTCACATAAAACCTACAGTGTAAAACACCTTAATAAGTGGTTCATAACAGTGTGGTTTCTTCTTCATTATATGTGTAAAAACACAAACTAAACACTGAAAAGAAACATTGCTGGTTTGAACTCCATGTTGTCTTCTTTTTCTTCTTCCTCACTGTCCCTCATCCTCCTCAGGTTCTCGGAGGCCTTGGCTGTGCAGGGTCTTCCCTGTCATTTCCATCATGGCCTGTACTTCAGGATCTGCATCTAGTATACTTTTCTTTTTCTCGTCCTGAATGTCAACATCAGAAACAAACATTTCAATATAAAAAATGCAAATCCCCCCAAAAACCTACAAATTTCAGCATTCATATTACCACAGACCTGTTCCTGTTCTTCAGGCAGCTGCCCAACGCCCCACACCTCCACGGTGTCCAGTTTGAAATCCTCATCTCCTGAGAGCTGAGGACTGCCGTATGTGGTGCACCGTGGTCGAGCCCTGCTGTGGCCGTGTCCAAAATCGAAGTCCAACCAAAAGCCGAAATAGCCATGCTGACCACCCATACCCTAAAAAAAGACATAACTATGTAGTTGTTTTGTTTCATGATGTTGTAAAGCCTTGAACGATGTTTAACATTAATCTCACCAAGCCATTTGGCATGGTCTGCTGGCCCTGGTTCAAGTACATGTAATGACTGTTATAGCCTGTGCAGGTGAACACTCGCATGTAGGGAGAAATGGAGAAGAGGAAGCACCTTGAATCACCTAGTGCAAAAAGAAGAAAAAACACTGGTTGTAATGTATAAAATGTGTGTTCACTCATAATTACGAGATGTTCAATTGTAAGCATTCATGACCGTATAGAATTCGTAATTATAATTTATAAACTCAGACTTATAGCCACTTATTATATAGAACCTTAAGGGATCGTTTTATTTAGTTTTAATAAAACATTTTATATTAATTTTAATCAAACCTAAGCACATGCGTAAAAATGTTTTCTTTAGCAAGCCTGTAACCACCTAGATCATAGATGGAAAAGACCATTTACTGCCAAATCAGGAAATGTATTAAGGAAATATGTTTTAAAGCATTTTAACAGACAAAAACCTAGGACTAGTTTGCGAAAGTAGGTTTTTGAAATAATGTCTGATATTTAAAGGGGTACTTCAGCGCTGGGAAGATGAATCTGTATTTAAACTGGGTCATTAATGTAGTAGAAATGTGAAATTATTTTTGAATTTGGTGCTTTTCTTTATTGAGAAAAGACAGAAAATGTATTTGTGTCTCATGGGGATGAAAGACAACAATTCCCAGAATGCTTCGCTGGCCCACTGATCCCTTTCCCACTGCATTCATCTTCATAAAATCAGTTCAGTTAAAGAACAGACACTACAATTAAAAACTGAACGTGTGTGTTCAATATAATGTGATTTAGCCGCTGAGGGAGTGTCACTGCACAAACGCTGCAGGAGTCAGATTACACCGTGATACATAAGCTCTCGTGATGAGAGCTGAGGTAATCGCGACTGCGCTCGCGGCATACATTCACAGTGCGTGTTCAGTCTGGCAAGTTTTCAGTTCATGCCTTCGGAAGCTTAACTTTTAATAGGAATTAATTTGAGAAGTTAAAACACTTACATTGCTCAGCATAGCTCCTGCAGCTGTGAGTGCGATCTCCCATCCCCCATGTGCGGATTGAAAACATGTGGAAATGGCTCCCTCTGCTGGCTGTAGTCTTTAGCCTCTGGCCAAAACTTTTTGCGTAATTTTTGCAAAAATAATGATGATATTTGTGTCATCTGAGTAATTTTCCCAGAAATAAAATGCATAAATCTCTCATCTCAGGGGATGTGGGGGGGGGGGGGGGGGGGGTTTCTACTAATAGAAAGCCATATGCTAATCGCTGAAGTAACCCTTTAAAGAACGATCCGATAGACAGCGGTGGTCCTAGAGGTAAAGTTGCTGAGAATGAGGAGTTCTACCATATGATGTGAATGTTGTGGGCTTGGCGAAAAAAACATGTAAAATGCAATCCTTTACACATGTGAAAAAGGTGAAGCCTGGTGACCCCTGGAGCCCTTTTTTTTCGAATTTTGGCCGCGAGTCAAACAAACCCAATCGGCCTCCGTTAACCTGGTCAAACAGCCATTCGAACTTAACTGGCCGACGGTGGCTATGTTTTTTAAGATACGTGAATGTCCTCGTAGACAATTATGGCAGCTTGGACAAAGACACACCACATGTCAGTTTTCAAGTCAGTCATGCAACTGACTGTTGCGTAACTATAGCCGTTTTGTTTTGTTTTTGTTTTTTATAGCACCACCAAGTGGCCAGTCCCAGTATTTATTTACACGACCACAGACCGAGCCCATACATCTGTGTACAGAGTTTGGTGAAACTATCCCTTTCCATTCAAGAGGGATAGCTGTTTTAGTAAAAGTGTCAGACATTTTGGCATCCCCCCATGGACGTGAATCGAAATTTGGATTGATTTATTTATTTTACATTTCCAAAATACCTACAATTTTTCTGATGATCAAATCCAATATGGATTCCAACTATATAAGACACCTGAGCCTGCGACAAACAGTTAAGGAGTAATGAGCCATTATGTATTTTTGATCACTGTAGCACCACCATCGGGGCAAGCCTTGTGACGTTGTAGACAGGGTGGTACAAGCAGTCTCTACGACTTACAGTTTGGTTTGCCTGATCCATTTGTGGGAGAATGCTAATTAAATTACAAAAAGGTTTAAGCGCTACACACTTCAACCAAAATAGCGACATTGTAGCAGGCTCTATTTTAAAATATATGTATAAGTAAAATATAATATTATAAGAGTGTACCACCTGATCTATGTACCACCTGACTGCTACAGTCATTTTTGTGCTGATAGTGTTGTTATAGAAACACATAATTCCGAGTCTGACGAGAACGGCTCCGACTCCGGTTTATCATCTCATAATTACGCAGCATAGCAAAACATTGTATATGGTTTATTCTTTTTCCAAACTCACCCTGGAACTGAGGTTTGACCTCCCAGCTTTGAGACGCAAAGCCCCCAAAGATATGGCCTTTAGTGTCTTTTACCAACATGACAGTGGGACCCCGACTTTTGCAGTTACCCACCAATCGGGTGAAGCTTTCCCCGTGTATGTTTGTGGAGAATAACAACCTCCAGGGGGTGCTGTGTCCCGCGGGCAACTGAGGGGACAGGAACATCAGAAGAGGTAGATTCAAGAGACTTTGGAAGTCACTCCAGGGAGCGTACCGACATGGGGGCAACAGAGTCGGGGGAGGACGAGAGGGCAACCCAACACCTAGCCGCTCACCAATCAGGAGCTCCAAAAAAAGGGCCATTGCAGGGATCCGGAAAAGCCAGTCTTCTAGACATGGAATGTCACACGTATTCTGATCTATTGAAGAGATAAGGACTAATTATATTAAATAATCCTTTTGCTGTGCACTATATATGTTAGTTACAGTTTTATTATAAAAGTGACATTTACATATTTTTTTAAAACGAAGCTTAATAGAAATATAAAAAACAAGGTAAAACTTTACAATAAGGTCCCATTAGTAAATTTTAGTTAATAAAAATACAGTTGTTCATTGTTAGTTCATGTTAGCTCAGGTCATGCTAAGAGATACGACTTTTGATTTTAAAATTAACATAGATTCACATAGATTAATTAATATTAGGATTATTTTTCACTGTTAGTTCATGTTAACTAATTTAGATTACTAATGTTAACAAATTCAATTATTGTTAAGCAAAAACAAAAGCTATTAAAAATTACAAAAGCACAAATGATAAAATATAAATCTAAATGTATATTATATAAATAATACCAAAACACCTCTTATTTAAATTATTGTCATTCACATTAATAGAAAAAATACACTTTATTCATTTTCACTTGGATTTGATCTAAAACAGCATTTACAGTGATAAAGATACAAACCTGAAGATTTTAATTCAGAGGTCAAATGTTCTGCCAGCAGTTTAACCCCTTGTTGGCCATCAGCCATGCGATCTGGTTCCCAACCTCGTAGATGCCCCCTGTGGGCTAGAGTCTGAACTGCCGCTGAAACCAGGTCTTCCACAAACTATATCATAAACATTAAATAACCATAATAAGACCTCAAGAATTATTTAAAAATTGCATTAATACTTCATTGTTAAATTGACTTGGCAAACAAATTAAATCTATATAGATATGTTCTATATATAAAACATAAATATATAAATATGGAAATCTAATAAAAATTACAAATAAAAATTAAAATATGAATAAATACTGTAACAGTTTATACAGTTGAGGTCCGTATGATTAGCCGTCTTGATAAATATGAACATAGATGGCTGTAAAAATAATTCTGTATTGTTTATCCTTTTGATCTTTATTCAAAAATAACAAAACTGTAACCTTTCATAGAAGTAAAAGAATGGGGGGGGGGGGGGGTCCCATTAATACTTTAAAAATGTTACACACCTGGGGGGGTATTCCAGAAATGAGGTTATGTGACATACCTGGATATGTTTAAGAGTAAGCGAACAGCCTCAAGTTTTGGTTCCAAAAAGCAAAGCAGGTTATGTTCCAGGTTCAGATTGCTTAAGAGGTATTCAGATGTGTGTTATATGATTCATATTATATTAATATAACTAAATTTGTTATATAGTTACAGTTATATAATATACAATATTAATTCATTCTAAAGCAATTTGAACAAGGTAATGTTTAAATATTAATTCAATTTAAATATATTTATTATGTATATGTAACAGTGAGTTAACCTTGCTTTCTGCAATACCCCCAGGGTGACTAGAAACATAATATTGTCTAGCTATGACTTCACAGGAATTTAAGAACATTCCAAATTGCCTTAATCATCCATCACAATGAGTAAAACCAAATAGTTCTGCAGCAAAAGATTGTTGAGCTTCACAAAATAGAAAGTGTCTATACGAAAATAGCTAAAGCATTGAAAATCCCCATTTCCATCATCAGGGCAATAATTAATTATTAAAGATGTTACAAATCTGCCTGGAAAAGGATGTGTGTCTATATCATCATAATGCACGGTGAGGAGAGTTTGAGTGACCAAAGACTCTGTAAGGATCACAGTTGTAGAATTGCAGAGATTAGTTGACTGGGGGTCAGAAAGACTAAAAAATCCTACATCACATATGTTGTTTACGGGGGTTTCAAGCAATGTTTCCTCTAATCTCTTTTCTCACTGAGCAAAACATTTCTCTAATGGGTCAAGTCAAGTCAACTTTATTTATATCCCCCTGGGACCCAGAAAAACAAATTAATTAATCAAAAGCACAATCATTTGATTATACTCCACGGTTTCTACTGATACAAAGCCATATGCTAATCGCTGAAGTAACCCGTTAAGAAATCATGTTCATTTCAAATACTTATATCACTGACAACAGTAGTCCAGCCAAGATATTGTCATTTAAAAGTTAGCCCTTACATCAGCCCTTAACTGATGTTGATGTTGACATGTTGTGTTTTGGCCTGAAGCTCCACCCTCCACCTATCGACCAATCACGAAGTCAGTAGTGTTTCTCCATTCGGGTTGCCAGATCTGCTCTAGTTACCACAGCTGCACCACTCTACAGCCATTTGAAAGTGATTGCTGTACCAGTTTTGGCCACAATCTTACATAAACTTCCTTTAACTGAACAAATCTTCTTTACCAAGAAAATCTATTCAAAATCTCCCCCAAAACAGTTGAATGCTTTATTATAATATAATATAATATAATATAATATAATATAATATAATATAATATAATATAATATAATATAATATATGAAAAAAATTAAGCAGTTACACTGATATTGTTTTTATTGGTGACAGGCAGCATTAAAACCATGTTTGTTTATTTGCTCATGAATTTCCATTAATTTCTATATCATTTTTTGTTGTTGTTGTTTTTTGTCTTTTACTTTTTAATGGCAAGGATCCCTAAACAATCCCCTTGTGAGATTAACTCTATATTAGTCTTCCAATTTAATATAATTATAACAGCCTATAATATAATATAAAAACGAATTGAAGTATTTAAACTAGTATAGGCTATTATCAGTTTAAATTTTGATTTGTAAAAAAAAAAAAAAAAAAAAAAAGTATTCCCATAGATCTTATAGCTAAGTATTGTTAAGGGAACATTGTGAACTCTTATAGTTATCTAAACATCTCTGAAAACCAAACCACACACACATCTCTTTTAAAAACTGACGCGTTACTGTGGTGTTTCGCATGCTACACTTTTGGTGGGTGTAACTGTAAATGTCTATTTTGTTACCGTGCTGTCTGTGCCCATCATCCGTTATTTCCACCACTTAATCAAGCCACTCTTCTTTAAAACATGATGACGTTTTATTTCACATGTCTTTGCATTTCACATTGCCTCTCATATTGAGCTATTTGGACCGCAAACATGACTTGCTGCTGCTCACGAAGGACATCATTCTCTCTATGAAACCTCTAAATCACATTCACCGGTTCTAACACTATATCGGCAGTAACTCTATAGTGGTTGAACAGAGCACTGCAATTATATCTCATTGAAAGTAAATCAAATCGATTCGTCCCCTCATTTTACATCTGCGTCTGCCATCTGCGCTGCATTTTATTTTTTCTGTGCAAAGTGCACGCGCACAGCTTAGAGCGAACATTGGTTTCAAGAAAAATCCCCTTCACTCATACAAAAACAGCTGAAGTTTCAAACGGGACCTGGTTCTGTGGTCAGTAAACACAAAAAAATAGAGCTTTGTGGGAGCCAACCCACCAGATGGGTTTGGTTAAAAAAGGGATAAAAAGTACCCCAGGCCCATAGTTAAATATACTGCTGAGTCTTTAAAGCTGCAGTCTGTAATTTTTTGCGCTCTATCGGTGAACAAACAGAACTGCATGCGCCTTGCGAAAGAAAATTGCAGCCAGAGCTACTTCTCTCTGTTTATATCTATGGCGATTCAGGTAGGGACTGTGCTCCTCCGCAGCGGTACCTACCAGTCTGGCCTGAAATATTCCCAATATAAACACTTATTATAAGTGCACTATAATGATTCAGGGTAAGACAAACACACTGTTTGGAAAATGTATTCATGTTGTACATTCTCATTATAAACATTTTGTAAATCTTATACACAATATACGCACAGCAGCTTTAATGCTTTTTTGTTGGAGGTCCTGTACATCTTGTTCAGATACATGGTATCATGGATTCTAGCAAATACCAACATGACAGCATCTGCTAGAAATCTTATAATAGGTTGTGGTTAGATCTTCCATCAGGACAACAATCCAAAACAAACATCAAAATCAACACAAAAATGTGTCACTGAAGCTTCTGCCATGGCTGTCCCAGTCCCCTGACCTGAACCCTATAGAAAATGAGTGGGGTGAACTCAAGAGAAGACGCACCAACATGAAGCTGGGAATCTGAAGGGTATGGAGAAATTTTGTATGAAGGAATGATCTGTGATCTCTTGTCAGGCATTCTCCAAACTCATCAGGCTTTATTATAGAAGAAGACTGAGAGCCGTTATCTTTGGAAAAGGAAGTTGAAAAGTATTGAATACAAGGATGCTAATAATTATGTCCAATGTGTTTGGGAGAAAAACCTAAAGAGATTTTCCCCACATTTTCAATTATTTTACTTCAGTGAAAGGTTAGGTTTTTGTTATTTTAAAAAAAATAAAAGATCAAAAGGATTAACAATGCACAAGTATTGTTACAGGCTTCTTTGTTAATTTTTACCAAGGGGGCCAATAATTCTGTCCACAACTATTGTCCCCAACAATTAAAGGTGCCCTAGAATTAAAAATTTAATTAAACTTGCCATAGTGAAATAATAAGAGTTCAGTAGTAGACATAAAAATAAAAAAAAATACTCTGAAACCCAAGTGGATTTACTCAAACTGAGAAAGTCAAAAAGTGTTAGGTTGTTCCCCGCTTTCCCCTACTTCAAGGCATACTGCTTGCCTTTTGAATATTACATTTGTAGAAATGTGTTAAAATATGCAATAAAAAAATAAATCATGTATAAATCACTGTTATGAGACAGTAAATTACTTAAATGCACAGTTAGACTCTTTGCGGCTTATATTATTAGCAGTTGTAGTAGTAGTACTAGTAGTTGTAGTATATTTTTGAAGGTGCCCTAGAATGAAAAATTGAATTAGCCTTGCCATAGTGAAATAATAAAAGTTCAGTACATGGACGTCACATACTGTGAGTCTCAAACACCATTGCCTCCTACTTTCTATGTAAATCTCGTGAATCCAAAACACCACGGAAAAAAAGTGCTTCACAACATAAACCCACCCGTGACGCAAGCGTTGGGGATCATTTATATGCACGCCCCCAACATTTGCATCTGTCCAAACATGTTCATTGTCAGGCGGAAATGACAGAGCGAATCATCAGGTAAACAAGCTTCTCGCATAGACACATTTCATGTTCCAGGCTGTGCAGGAGAATTTTCTACACTTCCCACAGATAAAAAATGTCAGCAGTCATGGTTGATGTTTATAATCCGATACCACAAAAATGTAATTCAAGATCGTTTGTTTGTTCGGCCTATTCAAAGCAAGCTTCGCTCAGCATCTTAAACTGAAGAAAGTGGCAAGTACAACTATATTCCTGCAAGCAGTAAGTAGTAGTGACTTGTCCACTTATTGACTGTTTAAACAATTTCTGATTAAATTGAGAGTTTCTTAGAGAGACCGCATTGTATAGATAACGCAAGATGCTTACAGTAACAATAGAAAACACCAAGTACCACACAAAGCTAAATAGTGTGTCTAATGACAAAGGGTAATATTATTTTGTATTACAAAATTCAACCGTATACATTGCTTACAGATCGTTCACTCGATCTTTCTAGCAAACGTCACCCTTTCCACCATATAAGTTAAAACGATAGTCATTTGACAAGGCTATTCATTTTGTAAAAATATAAGTTATATATTTATATTTTTGAGAACTGAAGTATGGTGTTTCCTATGATGTTATACATACATTGTGACTAATGATATATAAACGTGCAATATCATTGATGAAAAAAGACAAGTCTAAAATGTAGACTGAACGACACACTTTAAGCAGAACATCTCAAATGGAGATTGATAAAATGCAGCTTACTTATTTATTGGTGTTTTCAGATCATCCGCGAGCGAAAGAGAGCTCGCGTGCATATGGTTGCCAGATTGGACATGTTTAGGTAAAACACCGGATAGCATACATGTTCTTTTCACAGAAAAGCTCTGTTTGGGGGATTTAATTACTGAAATCTGGCGCTGAACGAGAGCTCTTTCTCGCACGCGGATGATCTGAAAACACCAAAAAACAAGTAAGCTGCATTTTAGCAATCTTCATTTGAGATGTTTTGCTTAAAGTGTGTCATTCAGTCGGTCTGGTTCTGTCAGGACGGTCAGGACTCACGAGCCGCTGAACAGCTGAACTGCTGTGTGCTGCTGAAATAAGCCAATCAGAGCAGAGCTCAACCTTAATATTCATGACCCTTCCAAATAAGGCAAAAACAGAGCATTACATCGTAGTGACAATTTATAGGGTTGTAAATGGACCTGTAAAACTGTATCTGGACAATTTTTGCCCTTAAATAAGCCACATACCCTCTATGTAGATATCAGAGAACAATTTAACAAATTGTTTCAAATCATTTTAGGGCACCTTTAATACTGAAATACTTATATAATTCGATTTTGGTGATACTTACCCCTCTGATCTGCTCAGCTGTTGTAGCAGTAGCCTTTGCACCCTCTGCCATTGCCAAGACCAAAGGTGCACGTTCCTCTGCAGTTCCTCTAAGAATATCTGCCAGGAAAATAACCAACTGCTCACGACTTACTCCATCACCAGGGGGCAGCGGCACTTCTGGATCAATGCAGTAAATGCCATGAAATACTCTATTTATCATTGACTCTGAGGACATCTTTCCTATTGTCATCTGAAACAAATAAAAAGAAAACATATAACACAAAACACAAAAGAAAACACAAAAAAAGTGCATATCAATGTATCTTAAGTGTTGGCACAGACATGCGATCCAAAGAGAAAAGTTTTGGACCTGCATCTGTTTACGAGCTATAACAACTAGGCAGATGCTTATTATTAGATATTCTACAATAGCCTTCTTACAAATGACTTTTACTTTTGAAAAGAAACATTGAAATTTTTATCTAATAACAATAGTTATGATTGTCCCACTGATGGGCAAGTAATTATGTGGTAGACATTGAAATTTACTAAACTCAGTTAGTTTTTAAATAATGCAATTAAAGATAGTTATTTTAGTAACACTGAGATACTGTTATAGTTGTTATGAATATTTTGATATTTTTGTTTATAAAATTGTATTATTTTAATATATAAATATATTATTTTTTACTGTATGAACTATACAGTAAAAAAAAATTACATTTGGTCATGCTTCTGTCATGAATTTCTTTCTTTTGCTGAACACAAAATAACATATTTTGAAGAAGGTCAGTAACCAAACAATTGATGGGCCCCGTCAATGCCCAGTGTGCAGCAGAAGAAAAAAATGCATACGGTTTGAGACAACTTGAGAGTGAGCAAATGATGACACACACACACACACACACACACACACAAACACACAATTAAAATAAAATGTATGAAATAATAAATAAATAAACAGTCTTAGTATAACAGATCTAGTTAATGCTTATGTCACACCTGCTCACCTTACCTTCAGCATGTCTAGGGATAAAACCTTCCCCGTTTTTCCTGATGAAGCAGAGGAGCCAGTTGCATGAAGCCTGTCGAATGTCCCCTCTATAACGGGTCTTTCATCCGGACGAAAACGTGCCAGTCGTTTCTGCGCTACAACACTGTCGGTGTTCCCCATCACCCTAGAGGAAAATTAATGAATGTAAAATTAAACGAATGAATTCATGCAGGTTAGTCTGACTGTCATGATGGGCACAAATGGCCATGGGCATTCATAAAATACATGCTTGGTTTCAGCTGCTGACTGAAACAAGCGCTCAAGGGAAACTCTGATATACAGGACACACTTGTGTCCTGAAAAACTGAAGTGAGATTTCCAGACCTGGTCAGCGGTTCAGTTTGACATTTCGACTCACGATGTAAACACACACGCAAATCTATTTCCTGGTTCTTCTGCTTACCTCATGCGAAGAGGACCAATGAATGGAGAGAAACTTCAAACCGCGCTGTGATTGGCTGGATCAGAGTTGCGACATTCGCAGAGTGATAGTGGCTTACCTGGAGGCAAATTAGGAAGAAGAAAAAACCCTGGAGGCAAATTAGTTGCAATTTGTGTCAAAAAACAATAATAACGAAGAATACTATTACATTTTCCAGTATTAAAAAAAACACCAGATAATTTTAGCTCGATGTAGCTACTTTTTCCTCAGCATTGTTTATTAACATTATTATATGTATTAACATTATTTACAATTACTGTAAGTGTTTGTGCAATGTTTACTTTCTGTTAAAGACAAATGTAGTTGAATTATATAGAAACATATTTGCATTAGGGTTTTCAATACCACACAGTGAACAAAGCATAAATTGCTGTTAAATTAACTAAATAGGGGGATTTCAAACTGGGGGAAAGTCTATAAAAATAGTGTAAAAGGTTTAAAAAAATAAATATCATAAAATAAGGTGAAACCAACCCAATTAAAAAATACACTAAAATAAATAAAACATTGATTAAAGTTATTTTAATGTTAAAAAATAATAAATAATGCATCTAAATAAATATTATATAATAGAAACTAAATATTTTAAGCCTATTTAATATATATTTTCAGAGAATGAATGTGGTATTTTTACATTAAATTAATAGTTGCCTTTTAAATTTCAGGATGGGACTCTACAATGATGCCCATGGCAACTGAAAGAGTGTTTTCATTGTCACTACATTGCCTTTCTGCTTATCTGAAGATAAAAGAGCACATAAGATTGGCAAGTAGGTTAGATATATATAAATATGGGTTATATAATATAATTCGTTTGAAATAGTTCATAATTAGCCTAGTTTTACAGGTTGGCTCAGCGAACTAATTTGCCTGTCATTGTAGAGTAGTGCAGTACTTTTTGTTGACCATAAGAGGTCAGACTAATACAGTGATTTAAAGCAGAAGCTTTGTCTTTTTCGTGGGGCTTTACAGATCTTTCTTAACAGGCGATGAAAAACGCCTTTTAAGGGCATGAGATTCATGTGAGATCTGGGCGTGATGCTTGCTGACGCGCTGACGTTCAGCAGTCTTAACCAGAAGTTTTACAAGAAGCCGTTTAAGGACATTTCCGTAACTGGAAGTGCTAGTAAAAAAAAAGAGAAATGGAAATATTTAAATCAGATGAGCCGCAGTGAGGGATCGTATTCAATTCGAAGTGACAGAAACAGAAAGACAGACCTTTGTAATGAATGAATGGCAAAACCTCACGGCAGATAAAAAATAATGTAGGCCACTGCGCATGCGCATCAACCATCCGCCTAGCATGGTAGCTGTGCCAGTGCTCAAGTTGAGATTCTCATGGAGATTCTCTACTGCTGTGTGTGTATTTGTATTCTATACTTCTGTCGAGTCAAAGTACATACACACCTTTGTTGTATTACCATGTGTATAACTTCTTATTAACTTATTGTTTTCATATACGGAGTGATTTCCCTTATTCCTTGCTTGCAGCCCTTACTAACCACTTTACATTTTCATTAAGGCATTTAGTACTATGCTTATTAAGCCATATTTTTGTGACTGGTCCCCACATTGTAGAGGATCTTAGTTTTTATTGTTCTTTTGTGGCCATATTGTCTCCACAATGAAGCCAAAACTGACCCACACACACACAAACATCTTAGAAGTAGCCTACTATATACGCGTCTCATAGACTCGGTAATTTTCATATAGCCTATTGATATGTATTAGGTTACATTTTAAACTTATATTGAAACCCTCAAACCTATTGACAATACTAGATTTAAAGCATGATTTGATTTAAAGTCACCATAAAATCAAAATAGACAATTCTTATGTTCTTAAGGAATATTGCATAATTTATTATAAAAGTTTTAATTAATCTGTCATCTTTAATTAAAATAACCTTCTGCCTCCAGTGCCATCTCTTTGATGACATGTTTATAGGCATGAAGGCAGGACAACAACCTGTCACTCAAATGAGATCACAGCAATAGATAACCACAAGCCATTTTTGTAATTGGCATTTGTAATAAATGTACCAAAACTGGTCAAATCTTTACTTTATGAGAGTTATCGATCTTCAAGTAATCTTGACATTGTCAAGGCTTGTACATATATGCGTAAAGGTCATAGTACATGTGAACAACAGGTTTTTACAACCTAATTGCACATTGTCACTGTGTAGCTGCAGTCTATACTGAGCAGGTGTAAACCTCAACAATGCCACTATTGTGCTGCACACCAACCTGCTCTCAGCATGTGCATGCATAGGCCCGGCCTTTTTCACTTTTGTTGTTCCTGTGGAAGTCTTGCCCACATAGAATCAAATTTGAAAGCATGCAGAAAAAAAGTAAACTCATTTTATTTCATGAAGCATAACTGTGCCGCCGATGTACTGAGTTATTTATGTGTTGCAATATTTGAATATGCTGCAGCTCTATATTTGGTTTCCTTTGCCTATCATAATTCCCTATAGAAATCACACCACCCTTCTTGCTTTAATATGTGCGAAGGTCACATCCTCATATATGTCTTTTTATATATTCATTTCACATAATTGTATAATATAACCATAAATGTGCTTAATAATATTGTATGTTCGTATTTTATTATTTAATTAATTGTATTCAATCATAATCATTTTAAAATGTATACTCATATTCAAAACTATAGCAAATGTTGTGTAATACAGCTATTTGCACTGAAGGGTCATGTTTTGTAGCTCTGTGTGTCATGTCTCCAACAGGCAGTCTTAATGTGAAACAATGTAAATGTTTCTCTGGTGGTATAGGCTAACCATAGTCACTGTCTGTGGCACCTCCAATCTGCAAGTTGAGGCACGAGGTTTCGCTCTTTTCGATTGCTTCTTCTTTCTCCTTCCTTTATCCGCCACCGTCGTTCCACAGCCCTATATGGTAAAACCCTGTATACAGGAAATGTTGAAAACCTTAGCACCCACGGTGATAGAAGTGCATGCAAACACTGTTCTTTCTCTGTGGTGCTCATTTGTGTTCATGCTTAACCACATCACTGTTATCAATACCACACATTGTTTAATAAGGAACTAACAATTCTCTCAAAAGTCTTTCTCACTATTGTCTATTTTTCTATCTATCCTGCCCACATTTGCATATCATGCGCAGTCACCAATGTCATGAGTGCTACCAATTTTTTAAGAGTGCATTCAAGTGTGACTGATGCATTGCACTGGCATCTGGTTAAGAATATCAAAGGCTCTGTGTTTAGAAAAAAAAATGTCTTTATTAACCCATAACTCTTGCACACTCATTTTGGTTTGCATAGCTAAATATAATACTTACATTGACATTTATTTATTTTTTATGCTCCACCTTAAAATATAATTAACCTCCATGAAATATGAGGTCAAATTGGATATTTTATTATAGGAGGTGTACTTGAGATGTTTAAATTAAATTATAATTAAACAGCTGAATTTGTTTGAGACTATAAAAGCTGACATTTTCTTTTGATATTTGCGCTTGACCTTTCATCACATTGTGTGTGTCCCTACATTGGTTTGCAAGAAGTGGGCCTAATCAATAAATGAATAACTTTGTTATCCAGCTCATTGACCCATATGCTAAAGCGCTATAGCCCAATTAAATAGACATTTCTAGTCGGCTAACAGTTCAGGGAGACTGATAGATTTGTTTTGGAGTAATTCAACTGAGCTAGATTCAAACAGGATTTCTGGTAAGGCTACTTCCTGTTTCATTACTGAAAAGTATCTTGGTTCCTGGTTAATGTTTATGGTTGCATTTATGAAGCCGCTTCAGTTCCTTTCCTGATCATTAACGTTCAAACATTTGGGGTCAGTAAGATTTTTGATTAAGGAAATAATACTTTTATTCAGAAGGAAGCGTTCATTTGATCAAAAGTGATAGTAAAGACTTACATGGTTACAAAATAATATATATTTGAAAAAATGCTGTAATATATATTTGATGCTGTTTATTTTATTATATAACCATCAAATAATCAAAATATATACAGGTCCTTCTCAAACAATTAGCATATGTGATAAAAGTTTATTATTTTCCATAATGTAATGATAAAAATTAAACTTTCATATATTTTAGATTCATTGCACACCAATTGAAATATTTCAGGTATTTTATTGTTTTAATACTGATGATTTTGGCTAGAGCTCATGAAAACCCAAAATTCCTATCTCAAAAAATTAGCATATTTCATCCGACCAATAAAAGAAAAGTGTTTTTAATACAAAAAAAAGTCAACCTTCAAATAATTATGTTCAGTTATGCACTCAATACTTGGTCGGGAATCCTTTTGCAGAAATGACTGCTTCAGTGCGGCGTGGCATGGAGGCGATCAGCCTGTGGCACTGCTGAGGTGTTATGGAGGCCCAGGATGCTTCGGTAGCGGCCTTAAGCTCATCCAGAGTGTTGGGTCTTGCGTCTCTCAACTTTCTCTTCACAATATCCCACAGATTCTCTATGGGGTTCAGGACAGTTGGCAGGCCAATTGAGCAAAGTAATACCATGGTCAGTAAACCATTTACCAGTGGTTTTGGCACTGTGAGCAGGTGCCAGGTCGTGTTGAAAAACGAAATCTTCATCTCCATAAAGCTTTTCAGCAGATGGAAGTGATGAAATTGGATGAAATGAAAAATCTCCTGATAGCTAGCTGCATTGACCCTGCCCTTGATAAAACACAGTGGACCAACACCAGCAGCTGACATGGCACCCCAGACCATCACTGACTGTGGGTACTTGACACTGGACTTCAGGCATTTTGACATTTCCTTCTCCCCAGTCTTCCTCCAGACTCTGGCACCTTGATTTCCGAATGACATGCAAAATTTGAGCAACAGTCTGTAGCCTAGGTCAGGCGCTTCTGCCGCTGTTTCTGGTTCAAAAGTGGCTTGACCTGGAGAATGCGGCACCTGTAGCCCATTTCCTGCACACGCCTGTGCATGGTGGCTCTGGAAGTTTCTACTCCAGACTCAGTCCACTGCTTCCGCAGGTCCCCCAAGGTCTGGAATCGGTCCTTCTCCACAATTTTCCTCAGGGTCCGGTCACCTCTTCTCGTTGTGCAGCGTTTTTTGCCACACTTTTTCCTTCCTACAGACTTCCCACTGAGGTGCCTTGATACAGCACTCTGGGAACAGCCTATTCGTTCAGAAATTTCTTTCTGTGTCTTACCCTCTCGCTTAAGGGTGTCAATGATGGCCTTCTGGACAGGGTCGGGTTGGCAGTCTTACCCATTATTGCTGGGAGTTTTTAAAAGCCTCAGGAATCTTTTGCAGGTGTTTAGAGTTAATTAGTTGATTCAGATGATTAGGGTAATAGCTCGTTTAGAGAACCTTTTCATGATATGCTAATTTTTTTAGATAGGAATTTTGGGTTTTCATGAGCTGTATGCCAAAATCATCAGTATTAAAACAATAAAAGACCTGAAATATTTCAGTTGGTGTGCAATGAATCTAAAATATATGAAAGTTTAATTTTTATCATTACATTATGGAAAATAATGAACTTTTATCACATATGCTAATTTTTTGAGAAGGAAATAAATAATGGTTTCTATGTTATTATAAAAAAGAGTAAAACTATAAAGGAAACAGTTTTACAGTAGGTACAAAGTAGTACAACGTCAAGCTGATTATTCCAGCCTCTTGTATCCTAATCATTCTAAATTCTTATTATCATCAATGTTTAAAACTTAGAAACCATTATTTATTTATATATTTTGATTCTTTGATGGTTATATAATAAAATAAACAGCATTTATTTGAAATATATATTATTTTGTCACAATGTAAGCCTTTACTTGATCAAATGAACACTTCCTTCTGAATAAATCTAAGTAGCTGCTGAGCGAACGTGCAGACAAGCATTATAACATAACTTTCAACTCACTCAGTGTGTCTAATATAATAAAACAGCGCTGCGCTACCCATACACATGAGCGGAAGAAGTGGAAGCATTTGTCTGTGGTATAATAAAAGCTCTACGGTTCTCGAGCCATGTGTCCCACTTATCTCTGATCCGCAATCGCTTCAGCGGCCTCGTTCCGCTCTAACGTCTTTTAGCCCCACCCTGCTTCATACTACAGTCTTCTTCTTTTCCTTTTCTGATCCTATCCATCCTGGTCACTCCCAAAGAGAACCGTAGCATCTTCAGCTCTGCTACCTCTTGCTCTTCCTCCTGTCTTTTCCTCAGTGCAACTGTCTCCAAACCATACAAGATCGCTCGTCTCACTACTGTCCTGTACACCTTTCCTTTCATTCTTGCTGTACTTTTATTCTTTTCATTCTTTCATTCATTTCATTTCCTTTCATTCTTATTTCATTCATACTACAGTACTGTTAATAATTCTTTAATAGATTAGCTCATCCATTAATATGATTTCTGTTGGATTCTTTTGAGGTAAAGACAACATGAGACTGCGAAATCAAGGCGTCATCAAGCTATGCCTTTGTTTAGAATAAGCGACCTCTAGTGGTGAAAATTACATATTGTGCCTTTAATTTCTTTTGGCCCTGAACTGAAAACAACATTAAGCTGACTCCAAACCACAACTGACATATTTTATATAACATTTACATATTTAATAAATACTGCTGTTTTCAAATATTTCCAGGACTTTCAAAATGTGTGGACAACAGCATATGAGAAAATTCCAAGTTGGATTGTTGGGAACAGTGTTGGTGATTGCGACCCTACTTTTGGCCAGCAGGTTACTGACAATTGGACCACTGAGCCAGGTTTGGCTGGTTAGAGTGCATCTTGTTAGCTCATGACAATGACAGCACTGTGCCAGATTCTAAACGGTTCACAGGAACATTGCGAAGTGACCCATTCACTCACTCTCAATGGGCGCCCCTTTCTCGTCCCAGTAAAATCCCATCTTACTCTTCCTCCAGATATTCCTGTAAACCGTGCTCACAAACCATATTTGTGTCAATATAATTGGATATCTGGTTCATTTAGTCCCATAAAATGTAAATAAAGGTGTTTGTATTTAAAGGGGTATTTCACCCTGAAATAAAAATCACCCTGCTGTTGTTATAGTCCTATGCCCTTCAATCTTTGTCGGAACTCAAAAGGAGATATTTTGAAAAACACCCTGCATTCTCTCCTCCATTTAATGGCAGTGAATGGTGACCAGGCTAAAACTTTACAAAAAGGATAAAAAAAGTATTGAGTAAAGATGCAATGAGACATGCTCCATATACGGAAAGTGCTCAGGAGGCATACTATAAGGAAATAAACTTTATTATTCAGTCAAAATATTGAGCTTGGCCGTTGCTCTGTGTGGATTCTTGAGGGTGCGTGAGCCGGCAGCAGCCACTCACGCTTACTATAACTCGCACTGTTGTCATGTCACCCAGGATAATCGCACACACACGCACCATTTGAGAAATCAGGCTCAATAGAAACAAATGTGACTCTTGTCTCTTCTAAAAGGTAAATGATAAGAAATAATACAATAATACTCATAATAAGGTAAACCTTCTTAGGTGAATGTTAACACCAAAGCTAGCTACACACTCACACACAGAGTAATGGCCGACCTCAGTATTTTGACAGAATAATAATGTTTCTTTCTGGCAAAGCTTTATAGTATGCCTCTTTTCATATATGGTGCGTGTGTCACTGTATTATTGTGTCATACTTTTGTATCGTTTTTGTAAAGTTTTAGATTGGTTGCCATGCACTGCCATTAAATTGAGGAGGGTGTGCAACGTTTTTCAGAATGTCTCCTTTTGAGGTCCGAAAAAGATAGAAGGACATAGGGCATTAGAACAACAGCAGGGTGAGTAAAAGATTACTTGATTTTCATTTCAGGGTGAACTATCCCTTTAAGCAAATTTCCCTTTGCCAATACCTCTGAAGCGTCAAAAAGCAACCAATAAGGCAAAACAGCTTTGTGTGAACCCTGTTCTCAATTTTGGTTCTTCCAGAGGGAGCCATAAAAGGTTAACAGAAGACTGTGTTTTTTCCGCTCAGACTCCTCCTACAATACTTGCTTAGTAATTGGAAATCAGAATAGATTTAAAGCTGCTAGCAAATGTATTATGTAATGTACATGACAGACTCATTTGGTGACTGTAAGAATCAGTCACCTAAATATTAAATTCAAGATGTTTTTTTTTTTATTGTTTTTTAAAGAAATTAACAATACTTCTTTGAGCAAATATGTAGTAGTTAATCAAGTGACAGTAAAGACTTTTATATTGTAAATATATATTACTTTTGAACTTTTTATTTAGAAGCACAACTGAATAGAAAGTTCTTGCAACAAATAATGATTTCTGAAGGAATTTAGCTTTGGAATCACATGACTAAATCATGCAATAAATCACATTTTAAAATATATTAAAACAATTTAAATTGTAATAATCTTTGACAATTCACTGTGTTTTTGATCACATAAATGCAGCTTTGGTGATCATGAGACTTCTTTCAATCTAAAAATCCTATCGACCCTTAACTTTAAAACAATAGTATACATTTCTCTTTTGTAATAATTATCCAAAAACAATCATCACATGACTTCAGTATGTGTGTGGGGTATGAAATACGCTTGAACTGGGAGGCCTCTGGAATGCAGGAAGGATCCGAGCAGAATAGCTGGCAATGACTTCCTTGAGCGTAAGATGCCAAAGAATCTTCAGAAACATGTCTACACACACGCTCACATTCTTTTCTCAAACACACATTCTGTATGACAGCGAGCTTCACAAACGAAAGCAAGCAACGCTGGAGTTGTCCGAACACGTATGCAACTCAAAAGCCCCGTAAGCAGGCAAGGAGATAACGATAAGGACTAGCCAGGTCTGACTGAGTGCTTGAGTGGCTTAAACATGAAATTCTTGTTGACAAGATCAATACAGAGCCTGTTTCCCCAGTGTCAGGAGAGACTAATTATCATTCACATGTAATTTATCTCGTTAAAGTCGTCCCCAAAGTCCCCCAACAACACCTGCTACTCAAGTTATTCGAGCGAAGATGTTACAAACACACAGTTCATCTAGGTGCAGTGCAGCTGCTAACATTTTAAAAAAAATTAGCATCTTGTAAAGCATATATGAATAAACATTAAAATTAAATATATTTAGTCAAGATTAGACAAGTATAAAACACTAAACACAAACCCCTGGTTGCACAGACAAGGCTTAAACCAAACAAAGACTAAAAATCATTTAGTTTGAAAAGTACTGACGTATCTTAAAATAAGACATTGTTTTGTCTTAAGATGGACACCAGTAGGGCTTTTTTTCCCCTAAGGCATGTTTATAAAACCTACTTAAATGCCTTAATTGAACTAAGGCCTAATCCTGGCTTAATCTAAGCCTGATTTAGACACTGCGATATTATAACGATATTGAGATTTGTTAAAGATTATATTTAAAATGTTATTAAATCATTAGTATTTTAAAAGATTAACTTTAAGAGCAGTTTGATGGTAACGATCATTAAAAATGTTTAGGTTTAGTTTTTGAAAGAAGTCTGCTCACAGTACAAACTATATTATTATAATTAGAAATATTGCAAAAAATTTAAGGTAACATGTTCATGTACATATATATTTTAAAATGTAATTTTCTGTGATGGCAAAGCAGAATTTTCAGCAGCCATTACTGTAGATTCTAAATATTTTTGTTGAAACTAGTTTTTTGATTTTCAGGAAAAATGTATATAAACAATTTTTGAAATAGAAATCTTTTCTAAAATCATGTGGCTTGGCTGTCAACTTAATAAATAAAATCTTTTATTGCTAAATAAAAGTGTTAGTCATGTTTATTAGTCATTAAGGCACATATTATTAGTCATTCAGCACATATTAATGCTTTACTGAATATGACACTATTCTACATCCCTTAATCCTACCCAACAGCCAAATTTAACAACTACCCTATTATCCATTAGTAAGCAGTAATTAGGAGTTTATTGAGGCAAAAGTCTAGTTAGTTACCAAAAAAACAGAAAATGTACAATATACATCCTTAACAATACCAAAGCATTAAACAAAATGCATATTCTATGTCTTTGAAAAGTAAAATAACATCTCTCATATCGTTCATGTCTTTAGCATAAACAATGGAAAACCTGCACTTAGCAATACTTAGATCTACTGACCCAATTTAACCAACTATTAACACACACGCAGATCATCCACAGGCCCCAATTTCAGCGTCTACATTCCTGCCTCACGTCTATCTGTAGTACCAAAACTCAGCGTCATAAAAGCAGCCTGGAAGAAGTTGGACCCACATCTGTTGGACTAAATGCAAGGCAGGGAGAGTAAGAAGAGAGACGAGGAGGAGGAGAAAGGAGGTTACAACAGGGGAAAGGGGGTGAGAAAGGTTTTGAGGGGGAGAGGAGAGACCATTATTGACAGCCTTTGGAGCAGAGCAGCTTGGCGTGAAGAAGCCTGACCACAGCGGTGGCCATGACAACCCCTGGGACTCCCCCATAAGCCCCTTGGGATTGTTAGCATTCATGCAGAGGAGTAATGCCATGGCAAGCGGCTTCCATTACCTAAGCGGGGCAGAGGCCAACCCGCAGCGCAATAACGTCAAAGAGTAATCGCAAAGCAAAATATAATACACAAGGACAAGCTGCTTGAAAAAACAACAATTTTATTCTGACATGATTGCTTTTGTGACCATCTTATTTCTTGTCTTGGCTCGGGAGGCATTTTTATTGTAAAGGAAGAACCACATATTGTATTTTTAATGTAAATTAAACCTACTTAAAAAAAAAAAAAAAAATACATTTTTTGGGTGTTTTAATTTACTCCAAAATGAAGGCTACACTAGAGAAAAGGCTTCTCCTTGGTTGGATGGAGACAAACAGCCAATCAGGGCTACGAGATCCTTTGAGACTCCACCCCCTGCATGCAAGTTAGCCAGTCACAGTGCAGTGTCTGCAAACACACACATACACAAATGCACACATTCCATGATGTCTCCCTCTCCATGGGAGATTGAGACAGTAAACACAGTGGTCTGTATTAGAGGAGTCAGCGGGGAGATGAAGAGTCATAATAAACCCCTTAGAAAACAATGCTGGACTCGTATGCTCTCCATTGATTATGGAAGCGTATCACAGTGATGACAACTCTTAGCCAGAGGAGCATTCTCAGAAACGTATTAGTTACAAAAATGCCCCTGAAAAAAAGATAACCTCATAGCACTAGCAGAGATGACATTGAGATGATGCACAATACAGTAGATAAATCAACCATGGCCAGACTGGCGATAGGGGTGAGGTATGTATATTTGCGTTTGTCTGTGTGTGTGTGTTTGTCTGTGTGTGCGCATGTGTACGAGATGACGTTTCCCCCCTCCTTCTCGTCCAACCCTATGGAAACCCTTCCCCAAGTTCTATTCGGCCTGGGCATCGTAGTTGGCCCCGCCTGCCTTCTTCAGCTCATTGCGGAGGTAGTCTTCCTCCAGTTCCCGGGGATCGCTGATCATAAACTCCTTGGCAAAGTTCTGCACGGAAAAAGGAGAGCAAACACACTATGAGTGACTATGTAAGATTGTTTGCATGAACGCAGCGATTTGTTTACAGTGAAAATGGACATTCACAGGATCTGCGTGCCTGGGTGTGTCAAATTTTGTAAGTCTGAGTCAGAGAATTTGCATACGGCATGAGCGAGGGAATTAGAAAACTCAAAACCCACCTGCACAATGTCTTTAACCAGTGTCTTGTCAGTGCTAATCTTAGCTCTTTGCAGTCCGCTGATGTTCTCACCAATCCAGGTGATGAGGGTGAACTTGGCACGCTTGCTCATGGCATCGCCCGTTGTGATCCTCACAAAACCAAAGAGACGTTCGTCATCTGAAAGTTAGGGAGAAAGCAAAGAGGAACCTTATCAAGGAGGATGCATGCCATTTTCTAGATTTGCATTTGTTTCTTTAAGAAATTTAAAATCTAAATTAAGATAAATCAGACCTCACTCTGGAAGACAAGAACCATATTTAATATACAAACTGAATAACACATAATTCATTATTAATTATATATATACATGCTGGGAAAAAATTAGTCAATTAAATCGCATCCAAAATAAAAGTTTGTGTTTACATCATATATGTGCATGTACTGTGTATAATTATTATGTATATATAAATGCACACGCCTATATTATATATATATATATATATATATATATATATATATATATATATATATATATATATATATATATAAATATTAAAACAATTCTTAAATATATACACATCCTCGTGTATTTGTAATAATTATACACAGTACACACACACTTAAACTTTTATATTGTGATTTATTTTCCCAGCACAATTTTTTTTAAATATTGTGTGTGTGTATATATATATATATATATATATATATATATATATATATATATATATATATATATATATATATATATATATATATATATACATACACACATACATACATACATACACACACACACACATATACACGTATATATAGATATACACAAAAAACGAAAAAATATAACATAATAAAATAAGTCCACTTTGCCACTAAGTTTTTCAATAAGTTTGTAAGTTTGAATAACATGCATCAATGGTTCGTGTAGAATAACGCGAGTGAAAGTAAATAGGATTGAGTTTGATTTCATGTTGACTTTAATTTTAACATTAATGCGTTTCATTACAGTCTCTCCAGTTTAGCTGAACTCTGTCTGTTGTTAAACAGCTTTGATTTGAATGAACACTGTCCCCATTGTAGCGAATGTTTTGAATCTACACTATTGCATTGTTTAGTTTTCCAGAGAAAGAAGTCATGACATAAAACGTAATCTGAGAGCATCACGTGCGAGCGTCTGACAAGACTGAGAAATTTAAGCTCTATGACATCACGTGAAAAACAAGGAACAGAGAAAGTGGGTGAGAAAAGGAGGTGATCTAGTTAACCGACTCTATTGATATGAGTGTTATAATATGTAACACTCCTGGTCTCTCACAGCTTAACAGCTGGCCACTTCCTCCCAAATGTGCTACAACTGCATTGCAGTGGCGCTGGGACAAGATTCAAAGATAACACCAATCGCACCTAACTCTGACGTTCCTCTGTTGAGACACAGACAGTATCAGAGATAGCATGTGGAAAGCAGTGGAGATAGCATGCAGAGAAAGCTCTTACTAAACCATTTTACTTCTTAGTGATACACACCTTTGCACTTTGTTCTTTATCGATCTGTGAATATAGTTCTGCTGAAACTTCTCCTTATCTCTAATAATTATAGCTGATAGATAGATAGATAGATAGATAGATAGATAGATAGATAGATAGATAGATAGATAGATAGATAGATAGATAGATAGATAGATAGATAGATAGATAGATAGATAGATAGATAGATAGATAGATAGAGCTTTCCTGGAAAAATGTCCGTGTGAATTCCCTTGGTACTACTTGAGACTGATAATATCTGGTTTTCTGTTGTTGATTAACTGGGCTTAAGGTTTAAGAAGCTAAGTCAGGGAACCATGGGTAATACTGTCAGTTGTATTTGGCACATTGGCTGTTAAAGTTTCAAGAGCAAAGTGGATGATGAATCTAAGTCACATTATAGAGACCTGTATAGAGAGCTGTATTCCAATAAAACTAAAAACCTCAAACAAACCCCATTTGGGAAGTGAGCATGTGCTTGTCATGAGTCAACATGCCAACAGTCAACAGTGGGAAAGCAAGGACTTATTTTACGATTGTGTGAAAACACTACATACATCCTCGAAATGTGGCAATGATTCCACACACTTTTACTTCCTTTTGTGTGTCTGCGGCACATTTTTGAAGAACTTACTTCCAGAAAGTCAGTGTATTTGTGCTGACTACATGTGTACTCTATACTTCCAGGTTTCCAGGCTATGATGATGCAGCAAAAATAAATATTTTAAATTATTAAACTTGTTAGACATCACCTAAAACATAACCTTTAGATGTAATGCTATGCTAAATGTATAATGTTTTATTAACGTGACCCGCTCTATCATTTTAGTCACTTTGACCCAAAAACCCATTTTGAGTTTGTGTTAAAGTAAAAAGCTAAGTTTAACATGAAAAGTGAAGCAGAACACAAATGTAAGCAATGAAATCACATAAAACCACATGATAAAGTTAAAGTAGTTAATTATGCTACTGACACACTTCATGATACTCTTTATAAAGCACCCATTTTGCTGTTCTATTTTAATTTGTCCTGTGTCTACTACAGCTTTTTAGAGGGGATTGCAATACTCATATACACAGAACATTACTCAAGAACCTACAAAAAAATATATATTTATTGCTGGATAAAAAGTTTATGGACAGCTACAGCGCAAATCACTTTTCTGTTTCATAAGTAAACTTTTAATACTAAGAAAAAGTATTTCCTGGCAATAAAATAGCTTATTGTAACATGATACTGCTCCATAAAGGAAGACATCCTTGATCATCTGTCAGGCCACAATGGCGGAAGCCAAGGTATTGCAACACTTGTACAAGTTTACATCTGCTAGTGGCTACACATTCTACTCATGGAGACTGAACTGAGCACCACGCCCAAATCTCTGTTCATTAAGGATGACAGAATGAGAGGCGAAAAAATTACATCACTTCATTCTCTCGGTGGAGCTAGACAGTTATAAAATATACTGCATGCAGAATAGTAGCTAATTAGGTCCCCATTCCCCAAAACCATAAAATTAAATATCAATACAAAGCCAATGAGTTCTATTGATCAATTTATTACTAATTCAAATATACTTGTATTTAGTAAAAACATTTCATTAACATCTCACCAGTTGCTCACCCTCTAGTTATGTCATGTCATCTAGGACAAGTACGATATACCATATTTGGTATGGTCTACCATGGAATATGAATTACTTCCCTATCATGCAAGAACTTAAAGTGGCAGTACACCCCCAAATGAAACTTCTGACATAATTTACTCAGTCATATTTTATTTTAAAACCTGTATGAGTTTCTTTCCTTCTTCTTCTTCTGTGGAACTAAAAAGGAATGTTAGAGCATGTAAGCCTCAGTCACCATTCACTTTCATTGCATTTTTCTGGTTGTGAGTGAATGGTGACTGAGTTTGTCTTCAGTCCCTAACAAGGAAGGAAGAAAGGAAGCCATACAGGCTTGGAACAACATGTGGTGAGTAAATTATGCTTTATTATACTTTCATTTGATCCCTTTAACAACTAATTTAGTAATAAATTGCCCTTAAAAAAGTAGGCTAATCCCAACACAAAGCAGGTAAATAGAGAGAAAATCAACTCACCTGTGCACTGACTCTTGAATTCTTCATAGTCGGTCCCGTGACCAGCTGGTACAATAGTAGATCCGTCATATTTAAAAGATGCCCTTTAAAAAGAAAATGCATATTTTAACTGTTACCAGTTAAACGCTGGATGTGTCTCAAAATATAGCAAGCATGACATTTTTTGGGGGAAAATGCTGCCTATGTTGGCTGCAAACTAGATTTTGAAACACTGCCCCGGGTTAAAAGACCCACCCCTACATGTTGCACCACAAACATTGATGTCATTAAATCAATTACAAACAGCGTAAAAATGTATCATTTGAAATAATCTAATTGTTGAAACATTGTAACGAGTTCCGCGAGCACGCGCCAAACAGCACATATCTGGATGTGCGTTTCCAGCAAATCAAGGCTTCACTCACCAGCATATATCAGAGCTGTCGTCTCGCACCAGATTGTATGCCTCTCTGCAAGCCTCTTTGTCAATTCGCGTTGCCATTTCGACGATGCAAGGAAGATAACGCAACTAACTGCAGAACAAAGCCGGGGGAATAATAGGAAATGCAGATAAATTCCAAAGTGCGGCAGAGGGGCTGCTGGTGTGGCAGGAAGGTCTCTTCTCTCAGTGGGATGGAGAGGCAACTAATTTCACGACTAGATTCATTTCCTATTGCCTCTTAATGGGCGTTAGTGATATTTGTCTGTCAGGTTGCTGTTCCAGTGAATCAGAGAGCTTTTCACCTCCTCCTAATGGCCAACCTGGGTATTGAGTTACATTAAATCCACCCAGTTCTGTTCTGCATAACATTTGGTCTGACCTACTCTGCCATCTTGTGGACTTGGATTCATCCAGACGTTGCTCTTCTCGGTAATGGTTGAATTACGTCGAGAATTACAATAGTTGAATAGAAGCAAGACGTTCAAAATTAAATAGAAAGTTTAGTTTTGAATCAAGAAAATTAAGCTATTTCTTAGGATCATATCCTAATCCTACAATTATTTGCAAGACTGCAAGAAGCAAATTCCTTCCCTTGAAATTCTTTCCCTTGAAATTCAAAATAAAATAAATTATTTCAAAACAACTAATATCATTTTGCATAAAAACTTAACATATAATAGGTTATGCCTAATGGATGGATGGATGAATTAATGGGATAGATAGATAGATAGATAGATAGATAGATAGATAGATAGATAGATAGATAGATAGATAGATAGATAGATAGATAGATAGATAGATAGATAGATAGATAGATAGATGACCGCTTCTGTGCGTTTACATTTGAATTTTTGACAGTTAAAGATTGAAGGGTTTGGCTGTGATTTGAAAATTTCATCAACGTAAGTCTATAGGATTTTGGGGAGTTGTGATCGTCGGTTTAAGAAAAACTGTAAGTCGGACCAGTCAGAAAAGGCTATTTTGGCCGAAATTTGTTGGTATAGCATATCGATTTGGTGTTAGAAATTTGGTCTTAGAAAAAGTATCATCAACATAACAAAAATAGGCTTAAATATTAAATATTAGATCAGTATGTTGTCTTTGTCATATTACATTTGTTTGTCTTTTATTTTCATATCACAATAGGTTACAACTATTTTGCGTTAACATTTTAATATAGAGGAGAGGATCAGTGAGCTAATAAGCCTCTTTCGTGTACCGTATTATTTTTATTATTATTATTATTATTATTATTATTATTATTATGTAGAGACTACAGTCTGAAATTGAGTACAAAACAGTGACTTTTATTTTGAAGGAAAGGTCAACACGGAAGTGAGAACTCAGCTTCATGGTGCCACGGTCAAAATAACTTGTTATAGTCGCGTGCGGATATTTAATTAGTAGTTAATACAGACAAAGAATGGAAAAATGGTAAAATAATATCTGCATTTGACTATATGGTTGTTGTCACAGCTGTATCGATAAAATATGTCCAATTAAATTGAATCTGAGTGAAACGTAGTCACGAGTTATTGTGTAAATGTCCCTTTTCTTTTGTATTCAGTCTTTGTCTTTTTTTTTACTATGTCTGTTACTGTTGTGAACTTTATATAATTGTATATTATATGGTTACATTTGATTACTCCTGATCATTTATTTTGGTTACGGTATTTTGCAGATAGTCTTATGGCAGGTGGCACAATGGACATTGGGAAGCAATCTCGTCTGTCACGTTCTCACAGAATAAGTGAATCTTCAAAGGTATGCATAACAGTGTTTTTATTATTAACTAAAATTATTCAAATAATTTTCATTAACTGAAATAAAGCTGCAATAAAATATAAATATCAGATGAAAAACTTAAACTTAAAAATCATAAATGAAAACTAACTTTTTTTTAAAGTTGAAGTTGAACCTTGTTCAATTAAATTAAAATAAAATATAAACATAAAAGCTAATTCAATGTATTAATACATTCTATAATAATATAGAAATAATAATAAAATAACACTGATGCATAATCATGTCACCTGTTTTATTTTATAAATAATAATTAAAATTCATAATATAATATAAACATTTGTTGACATTGAATAATTGCATTATTAATAAAAGCAATATTTTATAGTAAGTTAAAGGTACGCCTAGTCTTTTTTTTAACCAATTATAAAAAAGTTCACACATCAATAAATTACCCACTTAAATAATAATAGTTATAATAAAAATAAAAAATATTAAAATCTTCAGCTCTTGCACAAGATGAAGACTCCAGACACGTCAGTCTGCTAGAAAACTTTTTATTCTTTGTAAATTGGGCCCTATGAGGGTCACCATGTTGGCGTCACATGACTAGCTAACAAACCTTATGCACCCAGGTGTCAGTATAAAGTCTAAACACTGGTATGATAAGAAAAACTGCATGCTTAATATTAAGCAAAACTTTTAAAAAGTATTTCAAGTGTCTTGAAACTATCATGCACTAACTTTGATGTACAACAGGTGTATCGATGGGCAGACCAGGCTAACTACCTCCTTCAAGGTTTAAATGAGCAAAGACGACATGGCCAGCTGTGTGATGTCGTTCTGGTGGCCGATGACCAGCGGATCCCTGCACATCGGGCTTTGCTTGCAGTGTCCAGCCCCTACTTCCAGGCGATGTTCACCTTGGGCATGCGAGAGGAACACGAGGCAGAGGTAGAGCTGGTGGGAGCCTCATACGTTGGTGTTAAAGCAGTAGTGGACTTCCTGTACAGTGGAGAGTTACCACTTGATGGTGGAAACATCGACTACGTCCTGGAAACTGCTCACTTGCTGCAGGTGTGGCGAGTTGTAGATTTCTGTTGTCAGTATCTGGAGAAAGAGGTACGTGAGGACAACTACTTGTACCTTCAGGAGCTTGCCTTCCTTTATAGCCTAGACCGGCTGGACGCCTTCATAGACCACTTTATTCTGGAGCATTTCACCACGCTTTCCATCACATCCGAGTTCCTCCAAGATGTGCGCCTGCCCAAGCTTTGTGCTTACCTCGCAGATGAGCAGGTGCAGCACGAGAATGAGCAAGCTCTTCTGCAGGTCGCCTTACAGTGGTTGAGTCATAGACCGGAACGTCTTGCGGTCGCCCAGCAGCTTCTCTCCAACATTCGTTTTGCTCTCATACCGCCGGATGACCTCATAGGTCGCATATTGCCGACCATACGTTCCCTGCTGCCTCCAGATGCAGGTTGTGAGGCGTTAGTGGAGGAAGCAGTTGGCTACCACACAAGACTGAGTGCCCAACCTATACTCCAGACAACACGCACAGGTCTTCGAGGAGGTGTGGAGCGTCTGCTGTTGGTGGGAGGGGAGGTGTCTGAACGTGGAGAGGAGCTGAGTGCCGAAGTGTGCTGGCTGGATGAAGAAGCAGGAAAGTGGGTTGTCGAGACACAACTGCCAGCTCAGAGGAGTCACCACTGTGTTGCAGTTTTGGGGGGATTTATCTTTACTGCAGGTGGGAGCTCCTCACGGGACAATGGGGGAGATTCTGCAAGCAATTTGCTGTATCGATATGACCCCCGAAGCAACTTGTGGGTTAAGGTAATTTGCTTCACTCCTGACAGTTTAAAAAGTAATTGACATTTAAGTTTCAACAGCAGGTCTGCAAACTATGACTAAATGGTATTTATTTTATTTTTTATAACTACGTTTATTACTATGTTTTATTTTATGTGCTAATTACTACATTACTACACAATTAAATCTTCATCCAAACTTCAAGAACAATGCATTGCTTTCAAATGTGCACATTTTTGGGATAAATAGAGAAGAAAAGAAATGCAGAGAATACTTATTTTGTGAGTGGGTGTGCAAGTGCATTTGTAAGGGGTGCTTAAAGGTGTGTAGTATTTATGATGATCTATTATTGAGCCTGATCAGCCACGACATGTTCCTCTGACAGACATTGACAGAAATGCAATATAATATACATAACTATGTTTTGAGTGCACTATAAAGACCTTACATAATCTACCATTATGTTTTTATTACCGGCCTAGATTGAGCCATTTCTATCTACATACACCACGGGTCCCCTTACAGTGAAGTCACCATTTTATGCCGTCATGTTTCTACAGAAGCCCTAAATGGACAAACTCCTCTATAGAGCTTTAGTCACTCTCTGCTCTCTCCGACGATTACATTTTTGTCCTGTGTCGGCCATAGCTTCTCTATGTGCTTCGAAAGGGAGGTGTGAGCGTTGAGGTTGTGAATTGCCATCATCCACCGGTAGATGCCACTAGAATTCACACACCTTTAAGTGCTTGTGAAAGAGATGTGTCTTCAACTGCTTCTTGAAAGATGTGATTATTGCTATGGTTTAGCTGGAAGGTGGAAGTTGGTAGTTCATTCCACCAGAAAGGAACAGAGAGGGTGAAAGTTTTGGAATTACTTTACCTGGTTGTGAAGGAGCAACAAAATGTTGCACATTCAGTGACCTTAGCTGGTAGGAGGGAGTATAATCTTGTAGCAAAGA